>NW_020799097.1:13988248-14066256 GCF_003259725.1 Athene cunicularia
AAGAAAATACCAAAATTTTTTTTTTTTTTTTTTTTTTTTTTTTTAATATAAGGTAGTATTGAATATCAGTCTCAGCTTCCACTTCAGAAAGTTCGTATGGCTGCTCTGCCCATGGTATAAACATGCTCAGTGTGCCCTCGAGCATCCAGTCCAACTCAGCTGAAGACAATGTCTGTCTTTTGATGGACTTCAGTGTATAGTTGAATTGGACCTTAAGGGAAAGGCTGACTAAACAATGAGCTATATCAAACTCTAAAAGAAAAAGTTAATCTCAGCCACAGTCCAAATCATGTCAGCTTTAATAGCAGCTGAACCTTTCCTCAGCCCTTGGCCATTCTGTGAACCTTACCAGCAAAGTGATGTTTAGTGCAACACTAGTAGGGAGCATGCAAAGAACACAAAACCCACAATAAAATTTAGTGCAAAGAATAAATAGGGTTTTTTACCTCCAAGAACACTACTTTTTCAAACCAAAGAGTAGAAATTCTTATGATTTTCAAAGCTTTGTGTGTGTTCCTGAAAATATTACAAAGTGTATAAAAAGTCAGGCATGTAGTTGGAGAAATCAACATGCACATTTCAGAATACGCAGACAAATAATTTTCACAATTTAATGTGATTTTTAATAAAAACCCTTTAATATAGTTGCTAAAGTAAAAGAATATCGGCATGGGGTACTGAAGGTTGAATTCATTAGTTCAATTAAAGCAGCTAACTCTACACAGCTCCACTCAAAGATCTGGAAGGAGACAGCTCTGCTTGAACATTTCATTTTAATTATGATAACATTGGCATTCTCATTTTAAAGTGAGAGTGCAAAATAACAAAATGTATTCTTTTAATCAGATGCAAAGAAGAGAGAATAGTCTTAAATATAAGAGAAGAAAATAATTAACAATCAAATATAATGATGGCATTGTTATGCTGATTAGGACACCATGAATGCAGCTTGGTAATGAATCAGAAATTTAGACTATTTTCTAAGTTGTCTGTGGAATATGGTAAATTCAGGTTATACAAGGATGTATTATTTTTCATTTATGAAGGTCTAAACAATGAACATATTTCTTTTACTAATCTGTTGAGGGAAAATAGTTCTGTTTTTCCCTAAAGCAACTGTTGGTATCACTGCTGAATTAATCAACAATAATTCATGGAATAGTATCCGTTTAACCAGGTCTGCAGATGTTTTACATCAGGAAAGCAAGGCAAACCAGATGGGTGGGTCTGATTTATGACTTCTAATGGAAGTTGACAGCAAACGGAACCAGCAATTGAGTCACAGTTGAAGACATAACCCTTTTATAATATTTCAGTTTTAACCTTTTCTTGAACATAGATAAAATCTTTTCAAATTTTCCGAGAAAGTTAAGAAAACTTTGTTTTTCTGTGCAAGCATGAGGAATGTATATCGTTCTGTGATCCACTCCCTGAAATGAAAGGCTCAAGTATAGTCTCCAAAGAGGAAAGTTTTACCTTTCAGCACAGAATTTTGCTAGAATTAATCCCTTGGGCCCTAATTCCCACTGCTTTATATCATCTAAGATGTGGTTCTCTCTACTGGTTCACATTAAGTAAATACAATTTTATAAGGATAAAGCAAGTTCAGCCAAAGTAATAAATGATCTTCCCCAAGGCACTGTTCCAATAGAAGACACCAAGCAATGTATCCAATAGTGCTCTGTGAATGCTGGAAGATAGTAATGCTTAAAAAGACTGAAATTCAGCCTTGTGCGAGTTGTTGTTCCACTTAAAGGTCTCTAATTGCCAGCAATTTTGCAATGGTAATTTTCTCCCTAAAAGGCATATTTCAAGGATACTGTGTAGGGCTATTGTGTGCTGCAGTACACTGGGTGAGCTGAGGTTGGAAAAGGCTCCCTCTGCTTTCATCGATGTCAGTAAACTCTCCATGAATCACGGTACCTTCAAGGATAAACAAGAGATACTCCAGCTCATCCTGCTAGTCTGACTTGGCCTGCTACAAGTTTGCCAACTTCAGATACGAGTGAGTGGCAGAGATTACATTGACTGTATCAAAGTACTGGATCATAGTGCTAGAAGGTGAGACAAGCATTTTCCATTGCCAGTGATGTTCAGGTAAGTGGGAGAATATTGAGTAGTTTTAGTTGTAGATTCTGCTAGGATGCATTTAAACTGTAGCTCCTGTTCAATGCAAACCAAAACAAGCAAGCATGTACTCTTAAAAATTCAGTTCAACAATGTTGTCTTTTTGTCCACTGCCCAAAACCATGACAAAATACTGTTTTTCTCAAAGTCACTAGGCACATACACTCTTCGAGATTGTGGCAGTTCAAACCAAACCATTCTCTGCTGACAACTCTGATCTGTGAATTACTAAGCCCATGTGTAATATCTGAACACCTGAGAGGCATCCTGTTGACATCTTTAGGTCTATTTCTGTTCCTGAAGAGAAATAAATTCTTAATGTTTTACCAAAGCCAGCTCAAGTTAGGTCACTGCTGCACTTTCACTGCTTCATGTAAGGCTTGTCCTCCATTGGTTCAAGTGGTTCTTGCTACAGTAATTCCTATAACATGCAACTTAATGAGTTACAAAAATTAATGCTATTTCCATTACAATCTCTATCCCTGGTCCCTGTGATGGTCCAAGGAATGTCTCAAACATCCAATAAAGAACTTTGACAAAGGAAATTGTTTCTATGGAAACGCCTGGACTGTGTAGGTAATGGCAGAGAGGCACAGCAAGAGAAGGGGGTCCTGAGGATTACATGTTTCCACACGGACCACACGTTTCCAAGGCTGAACTTCCCTATCTTGAGTGACTCTGTGAGGACCCAGTAGAGAAGCCGTTTTCACAATGCATGTGCCAAAAGGACAAGAGGTAACAGCCTCAAGTTGCGCCAGGGAAGGTTTAGACTGGATATTAGGAAGCATTTCTTTCCAGAATGGGTTGTTAGGTGTTGGAATGGGCTGCGCAGGGAGGTGGTGGAGTCCCCATCCCTGGAGGGGTTTAAGAGTCAGGTTGACATAGCACTGAGGGATCTGGTGTTGTTGGGAACTGTCAGTGTTAAGTTAATGGTTCGATTGGATGGTCTTCAAGGTCTTTTCTAACCTAGACGATTCTGTGATTCTGAGAAAAAAAAAGGTCAAACAATGGTCACACCAGCAGGGAGGGCGGAGGAACTCCCCAAGAACCTCCAAGCCCACCAACTCATTTCCAGAATCTGAAGGTACAAACTGCACATGTACCAAAAGCAAGGAAAATTCTAGAAGTATAAACTGTGCATGATGCTTAATTAGCCTAACAAGCCCAAGTGCCCACCCAGAGGAGGTGGGCAAGGGATTATAAAAGGACACAAGTCAAAGACCCAGGTGTCTGCATCCCTCTGGAACTGGACGCCTATGCTGGCTGGACCAACGATGGAACCAGAACTAGTGAAATCTTTTTGGTTTTCTCTATCTTATCCATCCTTATTCTGTATGCCCACATATAAGACAAGGCTTCTTAAGGCATGTTTAAGGCTTATTGGGACATTTAAGGCTTATTTGTGCATGTTATAAGATCTGCCACTAGCTGGTATAAATTTAATGTCTGTTGCAGAGGTTGCAAAGATTACCGACAAAGTTTCATGACAGTTATCTGCTGTGAGTGAATAAAAAATTGTTTTGTGAATTGAAGCATCTGTGGTGTCATTTCACCTTAGTCCTGACCTGGGAATTGGTGACTGAGTTGTCATCAGAAGAACAGGGATGTGACAGTCCCTTTGGATCAGACCATCAGGTTTAAAATTGCAATGAAGTCCTCCCCTCTCCCTTGTTCCAGCTTGGAAGAGTCCCGTTAAGGGTGTACCTTCTCCAGCTGGAGCCTTATCTATAAGCCTGTGCTGGTTTTGGCTGGGATAATTTTCTTCACTGTAGCTAGCATGGGGCTAGGTTTTGTATTTGTGCTGAAAACAGTGTTGCTAATACAGGCAAGTTTTCAGTATTGCTGCTGAGAAGCGCTTACAGAGTCAAGGCCTTTTCTGTTTTTCACCCCACCCCACCAGCAAGGAGCCTGGGGGTGCACAAGAAGTTGGGAGGAGACACAGCTGGGACAGCTGACTCAAGGACAACAATCAAAGGGATCTCTCATACCATATGACGTTATGCTCAGCATATAAAGCTGAGGGAAGAAAGAGGAAGGGGGAGATATTTGGTGTGATGGCATTTGTCTTCCCAGGTCACCATTATGCTTTCCTGGAGATGGCTGAACACCTGCCTGTCAATGAGAAGTAGTGAATTAATTCCTTGATTTGCTTCGCTTACATGTGCAGCTTTTGCTTCCTCTATTAAACTCTCTTTATTTAGACCCACAAGTTTTCGCATTTTTACTCTTCTCATTCTCTCTCCCATCCCACAGGGGGAAAGTGAGCAAGTGACTGGATGGTGCTTAGTTTCTGGCTGGGGTTAAACCACAACACAGCCACAGTCTATCCAGGAGTATACCTACTACAGAATAGGCTTATTCATGACCACAGTTGCTTTGAGGTGTACCAGTTCCAGTGTGGCCTTCCCCATGGGCCACAATGCCTTCAGAGATATACCTGCTCCAGACACTCACAGCTACAGTCCCTTCAGAGGTAAAACTGCTCCAACACGGCCTTATCCATGGCTGCAGTCTCTCCAGGGTTGTACCTGCTCTGTCATGTGATGATCCACGGCCACATGATTTGAGGTGCTCTATCATGACCTCATGCACAGCCACTGATGCTTCAAGGTGTACCTGCCACAGCATGGACCCATCCACAGCCATAGATGTTTCAAGGTGTACCTCCTACCTGGATTTTCAAAAAACATTCGACACAGTTCCCCATAGGATTCTCATGGAAAAACTGGCTGCCCAGGGCCTGGATGAGCGCACGGTCTACTGGATCCAGCGCTGGCTGGATGGACGGTCCCAGAGAGTGGTGGTCAGTGGAGCTAAATCCAGCTGGCAGCCAATCACAAGTGGTGTTCCTCAGGGCTCGGTGTTGGGACCATTTCTGTTCAACATCTTTATTGATGATCTTGATAGGGACATAGAGTGTATCATCAGTAAATTCGCAGATGACACCAAGCGGGAATGTCGATCTGCATGAGGACAGGGAGGCTCTACAGGGAGATCTGGATAGATTGGATCGGTGGGAAAACGTTAATGGTATGAGCTTCAACAAGGCCAAGTGTCACGTCCTTCACTTGGGCCACGACAACCCCCTGCACGGCTACAGGCTGGGGGAGGAGTGGTTGGAGAGCTGTCTGGAAGAAAAGGATCTGGGGGTTCTAATGGACAAGGAGCTGAATATGAGCCAGCAGTGTGCCCAGGTGGCCAAGAAAGACAACGGCATCCTGGCTTGTGTCAGCAATAGTGGAGCAGCAGAAGTAGGGAGGTGATAGTCCCCCTGTACTGGGCACTGGTGAGGCCACACCTGGAGTATTATGTCCAGTTCTGGGCACCTCAATACGAGAGAGATATCGAGGTGCTGGAGCGAGTGCAGAGGAGGGCAATGAAGCTGGTGAAGGGCCTGGAGAATAAATCCTGTGAGGAGCGATTGAAGGATCTGGGACTGTTCAGTGTGAGGAAGAGAAGGCTGAAGGGAGACCTCATCACTCTCTACAGGTCCCTGAAACGACATTGTAGAGAGGTTGGTGCTGGTCTCTTCTCACAGGTGATTAGTGACAGAATGAGGGGGAAAGGCTTTAAACTGTAACAGGGGAGGTTCAAACTGCGGATTAGGAAAAAGATTTTCACAGAAAGAGTGGTCAGACAGTGGAACAGGCTGCCCAGGGAGGTGGTGGAGTCACCATCCCTGGATGTGTTTAAGGGTCGTTTGGATGAGATGTTGGGGAATATGTTGTAGGGGAGAATTTTGTAGAGTAGGGCTGATGGTTGGACTCGATGATCCCAAGGGTCTTTTCCAACCTGAATGATTCCGTGATTTTCTAGCATGGTCTTATCCTTGAGCCACAATTCCTTCACAGGTGTACCTGCTGTGGCACAGTCATAACCATGGCCACAGACTCAAGACATACTTGTTCTTGTGTGGGCTTATCCACATCCACAGATGTTTTGGAGTATCCTGCTCCCACGTGGACTCATCCACTGGTCACAGTCTCTCTGACTCAAGTTCACAATGGAGTTCCTGCCTGTCCAGCACAGCAGCACAGAAACAGCAGTGATGCCCTGGCCATTGGCCAGACCAGGCACATCACCATTGCTGTTATCAAAATATTCCCAGGAGCATCTGAGTACAACGACAAGCCATACTGCAGTAGAGCAAGCAGAAAAGGCAAAAAAAAAAAGTCACTAATGAGCACTTGATTCTAATTTACAGTGAGGCAAACAAGCCCCATGGCAAACACAGGAGCCTGTTAATTAATAGATAAACAGCAATAACAGTTATAAATTCTATCTAGCACATCCCAGTCAAAGCTATTGTTATCTCAAACCATTTGAGCCTTACACTGGGTGCCAAAAAGTACTGTCCCAGCCAGCAACTAAGCCCTTACTCCCCCCCAGATGAGGGAGAGAATTGAAAGAGTAAAGGTGAAAACACACATGAGTTGAGATAAAGACAGTTTAATAAGTAAAACAAAATCTGTGCATACAAGCAAAGTAAAACAAGGAATTCGTTCACCACTTCCCACTGTCAGGCAGGTGCTCAGCCATCCCCAGAAAAAGAGGGCTACATTGTGTGTGACTTGGGAAAACAAACACCATCACTCCAAACATCCCCCCTTCATTCTTTATCCCCCAGCTTCTATTGCTGAGCGTGACAACATATGCTACGGAATATCTCTTTAGTCAATTGGAATTAGTGGTCCTGGCTGTGTTCCCTCCCAGGATCTTGTGCACCCCCAGGCTACTTGCTGGTGGGGTGGTGTGAGAGGAGAAAAGGCCTTGACACTGTGTAAGCACTGCTCAGCAGTAACTAAAATATCCCTGTATTATCAATACAGTTTGTGCCCCATGGTATCTACTGTGAAGAACATCAATTCCACCCCAACCAAAACCAACACATAAACCAAAATCAAGGTAGTCCTCATCTTGATGGGGAAATTTTTAAAATAAAAATGAGTACATATGTAGAAAGTATCAAAATGCAAATAGGTAACTGTGCTAGTCCAGAACAGGGCTCTTATATATGCTGTAACCCAGACTGCTGCCCCTGGACCCCACATTGCCTCTGTATTTCACCTATCTAATCAATTGGCAAAATATAAATCTAATCCTGGCAGCAAGGACTGGGCCTGAAGACTTTCTCTGATATAAGTAAACTCTCCTTTTTTCCCTGAGTTGCAGTCACAGCTCCCTCTTCAGCCTTGTCTGACACTGACTTCTCTTAGAGCACCTGGGGACCGCCTGCTCCTGAGCCATTAACACTTCCTTCTTGAAGATTGCCCAGCCTTCCTGGGCCCCTGTACCCTTCAGGAGAGTCTCCCAAGGGATCCTGTCAAGCAGGTGCCCAAACAAGCCAAGGTCAGCCCTTTGGAAGCCCAGGATATCAGTTCTGCTTAGCCCTCTCCTGGCCTCTCTAAGAACAGAGAACTCCATTATTTCATGATTGCTGTGCCCAAGTCGGCCTCCAACCGCCACATCATCCACCAGTCCTTCTCTGTTCACTTGCACAAGACTTCCCATTTCTCTTCTTCTTCCCACAAAACACAAGTCACATAGGGAATGAAACGTGAATGGGGATAGGGAGTTTTTCTTCATAGCTGTCATGAGGCTTTCTCAGAGGGCGAATCAGTGTCTGCAAATATTGGGCTATTCATATTTGAAATGTAGCAGTCCCTTTCTCTCTTTGTTAGTTGTCAGGTTTTTTTCTCTTACTTCACTGATGAAGAGAAGAAGACAAATAAATAAAAATCACGAGATGAACAATAATCCACACAAACACAGCTTTCCACCTTAAAGACTCTGTCTTCCTAGATTCAAGGAAAACGTATGTGAAATGAAGACAGTAAATACATCAGCATATAAAATAATGCAGCTGAACTTAGAGAATCTGACTCAGTTTCTGACTTGACACTGGCCTTTTAAACACACTTGAGGAAAAAGTCTGTGTTGTGCATTTTCAAAGAGCAGCAACCTGCAAAAAATCCTCATTTGTATCCTCTGAGATTTCTCAGTCTTGTCAGTGCATCTGCAAAAGGAAGCAGCCCTTGACTTGAAAAGTAGGTCTGTTTTCACCAGCTTGAGAAGTATCCAACTGGTTAGGATAAACATGGCAACGTCTGGCAAGTGCAGCACATGATGGTAGAATAAAAAATACCACAGTCTAGTGCTTTATTGCAAGGTACTATTCTATTAACTGCAAAACCAGTTATGTTCCATACACAAGGCTCATTGATTTCTGGCTTCCCACATTTCCACAAGCTTATTTTGCTTAGTTTGTTGCTGAAGTTCTTGATTAATCAAATCCTGTGAGTGTGTAACAGCATGAACTCTTTTGATTTTTTGGCCTGCCAAGTGGCCAACTAATAATGACCTTCATAATAGTGTGGATGGAAATGCAACACATGGCAACATGGGAACATAGTTTGGACCACCCGGTCTTGGTAGGGGAGGTAAATTCCTCTGTCCTGTGCATCTCTTTCTCCCCTACCTCCAAATCTGCATCTGCAGAAGCATGTGCTTGAACACTTTTAGGTTCAAATAGTTCCAAGAAAAGCCCTAATTTCAAAACAATTTGAAAACTATGAGTAAAGATAACTAATGTTATATCTTGTGTCTATTTCAGAGGGAAAATATCTTTAGGAAGGATCAGAACATGAAAGTACAAAACAACAAGGTTAATTTGGGTTCTACTCCTCTGCTTTTCATCACTGTTGCAGACTTAAAATTTGCACAAAATAATATAGTAGGTTTGAAAGATGATCCTAGTGTCATTCCCATCAGTCAGTTAATCAGTTACACCAGTCAGTTTCTGCCCAGTATTTGAGGAAGTTCAGAATTCAGACTAACATCAGTTAAGAATCTGATGGATAATGCCCTTACTCACGTGAATTGCCTTAGCCTCCTTTTCAGTAGCGCGGATGGCTATTGAAAGAGCAGCACAGAAAGGAGATATTTAGTGGAATAATTCTAATGAGGAAAAAAGGCACAGGATCCACATTTTATATGCCAAATATACATTATTTTTTAAAAAAATTAATTATTGTAAACATTAAAATTCCACATAAACTAAAACCTATATTTGAAGATATGACTAGGATAAAACTGCAAATACCTGCTGGACTGGAAAACAATATGCTTTGATTTAACTTTCTTACTAATATTTGGCTGATTACTGGCATTTCTAGATGGTAATGAAATTATGCACATGAAAATTCTTTAAGTACATAGATTTCTATAGTCAAAATTGAGTTGTTGGCACTAATAATGTTACTACCTTTTAAAGGCACGCTTTTGCCTTTTCCTGGTGGACTATTACAAAATAATCCCAGTTCACATTTCTTTGAGTGTCAGCCTTCATACAGAGTATGAACAAAATTGTCATACTGCTGTCACCAGCACTCCAGAACCTGGAGTGGAAACCTGTCCCACGACTGAAATTCTCTGTTGCTCTAGCTTGTCATTGTTACACTGCGGTCAGCAGAGGTGAGCAGATTTACACTGGACAGAGACATTACCTTTGGACAATCCTCTACTGTAGAGAGTTATTCTGAATACACCCATGCCCTAGTTCAGTTGTGAATTTATACAGGGAGGTATTTCCAAATAAGGATGAAGTAGGAACTTGTACAGAGCTCTCTCTGAATACACGAATCTTCCACACCAAGCACACTGTCAAAATGAGGTTTGATTTGTCATTTGTGCTTTTGTTAGCCAAAACGATTGCAAACCTTCTGTTTCAATAAGAAAGATTGAAAGCTATATAGGAAAGGTGCAGGAGCCACAGGAGAAAGCACTTAGAGAAAATTGCTTATTGAAATCCCCACAGCTGGCAGTAGTCTAGAATAGGATCATTTGGTCAGTGACAGTGCAGAGGGGTATCAGGCTAAAAATAGGAGGGGGGGGAATAGAGGATAAAACTGACCTTTTTTTTTTTTTTTTTTTTTTTTTACTATTCTCCTATTAGGTAACTGAAAAAAACATAGCTGATAAAATGCATCGGTTAGTTCAGCAGAGACTTAGGTGTTCATTAGGAACTTGGCAACTAAACAAAATTAAAGTATGCAGTACATAGAGGGAAAGAGTGCAGGGTTCTATCTACAAATGCAGTCAGAAGGAAAAAGAAAGAAGAAGAATCTTGCCTACCAATCCAAAATGTTCCTGGTAGGTAAGGAAAATGTGTCAAGTCTATTAATCAAGAAGGGCCAGGTCACATCTCCATTTACAGTGTGCGTCCAGAGATGGCTGAGGTCAATGTTAAAGATTTTAATGACCTAATTTGGCTTCCGACAAGGCCCACAATTTGCCAAAGCCTAGTGCGAGGGGTAGTCAGAGGGCACAGGTACCAGAAGAGGAGGGCAGGATAGCACAAAGCACTTTGTTCACTGATGGTGTTCTGTGGCATTGCTATTTTCATAATGGCTTTGAGCCAGACAGTGTCAAGAAACATACATTCTCATACTGTTTCACACATACTGTTGTGAGGCTTGGTGGATTCACTGGCAGTGAAACATGCATGCCACATCTCACAGGAAGCCTTTTGTAGTCTGCTTGTAAGTGTAACATTTCCTGAACAATTCATGCTGCTTTTTTACTCCTTCCACCCCTTCCAAACTTTCACAGAGGTCTGGGTCTTTAAGATTAGTCCAGAGAGATCTATCAAAGCCGTTCTTGTTCTCAGTCACATGCTGGGACCATACTGCATCACCTGGAGGATGCCTGTCAGGATGCTATATATCATTCCTCTGGATCCTTAAGCAAGACCTCATTTATAAAGTATGGATGTTGCATTATCTTCCCTTAAAACATTCTGGGGGTTTTTCACTGTGTTTTGTCTCGTGCCTTTGAGCAGTTGGGAGGCGTGTATACATGCTGCAGGCTGCTGCTGATTCACCCCCAACTGTGGCATTCCCCATACAGGCAGCTATTACGTTGCCACAGAAGGACTTTATAAGCTAGGATTTAGACTGAATTTTTATACAGAGGCATCTATTATCCCAACAGCTTTAATCAAGCCTTGCTCAAAATGTATGAGCATTTTCTAAATACATTATTGTGTGTGCAGATGTTGCAGGAGCAGTATACCTCTTGAAAAGGACAAAACAGAAATGATTTCTGTTGAAGTAATTGAGTTCGCAATAAGGTGACTAGCTGTAATAATTAGATACTTGAAACTGTACAAACCACTTGGATGGTGAGCATCCTGTAGGACTGGTAAAGTATTTCAGAATTTACAGCTATGTATTTCTCCATCTACACTACAAAGGCAGGTTATCAATGGGGAGGGTCATATTTTACAAGGGAGATTGTTTCCCAAACCCATATACTCTCTCTTGTTCTTATCATTGCCTAAAGGAAATTGCAACAATTACTTAGCTGGGAAACTAATATTAAAAAAAAAAAAAAGTTTCCTTTAATAATATTCAGCAGGAAGAGACAGAGACAGCCAGTATTGTCAGCATAGTATCTTTCCTTTCACCCTTGAAATCAGCAGCACCACAAAGGGCTCTGTCAATCAGGTGCCTGAAACTATTACAGTTCTGCGTTATCTCTGCCTAGACTTTGCAGTAAAGCTTGTCAGAATTCATAGTCTGTTAATGACACAATCTGACCAAATATCTTTTCTGGAACTTTACAATTGGACAAAGTGATATAGTCAGATGTTCTAAAAAAAATAATAATAAAAAAAGTTTTTAGTCATTTGCAGTTGAACATCTAGAAATTTGCTGTTTCACCAACTCACAGCTCAGTTCTCCCTGAGCCAACCATGGAAAAATTACATATGCTGATTAGTCCTCACTCTGGCAAACAGTTGTGTTCCTGCTGATGCATATATTCATATGCCTAAGTAACTATCAGCAAGAGCAAATTTTTCATATTTGGAGCTTTATTCACAGCTTAAGTTCTTTATTGTGCCTAGGGGAAAATATGCCCAACAGAGTAACAAATAAGACACTATTAAGCTTCATAAGACACTATTAAGCTTCAGAACCCATGTGAGAAGGCATATGTGCCAGGCCAAGAGAATACATTATTACACCTTAAAAGATAGCGCTTTATCTGAGAACCATTCTTAGATTTGCAAGTATCATTTTAAAATAATAAATTAGGGGTCCAGATTTTTTTCTGAAAAGCCATCACTTTGCATGTCTTAGATCAAAGGAGAATAATGACTAATAAACTGGAAAACACAGTAATCATTTGGACTTCAGATTTACACTTTATATTGAAAGGCATCCTAGTTATTAAGTGGGATTTTAAAACCAGCATACTTGTCAATGACTTACTGATACAAGGAAAAAGCCTTAATGAATGTTGAGAAGTTTTTTGTAAACAAGACTTGGCTTAGAACACTTCTAATATATTTTATCCCTGCAATTAGTCTACTGTAACAATCAGATCTTAATTTTGCTGAAAACTTAGTATCTATTGCAAACTTTGGCATATAGGAGAGGACTGGAAAGAAGTATGCTGTCCTGATGATATGCCATTCTGATTATGACATCAGTACAAAAAACTAATTAAATCAGAATCCATGTTATGTAGCTCAAAACCATCTTTATTGTAAATCAAGTGAAATAGTTAATTATTAACATTATCACGGAGCCTACAGGCACAGGAAATCAGGGTCCATTATGCTTGGGACTGCATGAACACAGGAGACAGACTCTGCCCTGAAGAGCCTTCCATCTAGATAGACAACTCAAAGTACGACAAAGGAAATCATTGCATTAGAGGAAATGAAGCACAGAGGGATTGCATCATTTGCTCACAATATTGTCCCAATCCAATATCAGGGCAGGTTCTTATATGATCCCAGGAGTGAAATTAAGACACAAGTCAGGTCAGATGCCGTACAACTGTATAAACATTATTCCTGTAACAAGGGGTAATAGCAATAGGACAGAGAGAAGAAGAAAAGGTCAGAAAAACTAAGCAGGCAAATGGAAGAGATGCAGCAAGATCAGTTACAACCACGACGAATCCAGTGACATCCCGTTGGCTAGGTCTGGGTGCAGGTGATGGGGAATTCTGAGAGAAGAGTACACAGGTCTTTCAGGTGACGTTGAGTCCTGCTGAGAGAGGAGTACCTAGTCCTTTTATTGTCCCAGTCCCCATGATTTCTTTGAAGAGTCCACCCATTTCCACGGAGCTCATTGTCATATGCGCTGCCCTGTGTTCCTCTGTGCAAGCATGCCCAGGTGTTTATGATGGTTGTGCTGGGGGGAGTTGACCGGTGGAGCCTTCAGCCTCCACATGTCTTCCTCACCCTGATTTCCTCTCCACATGGCTCACGCGCAAGTGCAGCTTGATAGGCACTATAAGGTATGTTGTTGTTCCAGCTTCAGGCAAATGCGGTGGCTTCTTCAGGGTTATTTCGTCTCCTTCAGAGTGTACTCCTCCACGTCAACAGGATGTTGAGGCCAGGAGGTGGTAGTGGTTCAGCAGTAAAGTCAAGACAAACACAGTCCAACACAGTCTCTTAGATGTATCTAGGAAGTTTTTTGAGGTATTATGCACCACATCTACTTATTCTTTTTATATATATATATATATATATATATATATATATATATATATATATATAAAAAATCTTTTTGATGTAACATGATGTAATTCTCAATACATTATTTTCTGAATACATTTTAATAAGATTAATTGTCTGCCAGGAGCTATTGGGCAATCCATGATGGAGTTATTTTAAGACTCTATATGTTAAATCATCAGTATTATGACTTTATGAAGTGTCATGTTCTACTTCAGTAAAAGTTGGAACTTTTGACCTTGTAACGAGAACACCCTTTTAGCATTTATGTTTATACTATTACCTGTGTAAATATTAATAATAAAAATTCATGACCACTCATTACAGAACATGGTTCACATTTTTTTGAGAGGAAAGAAAAAAAAAAATCAAATTCAAATAATTGACTTCCCTGTTGCAATCCAATACTTTTCTCTGCCTAGGAAGTGTACCTATGTGCAGACAAATGTAGGTTTATTACAGGTTTGACTTAAGACTACAGTTTTTTCCCTATTGATTGGGAACTGATATATGCCTAAATCGGCTAGTTCTGCCACCAGATATCTCCTTAGGATCTCATTATGAGAGGTCAAGGTACATTAATGGCTTGACAGGTCAGTTCAATGTTGCCAGGAAACCAGTGATCCTGACCTACTTGTGTTTGAAATGGGCAAAGAAAGAAACATCCTAATCAGCAGAAAATATGTGCCCATTTCTTGTAAAGGGAAAATTTCCTAAGGCTTGAGGTAATTTAACTAAAGAAGAAATATAGAAAAAAAAATAGAATTTGCAGTTCTTTAAGAAGAGTTTTTAAATCTCTTTAACAGCTAAACATTCATAATCAAGAGAGAGGATGACATTAGATAAAATTTCTTTAAGCAAAAGCAGCAATAAGAAATCATGATATTTTATAAATGGAAGAGAAGGAGATGTGTTCAGCAACATATATAAATTCGAAGTTAAGGATTTTAGTAAGTTGATAAAGGAAGATAAGCAATCAAAGAAAGAAATCCATGGCTAATAGAGGTAATAATATGAAGAATGGTTGCTTTTTTTTATTAATTTAAAAAAATGCAGAACAGTTTGAGTCCATTAGTAGATGGGCATAGATTGCTAAAAATAAATCAGAAAAGCCAGAAGTGTTCCACAAGTATTTTTTTTTCTACATTTAAGAAATAACAGAATGATTGATTACAACACACAAGCATGATGAAGCACTTTCCAGACCATTAGTAACAGTGGAGGATGTTAAACAACATCTACTAGGTATAAACATTTTTTAAATCTGCAGGTTTGTCTAAATTGCAAGCCGTATTACTAAATGAGCTAACCGTGGAGTTTTCTGGCCTGGTAATGCTCATTTTTATTAAATCTTGAAATGCTGGAAAAATCACGAAAGTCAGAAGACTATTAACATTCAAAAAAAGGCAAGTAGGTAGCTCATTGACCCAAGCTACATTTGCTATGATATATGTGGAAAAAAAACCCCAAAAGTCCAAAGAAACCTGATTAATTTTAAATGCACGTCTTTATTTTAGGGCACACATCTTCATTTTAGGGTGTGGGAAACATCTGAAATAGCTCAGCTAGCTTCTTACAAATGAAGGGTTTTTTAGTTTGGGTTTTTTTTTTGTTTTTTTTTTTTTTTCTGACCAGTGCAGAACAATTTTGGCTTCGCTAATGATTTCAAAGGACCTGTAACATAATCTTCTGGTTTAGAAAATGTTATGTTAATTTTCAGTATGATCAATCTCAACCTCTTCCTCAGACCTTTTGAGAGTAATGGTTTTTCTATTAGTCTCTTGCAAACTTTGAATACCTATGCATTTTGGATATGTATTAGAAACTTCTTTAGGACATATTTAAAAAAACATGCCAAGATCAAAATCTCACAAAATCTGGTCCCAGATAAAATTTCTGACGTGAAAGTTTATTTTAATGCAAGTTAAATTTAATACCTGAAAAGTAAAATGAGGTTAAAAGAGCTCATTTTAGCAATTTTAATGACAAATAACAATAAACTAGTCTGTACGGAGCTTCATTTAAACCTGTGGGACTAATTCCATTTTCATGGTCAGTTTTCTTAATAACTTTTCCTATAGGAATTTATTAATTGTGAAACAGTCAACACATAGGTCTTACACTAATCCTTTTAAAAACTAGTGATTGTCAGAGGTATTGTTGCTATCTTGATGAAATCTCTTTCAGAATCTGTTTACCCTAAAACTTTCTGTCTGTCTTTTGCTAACCACTGACTCTTCAGCTTAAATAAGAGTACTCCTGCTTCTCGAAGCAGGGAATTGTCTGTCTTTGTATCCCCCAACACAATGAGCTTCTGCTCATATGTCTTCCTCTCATGACCTCAACTAAGATGAAACCAAGTCACAGATTAATGAACTGTGAATTCCATGAAGGGGATAGTTTGACATACCTTCTTTCCAGGGCCTTGCCCATCTGCAGACAGATTCTCTTTATGCTGCAAGAGTATGTCTTCTGTCAACCCTGAGCAATCTGCTCTTCCATCTGAGCTGTCTATGTATCTTCCTTCTGTTCAATAGCCTTGGGAAATAACTGATCACTCTCTAAGACTATACCTTGCATAGGAACAATACATCTCCAGACGTTCGCTACCACTTCAGTTCTTTAATTGGAATGCTAGACCTTGTATACCTACAGTTAGATCATCCATGGGTAATCATGGCTTTCCTCCTGGCCTGCTTTAACACTGTAAATTCTTCCAGTAACTGTTGAACTACTTTTTTTTGTTTGTTTGGGGTGTTTTTTGTTTGTTTGTTTTTGTTTTGTTTTACCTAATCAGTGCCCCAAAGGCACTTTAAGAGTGTGATTACTATATCCTTCAAAGTTGATCAGTTTAAAAAACATAAGCACAGAAGAGAGTTATTATCACACTGTGTTTGACCCACCAGTGTTATATGGTGGTCATCACTGCTCTTCATCATCTTCTACCTCAGCATGAAATTATTCTCTTCTCTTAATGAGTCATTGTCCTTCAAGCTGTGTTTCATTCTCTTCTATCAATTTTTGTTAAACAATGCTCATTTCAAAATGCATTTCTTGGCCCCATGCAGGTTGCCAGCTGCAGTCCCAGTATTACAGTTGCTACATTGCACTAATACTGCAAACTGAGCATGGAAAGCATCTACTAGCTCTAGCTGTGTACCAAACAATCACAGATTGATGAAATATTTTCTTTTTCATAGGAAACATAGAAATATTTAGGTTGGAAAAGACTTTTAAGATCATGGAGTCCAAACCTAACACTGTCAAGTCCACCAACCACTAAACCATGTCCCTAAGTGCCACACCTACACGTCTTTTAAATACCTTCAGGAATGGTGATACAACCACTTCCCTGGGCAGCCTGTTCCAATGCTTGAAAACACCTTTGATGAAAACATTTTTGCTAATATCCAATCTAAACCTCCCCAGGTGCAACTTGAGGCCATTTCCTCTTGTTCTATCCCTGTGGTGGGCTGACCATGGATGGATGTCAGGTACTACCAAAGCCACTCTATCACTCCCCTCCTTATCTGGACAGGGGAATGAAAATATAATGAAAGGCTTGTGGGTCAAGATAAGGACATGGAGACATCATTCACCAATTACTGTCACCGGTGAAACAGACTCAACTTGAGGAAATTAGTTTAATTTATTTCTAGTCAAATCAGAGAAGGGTAATAGAGTATAAAATGAAATCTTAAAACACTTTCCCCCCACCCCTCCCTTCTTCATGGTTTAACTTCACTCCTGATTTTCTCTGCCTCTACCCCACCAGCAGCACATAGGGATGGGAAATGGAGATTGTGGTCAGTTTATCACCCATTGTCTCTACTGCTCCTTGCTCGTCATGGGGATGACTCCTCACATGCTTTCCCTGCTTCCCCTGCTTCATTGTGGCATCATTCCTATGGGAGACAGTCTTCCATGAACTACATCCATCACACAGGTTGCTCCAGTGTGGAGTCCTCCACAGGCTGCAGGTTGATATCAGCTCCACTGTTAAACTTCATGGGTGCAGGGGTACAGCCTGTCTCACCATGATCTTCTCCACAGGTTGCAGTGGAATCTCTGCTCTGGCACCTGGAGCACCTCCTCCTCCTTCTTCATTGACCCTGGTGTCTACACAGTAGTTTCTCTCACATAGTCTCACTCCTCTCTCTGACTGCAATTGCTGTTGTGCAGGTTTTTTTCCCCCTTCTTAAATGTGTCGTCACAGAAACACTACCAGCATTGGTGAAGGGTTTGACCTTGGCCAGTGGCAGGTCCTTTCAGGTAGTTGTAGAGAGCAATAAGGTCTCCCCTCAGCCTTCTTTTCTCCAGGTTAAACAAATGCATTTCCCTCAGCAGCTCCTCGTAAGACTTGTGCTGTAGACCCTTCACTAGCTTCGTTGTCCTTCTTTACACGTGCTCCAGCATGTCTTTCAATGTCATTTTTGTAGTGAGGGGCCCAAAACTGAACATGGTATTCAAGGTGTGGCCTCATCAGTGCCGAGTACAGGGGGATGATCACTTTCCTAGTCCTGCTAGCCACACTATTTCTGATACAAACCAGGATGCTATTGGCTGCCTTGTCCACCTGGGCCCACTGCCGGCCTATATTCAGCCGGCTGTCAACCCATTACCCAGATCCTTTCTGCCAGGCAGCTTTCCAGTCACTCTTCCACACACCTGTAGTGTTGCATGGGGTTGTTGTGACCCAAGTGCAGGACCAGGCACTTGACCTTGTTGAATGTCATAAAACTGCCCTCAGCCCAATTCTAAACTTGTCTTTACACTTCCCACTTTTCCACATAGTTTCAGAACTATCTAAGCCAGAAAGAAAGGAGAAAGGAGTGGGTACTTATCAGTTACTTTTTTTCTGCCCTCCTAGCACTTGAGGATCTAATTACATTGGTTTATGCAGCTTTTTATTTCCAAAATGTAAGAGGTCAATCCAAGTTATCAGCTATCATGGTGAAATGTTATGTTTCTTCCTAGTCTTCTTTTAGGTTGGCAGTGTCCATACTGGGGGAACAAATGGTAGGAAGCATCATCTCCCATCACAAAAGGAGGAAAGGTATTGATCATACATACTACAGTCAGAAATCAGTATTTTTACACTCCCCACCACTGCCCTGGTTTCTTCTTCTCAGGACTTCAGTCTGTATAATTTTCATCTTGAAAATCTCTCTTAATTTGGATGTCTGTTTTAACAATAGAGATAGTTGTCTGAAGGTTTTTGGAGTGACACCTCTCCACTTAATTTTTATATTTACTCTAATACAAAAGTCTAGAGTAATTTACTTCTCTTACTATATGGAAAGAGCTGAATGTGAAGAATGGTTTTACTATAGTTCTTCACCAGTTGCAACTTAGACACAAATGAGTTACACAAGTTAGGTGGTCTATAACTCACCCCTGAAATTCTGAATATACATCTTCAGTCATCAGGAGTTATTTGATCTGATGTTGGAATAAGATTTCCCTTTCTGATTATACTTACTATACTTCTTTCTCCTCTAGGAGTTCTTGTTCCAAATTAAAAACAATGAGCAAAAAAATAGTTCCATTTGAGTAGTACATCTGCCTGTTGTGATATGTTTCAATTCAGTTTTGGAGAGTTTTTGCATGTTAAAAATATTAATTTGTTTTGATATATTTAGAAATAAGAAGATTCTTACATGAATATATCAAAATCTAAAAGTTAGAGAAAAAGAAAAATTTCTTTCAATATTATACTTATCTGAAATATCCCCATTCTTGTCTTATGAATTAAACAGTAATTCAGAATTTTTTTCAGGTATGTAGTCAGATATGTATTCTTCAACTATGTCAATCTTAGGCTGTCTCCAAGAGCCCCCTTAAAGGATCAGCTAAACCTTGTGCAAACTGTTCAGTATAACAGACTTCCACGATAAGGAGAAAAGGATAACAAGAGCTTTACTTGATACCTACTACACGATAGATTTGCTTATAGTTTGGGAAATCATTGTAAAATTACGCTACTGCATCAGGCAAGGCAGCAGTTTCCATCCATGAAGCGCTGTTTACATGCCTACACAAAGTCATACATAAGGCAGCTAATTTTTCAGAAATTTTCTAACTACAGAAATGTAAATAAACTGTGGCATTAGCATGATATACCTGTGAGTAGAACTGACTCTAGTAAATAACATTTCTTCTTTGTTCTCTTATCTTCCTTGTTTCTTTTGTGCCATTGTCACCTGCTGAACAGCAGTAGTAAATTATTAACTTCTACAGTTTCTTTTTTTTTTTTTTTTTTTGGTGGGGAACTTTGTGTTGCAGCTGGTACTGACAGGTTCTGATGTATATTGTTTCCATGGTCTAATATTACAGCAATTGACAAAATCACATAATCATGTAGGTTGGAAAAGACCTTCAAGATCATTTAGTCCAACTGTTAACCTAACACCGACAGTTCTCAACTATACCATATCCCTAAGTGCTATGTTGACCTGATTCTTAAACAACTCAGGGATGGGGATTCCACCACCTCCCTGGGCAGCCCATTCCAACGCCCAACAACCCATTCTGTAAGGAAATGCTTCCTAATATCCAGTCTAAACCTTCTCTGGTGAAATTTGAGGGCATTGCCTCTTGTCTTATTGCTTCTTACTTGGTTAAAGAGACTCATCCCCAGCTCTCTGCACCCTCCTTTCAGGGAGCTGTAGAGGGCGATGAGGTCTCCCCTCAGCCTCCTCTTCTCCAGACTAAACTCCCCCAGTTCCCTCAGCCGCTCCCTGTACGACCTGTGCTCCAGACCCTGCACCAGCTCCGTTGCCCTTCTCTGGACACGCTCGAGTCATTCAATGTCCTTTTTGTAGTGAGGGGCCCAAAACTGAACACAGGAATCGAGGGGCGGCCTCACCAGTGCCGAGTACAGGGGTCAGATCCCTTCCCTGTCCCTGCTGGCCACGCTATTGCTGACACAAGCCAGGATGCCATTGGCCTTCTTGGCCCCCTGGGCACACTGCTGGCTCCTGTTCAGCCAGCTGTCAATCACCCCCCCAGGTCCCTCTCTGACTGGCAGCTCTCCAGCCACTCCTCCCCAAGCCTGTAGCGCTGCTGGGGGTTGTTGTGGCCCAAGGGCAGCCCCCGGCATTTGGCCTCATTGAAACTCCTCCAGTTGGGCTCAGCCCATGGCTCCAGCCTGTCCAGGTCTCTCTGCAGAGCCTCCCTGCCCTCGAGCAGATCAACACTCCCACCCAACTGGGTGTCACCTGCAAACTGACTGAGGGTGCACTCGATCCCCTCGTCCAGATCATCAATAAAGATGTTAAACAGGAGTGGCCCAAAACCGAGCACTGGGGGACACCACTCGTGACCGGCCGCCAACTGGATTTAACTCCATTCACCACAACTCTCTGGGCCCGGCCATCCAGACAGTTTTTTACCCAGCAAAGCGTGTGCCCATCCAATCCATGAGTAGCCAGTTTCGCAAGGAGAATGCTGTGGGAAATGGTGTCAAAGGCCTTACTAAAGTCAAGGTAAACAACATCCACAGCCTTTTCCTCATCCAATAAACAGGTTGCTTTGTTGTAGAAGGAGATCGGGTTTGTTAAGTAGGACCTGCCTTTCATAAACCCATGCTGACTGGGCCTGAGCATCTGGTTGTCCCACATGTGTTGTGTGTTGGTACTCAGGATGAGCTGCTCCATCAGCTTACCATGCTGACGTCCCCAGCCAGCCAGGACTGCTGGTAAATGATGGAAAGCAGCCGGTCCCATAGACTTGTGTGTGTCTGTGTGATGCAGTAGGTCACTGACTATCTCCTCCTGGATTTCGGTGGCTTTGTTCTCCCAGCCTGTCTCCTGGCTGAGAAGGCTGGATTCCCTCTGTACAACCAGTCTTCTTATTAAAGACTGAGGCAAAGAAGGCATTAAGGACCTCAGCCTTCTCGTCATTCGTTGCCATGTTTTCTCCTGTGTCTAGCAGGGAATTGAGACTCTCCCTGGTCTTTCTTTTGCTACTGACATACTTATAGAAACATTTCTTGTTGTCCTTGATTGCTGAAGCCAGATAATTTCCAACTGGGCTTTAGACCTCCTGTTTTCCACCCTGCATAACCTCACAGCCTCTCTGTAATCGCTGTGAGTGGTTAGCCTCTTCTTCCAAAGTTTGTAAACTCTCCTTTTATCCTTGAGTTGCAGCCAAATTCCGTGTGAGATACATCAGACCAACCTAATGTAACAAGAAAAGCAATCTGCTGCTAGTTATTTTCTGATTATTCTGACAAAGATTAATAAAATAAATTAAAAGATGTTTAAACGCAAGACAACTCCAAGGGCTTTTTCAGTGGGATATTTTTATTACCATAAGCTGATTTCAGTAAACCGAGATTGCCTCCCACTGTCAGCTTTGTCTCTAGACATCTTGAAATGAACAGGCTGTGCTGAGAAAGGGGAAGGTCAGCTGTCTGAGCTGGATAAAAGCAGCACTTGCAGGCTGATACTGAGTTACAGACACATTTCAGCAGTATGACAACCAATGATATCATGTTTACTAGAAGAAACAAAATCAAGAGAAACAATGGTTAGAATACAAATAATTATTTCTAAGTTTGTAAAAAAGTATATAAGAAGAGTGTATTATATTTTTTTTTCCTGTAACTCGGCGCCCACTCAGAAGCACTTAATACAAAGTCCTCATAATCGTGTATGTGTGATAGTTTAACAGTACCTGGTACATACCTAACTCTCAAATAATTCAAATTTTCAGGTGCAAACTAAGCCTCAAAAAATGTTATATTTAGCTGTGGTAATATTTGAGCATAGTGGGATGTTCTTGTGGTCAACCTCTTCACTCTATTTTAACATTACCAGACAATGATCATATTATCAGCATCATGTACCAGGGCCTAATAAAAGAGCTGGATGAATTTGTGTTTGAGACTGCCCAGGAAAATGAATCTTTTGAGGTCTTAATTCAATGCTTTTTCCTAAAATAAAATAAAAGGAAATTCAATGTTTTTCCTAAATTTTAAAAGGATGATTAAATATATATGAAAGCACTGAATCCCATCACCTGGGAGATTACAAGTAGCAAGATGCAAGAAACCATTAAGTAATTTCACATTATTTAGGATGGTAAGCAACATTTAATTCACTTTTTGTCTAGTCAGTCAATATAGCACTTTCAGCCATGGCTTTACCATGAAGAAAATGTAATCTAGATTTATCAAATAGAAATATGAGATATGGCTCTAGCCAAATACTAAGACATGTTATTTAAAACCCTAGTGAACTTCTTTCAGACATTATCAAGGCGATTTTAAACATTAATAATTCAGCTTCAGTAAACAGGGAGATAAACAAAAATCACAGTGGTTGTCTTGGGAATTTGGGAGGTTTGTCTTTTTCTCTTAAATTCTTTATGCATGTCTCTTACTTTTCTCTGACACGGAAAAAGAATGGTTTATACTTAGATAAAAAATATAGTTTCAGATTTTTTTTCCCTGCTATAACACTGTCTATTCAGGGTAACATCCAGAACACACCATTCCTATCACATCATTTTCATAATTACATTGAAGAAACTCCAGATTAAGACTCACAGGATACTAAACCTATTTATTATTTGTAGTTGCATTTTACTTGCTACTAGGATGAGATAACTGCAATCTGGCTGACTTTTTTTAAGACAGGATTGATAAGATTAGGAAAGTTTTCTGTTGAGAATAAGACAGAATAGAGACATACTCTTTATCATAATTATCACATCTTCAGAAAGGAAGAAGGAAATCCAGTTCAACTATAATATGTATGACTGCCACAAGAATCATGAAGAACTCTCTGATCTTTATGGTGCAGGAGGTTAAACTCAAGAGTCCTGGCTTTTATTTTTAGATATATCAAAGGTCAGTGATTCCTCTGAGTTGGCAAATAAGTAGAGGTAGAAATCAAAACCCACAAAAGCTTGATGAATCAAAGAATATAGAGTATGAGAATAGTGAAAGAAATTGCTGGTGTGACAGTGAAGGCAGTCAAAGAGCTGCACGACCACATAGCCATGGTCATATGACATAATATGAAAATGTAGGTGTGTTGGGCTGACCCTGGCTGGATGCCCGGTGCCCACCAAAGCCACTCTATCAATCCCCTCCTTGTCAGGACAAGGGACAGAAAATATAATGAAAGGTTTGTGGGACAGGATAAGGACAGGGAGAGATCATTCACCAGTTACTGTCATGTGTAAAACAGACTTGGCTTGGGGAAATGTGTTTAATTTATTATCAATTAAATCAGAGTAGGATAATGAGACATAAAAACTACATTTTAAAATACCTTCCTCCCAGCCCTCCCTTCTTCCTGGGCTCAACTTGACTCCCAATTTTCTCTACCTCCTCCCCACAAGCTGCACAGGGGGAAGGGGAATGGGGAATAGGGGTTGCAATCAGGGACTGCTGCTCCTTCCTCCGCAGGGGAAGGACTCCTCACTCTCTTCCCTTGCTCCAGCTTGGGGTCCCTCCCACAGGAGACAGTCCTCCATGAACTTCCCCAACATAAGTCTTTCGCACAAGTTGCAGCTCTTCACAAGCTGCCCCAGCGTGGGTCCCTCCCAGGGGGTGCAGCCCTTCAGGCACAGGCTGCCCCAGCGCGGGTCCCCCACGGGGTCACAAGTCCTGACAGCAATCCTGCTCCAGCGGGGGCTCCTCTCTCCATGTGGCCACAGGTCCTGCCAGGAGCCTGCCCCAGCTCAGGCTTTCTGCAGGGTCACAGCCTCCTTCGGGCATCCACCCGCTCCGGCGTGGGGTCCCCCACGGGCTGCAGGTGTGTGTCTGCCCCACCGTTCCCTCCCTGGGCGCAGGGCACAGCTGCCTCCCCATGGGCTGCACCACGGCTGTGGGGGCATCTCTGCTCCGGTGCCGGGAGCACCTCCTGCCCCTCCTTCTGCACTGGCCTTGGGGTCTGCACAGTTGTTGCTCTCGCACATTCTAACACCTCTCTCCAGCTGCAATTGCAGTGCAATAGCAAATTTTTATCCTTCTTAAATATGTTGTCACAGAGATTCTACCATAGTCACTGATGGGCTTGGCTTTGGCCAGTGGCAGGTCCATCTTGAATCCAACTGCCATTGGCTCTGTTTCTGGCAGCTTCTCACAAAAGTCACCTATGTAGTTCCCCCTGCTACCAAATCCTTGCCACACAAACACAATAAATTAGCTGTCCTGTTTGTACATGTCAATGGCAATGCTAGACACACAGTGTGCTTAACACTGTCCCTTATTTTTACTCTTCCATCCATAAATCTGTTTTTAACAATAGAAATTGTTTCTCATCCCTACAGTAATAAAATCCATCTGTCATCTTGTAAATCCATCTACTTAGTCAGATTATGTTCCCTCTAATCCATCTGAGCTAATTCTTTCAACTAAAGTTTCAAAAGGGTGACTAATTGTGTTTAGTGCTTTCATGTTCAAATCACTAAAAAAATGTTAATTAAGTAACAAATATAGAGATCTGTAAATCAGTCATCAAGGCTGTGTTTAATAGTTTATTAATTAAGGTGTCATAATTTGGATTTTATCACAGGTCATAATTAAATTAATTTTTTTTAAGGAGAATTGAAAATGTAATCATAAGGAAACAGGAAATTGTTTCAGAATATTGTAAAGTTGAGTGAAATAATATAATCAAAAAATGTTGAAAGGCTCCTACTATACCTGATTGTTCTATTTTTCTAGTTGATAGTCATTCCATGCTCCTTTACAATACAATAATCCAAGCAATAAATACTGTTCCATGTACAACTGTCATGGTTTAACCTCAACTTGCAACTAAACACCATGTGCCACTCACTCACTCCTCCCCACTACAGTGGGATGGGAAGGAGAATCAGAAAAAAAAAGTAAAACTCATGGGTTAAAAACATTTCAATAACTAAAAACAAACAAACAAACAAACAAATAAATAAATAAGAATTTATCAAAGAGAGAGAGAGAGAAATATAACCAAAGAAAAGACAAGTGATGCACAATGCAACTGCTCACCACCTGCTGAACAATGGCCAGCCAGTCCACAAGTAGTGATTCCCCCTCCTGGCAAAATTCCTCTGGTTTATATACTGAGCATGTTGTTCAGTGGTATACAATATCAGAATATCCCTTTGGCTATTTTAGTTCAGCTGTCCTGGCTGTGCTCCCTCCCAGCTTCTTGTGCACTTCCTCACTGGCAGAGCATGGGAAACTGAAAAGTCCTTAATTTAGGATAAGCACTCCTTGGCAACAACTAAAGCATCACTGTATTATCAACAGTATTCTCACACTAAATCCAAAACACAGCACTGTACCAGCTATTAGGAAGAAAAATAACTATCTCAGATGAAACCAGGACAACAACTCACATGTTTTGTATTTATATCTACAAGATCTCTTTGAACTGAAGAAATATCAGTTTTTCATCTGTTAAATAGCACTGAGGAATCCTCAAACTAAGAATACAAAGCATCTCACTTAATTATAAGTTTAGTCTTCCATCTAAGAAAAATTTCTATGTCATTAAACATATATATCAATATCTGCTCTGATAGGCTTTCACTGTATACCTCAAGTATACTTTGTACTTCATGGCCATTTCTTATAATACATGGTTTAGTATTTCTGCCTTGTAGAGGCAGGATACTTCCTTTCCATGAATGTAGCCAGACTGGATCTTTGAAGTGAATGAAGAGTGCTCAATGAAAATACTTATCTCAAGTACAAATCATTCCCAAAATATTTAAGCATGTGTTTGACAGAGACTTCTGGTAACTGACTCTTGGATGACATATTCTGCAAGAGTGAGGGTTAGGAATTTTTCCAGGTTCAGCTGTCTTCTCCTATCTTCCTCTCTTTCTTATTTTGGCCCATCAGGTGCAGGAGAACATTTCTGCTGACTCAGGCACGTTTTTCATTTTTTTTTTTTTAATGACAGAATAAGAATTTAAAACTTCTCCTGTGCCCTTGAAAATCAGAGTTGTGATGTTTTGTAGTGTATGTAGCAGTATATAAAAAATAAAATCCACTGTGTAATTTTCAGATAGTTTAGATGTAATCTTGGGAAAAGTGATTTGCTGAACATGTCCATGTTCAGTCTTTCACAAAACAAAAAAGTGCAACTCTATCTTAGCAGTCTGATTTAGGCCATTTGTTCTAGTCTGAAGGAATTTTCACAGACGGGAAGTGTACATGTACCTGTAAGGTACTTTTGCAAAAGGAAGCTCAAATAGCTTTTGCTACAGGAGTGCATCTCTGCACAGAATAAACCAAAAGCCCCCCAAGCGAGGTCAGATACAGGAGCTGCTAAGGTCCTTTTCAGGTATGATCTAAGATTAAGTTTTGCTATTTTATGCTTTACTTTGGTGGCGTTGCTTCCAGCTTCAAGAACATAAATGTATGCCGGAAGAAAATGTATGAGTTTTATTTTAAACTGTAGGGCTTAAAATGGACTCAAGTAATTTTGACAGGCACCAAGTTTTCTTGTCTTCTAGACAAAGCAGATAAATCATGGAATCATAGAATCACAAAATGGTTTGGGTTGGAAGGGATCTTTAAAGATCATGTATTCTACCATCTCCTGCTACGAGCAGGGACCTCTTTCACTAGATCAGATTGCTCAAAGCCTCAGTCACCCTAACTTTGAAAAGTTCCAGGAATGGGGAATCCACAAGCAAACTACATTTGCAAAAACATCTTTTGCAATATTTAGATAAATGAACTAGAGAATTTTAGATGCAATTCTTAGTAAGCTACAACAGACAGGGCAGGGGGAATGTTATCAAGAACCAGGTAAAAGGAGTTTGTTATCTGGAATGGGTAAAGAAGAAAGCTGGCAGGAAAAGCTCACAGCCAGAGGAACAATTCTTGGTAAAGCAATCTAACTGAAGAGGACTATGCTTAACTTATTATAAATTTAAAATTAATAAAATGTAGCATATAAACCACAGTGATGAGCAGACTGTCAAGACAGCCATGTTACAGGTCTGTCTCAAACAGCAGGAGTCATTCCCAGGTTTTATTAGTATATTTCCATTTATGTGAATCACACTTGATTACCATGAAAAATTAATAGTGGCATAGTCGTTATTAAGCAGTTCTTCTTCCATTAGCCTGTTACCTTCTGAGTTGTTTGTTGGCATTGCTGGTAGCTTTTATTTCCAAGATTCATAAAATTACCTCCTTGGTCTGGAGAATGAGTTGTTGCTTATATTTGTTTTTTCCTCTTATTCTGGAACCTTCAAAAATCTTTCTTGTTGCTTATTATTATTGTAATAAGTACTGCAGCAGAAATGGTAAGTTGCTTTTCTCCCCTGTGAAATGTGACTCACATTTCTAAATATACTTTAATCTCTTGTTGTCCCCTTGTGAATAAATAGTAGCTATAAATCCTATTAAAACACTGCTCCATCTAATAATGTGATGGGTAACACAATCTTGGTAACTCTGTGTTCTTCTTCAGAAGTGTCAGACACCTTCATCTCCCACTCGGTGTGACAGGATTTGCAAACATGCAGCATTTCCTCAAAAAGACCCATATTGAATCCTGCCCAAAAAAACCCCTATCTAAATTAACGCCATGAAATCTTAGCACTGAGCCAATGCCAAATGTCTTCAAGATTTCATTCAAACTCTTTTTGAGCTTACTAATATAACCTGGAGGACTACAAAACAAACTTTTCAGGAGATTTCTGGAGTTTCTTGCTTTCAGTTGAATGAGAGGAAGAGTTGCTTTTGGGTTTTGGTTTGGGTTTTTTTTTGTTTGTTTGGGTTTTTTTTTGTGTGTGTGTGTGTGGGGGGGGTGTTTGTGGTTTTGTTTGTTTGTTTGTTTGTTTGTTTGTTTGTTTGTTTTGTTGGTTTTTTTTCTTTCTATATATCACAAAAGGTGTATTTGCAGTTCTCACCAGAATCTGAATTCTCCTACTAGAGAGTAAACAAAAATGAAACCAGAATTTATTGAATTTCATACTTTATCCCTATAACCTCACAACAATTTCTCATATAACTTGATCAGAGTTGTTTTCATTTGTGTTTGAGAAAACTAGGCAGATTATGCAATTTCGACATCTCAAATTCACAGGAGATGTAATTATAAATAAGGATTAGAGCTGGGTAAGATCATAACTCTCAGAATTCTACAAATAAAATTCAGTGAAACAGAAGACATAGAATTGGACTGTATTTCCTGAAGCATTTATGTTTCACATAAGCAGAAATTTCATAAGCTTAAATGCTTTTATATCCATGAGTCAGAGAACTAGAAACTCAGGGTCAGATGTCCACAAGGCACATCATCATGTGTGATATAGATAATTTTTAAGATGACAGCCTGGAATAATTATTTCAGACCCTGGTTACTAAGCAGAGAAAAATAATAAAATGCATGCAAAGTGTATTTTTACTTCTTTATATGCATTTTTCCACCCACTCCTCCTCTTCTCAAGCACATTGTTGAAGATTTAAAGCAAAAAATAAATTCTGAAAACAGAAAAATGTGCAGCAAGTCTTCTTCTCCTCCAAATAAACTTTCCCCCAAACTTCACTAGTTCAGAGAAATCACATTTTGATGATACATGAACAAAACCTGCTTATACAAACTTTAATTTTTTAGCTTTACATCTAACACTGCTTTCTCAAAGAGACTTCTGCAGGATGTTAAGGTAAATAATCTGTAATACGTAGATCAGTCGTAGCCAATATTGCACTAGCTAACCAGCCCTCTGCAGTGGGTTCCTTGGGGTAAACATCATACTGGAGGAGTTGGTGGTCTTGGGCAAGACACACCTGCTTTATTTGGCCTTGTACTTGAGGCTTGAGGAGCCTTAACCACTCTCAGCATGAGTAGCTGCCAAATAACTAACCCCTGGCATGCAACACTGTAAAGGAATGTGCTGGCGTGCCCCAGGTTGGTTAGTGCTGTGCTCTGGTGGACGTCATCCTGCTCTGTCAGGAGAAGAGAAATGGTTTTGTTTGCTACACAAGATAAAAGGCACCTCATTATGGGAGGGAAACTGAACCTCCCTGCAGGTGGGATCTGGAGAGCAAACCCCAGAACTCACCTGGGGTCACTCCTATGCTACACAAAAGTGGGATTCCCAGCACCTGAAGGGATTTAAGATTTGCTTTCTAATTTTATTTCTCTTCCTATTTCTAACTTATTTTTAAAGCAATTTTATTATACTATTTGCTGTTGTGCCTTTCTGATTGAGATCTAGAAAGACCCCTGCACACTCCATCCCCCTGATGCAGAGTAACGTCTGAGTCTTCCCTCTGCTTTCTGCAATACAAATTACAGCATAGATGACAAGGTGGCAAATGTGAATCACTGCAGCCCGCAAAAGACTCTGTAATCTACATATAAGCAGGGAAGCCAAAGACAGACAGGTATAACTACACCCCATATTGGTACAAACTGGCAGAGTTTCACTCAGTTTACCCTGTCTGAGAATTCTGATGATGAATATTTAAAACTTCAGGATATCTTCAAACCTGATCTAGTAAATCTCTCCCTTTTTTCATCCCATGTTTTCCATTCTTCTACCTCTTTCTCTTAAAGCTGAAATTTTGCAGAGGCCCAGCACTGGTTTTATGACAAAAATCTTTTATGCTTGAAAGCAGAAGAAATTATTTCTACCAATTGTACTTTCTTTCACATACTGATGCTATAAGAAATTGTGACATTGTTAAACTCTTTCTAACTATACTCATTAAAATGTTGCCATTATTTGGAGAGCTTTATGAATGGAAATTATTGACCTTAATTCATTTCAGACAAGTCAGTATTATAAAAGCCAGTATCACAGTTGACAGTAATTAATACTTTTGCTTTTTCCCCAGAGATTCAACATAATGAATGACTGTAGCCCACTATTTGCTATTTTATAAATTGCACTTCACTTACCTCTAAAAAGAACAATATAAGATTGTGATGATATAAGATGTGCCCTCTAAAAAAAAATAATAAGCACAAACAAGTTGAGGTTAATGTCCTAAAAATCTTTAAATTGTACTAGATGATTAAATTGGACTAAATGATTTTCAAGGTCCTTTACAACCTAGTTGATTGTGTGATTCTGTTTAAATGAACAAGCAAAATGCAAAGTGCCCCAAGGTCCATATTTTGATAGTTTGACATAAAGTGTTCCTCCCAAGAAGTGTTCCCTTCTAGAACAGGATTAAAGTAGCTTTGTGGTTCAATGAACCTTTGTGTCTAAGGAGAATCTCAAGTCTCCAGACCACCCAGCACATTTTATTAAAGTCATTGAAAACCAAAAGCAGAGGCGGAGGCTTCCTGTATATTTGCAAGCCTCAGAAATTCCGTAGATACTTGAGTGTTCAGCTCTTCTTGCTTGCTCTCTGAAGTACACTTTTCACAGAAGAACTAACTACGTTACTCTAACATGAACATTTCACTTTAGTCCAATTATTTCCTGCACAAAGAACAGTGATTTCATAATAGCAAGCTAGTGTAGGAGAGTATACTGGAAAGCCCTTATTATATACCATGTATCAAGATTAATTATTGCATTTAGCCTAAAGCATATCAGGTTAGTCTCTGTTATCATTTAATTATCTTCCTAGTTATCTTTTAATTATCCTGTTTTCCTACTACTGCTAATATATGTAGCTACCATCCCGCATCTTTTTCCTTTGCACAGAACACACAGTTTTTGAACTGCAGCACAGCTTGTGCCAATGCTTTGTAAATGTTACCTACACTAGAAATTTTTTATTTAAAACCACATTTTTCATCATGGTAGAATACCATCAGAATGGTAACTGATCGGAGTAAACACAGCATTTAATTATTTTATGAGAATTGTTATAATCTGAAATGTTACCCTGATAATTGATTTCCCTTCCATATATATCTTTGCATATATTAGACAGAATATTGGTATGTGATGCAGTGGATATTGACCTTTCACTATCCACTCATTCCCTCCCCAGTGAATAAAAGATCTTACTGGATAGTTTCTTTAAGAGCAACCCACACATGTTTTGAGTTGTTAATGAGAAGGATGTTTTGCCTTAGCACCTTTTAAATTTTTTCAGCAAGAACATTAACAGGCAACAAAACAAAAAAGTCTAATTTTATAGCGAACTGCACAAGATGGTTGCTTGGGCAGTGCATGTCAAATTTTACTATTCTCTGCTACAGAAGGTGGATAAATTAGCAGAAATAGAGGAAAGCTGGACAATGTTACAAATCTTTAAACACTATTCAGTGTGAGTTATGCTAAAATATCAATTGCAAGGAAACTGAATGTCATGCTTCATGGGACAACCTGATAATAGCGACAGTGTAGTGTACTGTCTGTTTATTGTTAATTTAGTGAGAATTGTATGCTTCACATAAAAAGGGAATAAAATTTAAAACAAACAAACGAGGTACCTCTCCCAGAAAGCTTGCATAAAGCTCAGATAGAGGGAAGTTTTGCTGAAGGTACATGTGCACAAATGTGCTCCCTGATAAATGGTAACTGTCAACAATCTTTCAGATGTCAATAATCAGCTATCAGCTATCAAACATAACCTGATTATTAGCCTCAGCTTCAACTGTCAACGTCTTGTACAAAACCTAAGGACTTTTAAGGAGAGCTGAGGTTGAATGGACTCAAGAGGGCATTGAAGAAGGGCTGTTATACTTTTCCCAAATATATACTATTTGTATGTTTGGCAAGATCATCAAATATAGCACATAAAAAAGAGCTATTTGTTAATTTGTCCAGAGTTCATGGATGTTTGGTACCTTGCTGAGAACAGACATACTAGTGCCAGCAAGGCAGCTACATAAATTCCCCAGACACACTGATGTCTGTCACACACATGAACACAAACTGCTTGGTTAAGTATTCAGATGGTGTATAGAAGATGCAGCACAATTTCCTCATTTTCTTGACTTAGAAAAGTGATTTGAACTCAGGTCCTATTACCCAAAATTGCTGGGAGTGCTAAAGAATAGTTTATCATGGGGGCTCTCTTCACCTTGCCAGTTAAAGCAATGCTGGTCTGCTTGAAAAAAATTATAATGCTTGTTTTGGCTACAGGCATCCTCATGAACAGCCCTTCTCCTTCTCCCTCTCACTGCCTTTGAGTATTTAATTAATTGTTCAGCATACAACATCTTCAGAGCAGACCCTGATCCAGGAGCCCTCAGCAACCTCTGGAAGAGGACATCTTTCCCCACTGCCTGCAGAGAGAGCTTGGACCAACCATCTTTGCCCTCAGGGCCCCGTGTCCTCTACCGCTGCTTCACTCTGCGGTACTGAGCTGAACACACCAGAGTCTGTATGCTGGCTCTCTGAGCTCATTCCACACCCCCTCCTGAGAAATATTTTCACTCTTTTTCTGCTCAGGCCTCATAGAGCTAGGCAAGGAAAAGATCTCATTTAATCTTTTGCTTTGAAAAGGGGAAGATGCTGCTAAGGTTATACTGCACAGTATTAAAAAGAGAAAACTATACTTACTGGAGACATTGGTTTGGGTACCACTTGACATCAAAACATGAGGAGAAAATTGTAGTTCAGAACATTTTAACTTGTCCCTCTAATAATAATTGCATGTGAAATTGGCGTGCTGCAGTGGCATTGCTTTTTGTCAATTAGTATAAGATTAAAATGCTTGTTGAATCCAATTCTGCATGGATCTATGCTAATTTCATGGTATGTTTCCAGATTATATCCTTCAATTTGACAGATTTTGTGAAATGTTATATGGCAACATCTGATTTATTTAGTTAGAGATGCTGCCTAATGAGAAAAATAATCAGTCCCACTAGCCTTTGCTTTCAAATATCAGTTCCCATTAGAGACATTTCTGCAAACCCTTACTGCTCCTCAGTCTATTAAGTGGAGATTTTCTGACTGAGAAAACTTTCCAAATCCACACATCATAATTTAACTGAAATATAGTTACTTCTCCAATGTATGTGTATGTATTTCCATTTCTACAGTTTGCTAATAGCTTCTTTTTGCTGTTAAGATTTAAGCAAAGTTTTTCTCTCCTGCTAGCCAATTATTCTCATTTGGTTGATGCAGCAGTGGAAGTACAATTAATCCACAGTCTGTGATGATGCAGCCATTGCCATGACAATACCTCATCACACTTGTTTCATGGAATGAGCTGTTAAGCTTTCTTGTAAGCTAAATTTTTTTTCACTAATATTTAACACTTTTAACAGAAATTACAGATATTAAATAATGAACCATTATAACAGTCGTGACTGATATATTGGTATTATGTTCTTTATCCTACTGATAAGTGTTATTGTAATTTTTCCAGTATCATCCTTCAGACAGCTGGAGAATTATATAAAAAACTAGATTTCTACCTCCTAAATTTACATTAAAGACATTCTTTTCCTCATTCTTTTACTACTTGCACAATATTTATAAATATAAACCAATTGTTAGATTAGTCTAAAGTTACAGGAAAAAAAATTACTGTGCTATTTTTTAAAGAAAGGGGAAGTTAAAGGACTACTTTTACTATTACTACTACTACTACTACTACTACTACTATTATGATGACGGTGATGATGACAATGATGATTATTTAAATTCTTGATTATCGAAAGGTGAGAATTTAGCCACAAAAAAGAAAATACCAAAGATCACAATGCTTAATTCTTGGAGCAGCTGCAAATTAAGAAATTTCAACATGATTGCTTTTATATGAAGAAAAAATGTAAAAATACTCTAGAGCAAAATGTATAATCTTACCTAGGTGCTTCACAAAGGCCAGATTACTAATTTTACATACCTACTGATATTTGCACTGGATCTATTGTATAGCAATAAACTTTTTAGTACGGACTGCCTGCAGGAGTTATAATATTATATGAAGTGTTATATAGTTTTAAGAATGTTTCTTCTCAGATCCTTGATGGAATTTGTAGTATCCCCCCAAAATAGATTGTTTATTTATTAGACATTTTTAATAAACTTTTGTAAATCATCTGAAATGTTGTTTTCTTTTACACAGAGCTGTGTAGCAGCTCACAAATTTCATTACCATTGCCTCATAAAATGTCAAAAGGACCAAATGTGCTGAACCTCTTATAATGTACATGACATACCTAGCATTATTAATGACAAGTTTCTGTAATAACATGAGACCATTTATCTTCGTTCAAATCAGATCCACATGCCCAGACTCAAGAAAGTGGCTTCCTGAGTGTACTCTTGTATACTGAATCATTAAATTTCATGTTAAAGATGACATTCAGAAAATAATATTGTGTAAAAAGGTTATATTAAGAGAGCAATAATGAATTACTCAGAAAGTTTAAATGATTTTGATTCATTTTATATTCCCATATTATGCAGATTAATAAAAGCTATATGTTCTAATCAAAGCAACCCAAATATTCCGCACATTCAGAATCACAAGTCTTATTTTTTTTCCTCTTTTCCTGTACTCCCTTCCCTTTTTTAAATGAGGTGGGGTTGTTTTGTTTTTGTTTTTTTGTTTTTGTGTGTGGGGTTTTTTGTTTGCTTTGTTTTGTTTTGTTTTGTTTTCTGTGAGGAGCTAAACACACCAGTTTCGTCTAGAACCCCTCCAGCATGTACAGTCTGCAAACAGGTAAACCCAGTCTGCAGGGGCTTTGCTCTGGAATTTCAGCTGTTTATTCTGCAGAATGTTTTCTCTCCCTTTTTATTTGGAAATAAAACCCAGAGGAAATTGAATTTTCAGAATCTTGGGCTCTTGGCTAGCCGTAAGCACCATAGACCCTCTGGACTCCCTCCACGATGATTATCTAATAGTCCAAGGAAAGAGCTATCTATCCTACTGTATTTTAAGCACTTACCTGAGGTGCCAGATTTAGGAATCTCATCATTAGAAGGTATCCCATAATCCCTGAAGTGCTCTTCATGACTTGTCTAGAGCAGATTTAAGACACAGTCCCTCTCTGAAGAGGATTTTCTTCCTCCATTATCATAGAAAAAGTATAGGCATCTTAAGTTAAGTGCTCAGGATGAGTTCTAGATGTGTACTCAAGGATATACTCAGAAATTAACCCCTCCTTTTCTTTTACTTGTAAGGCTTACTCTGTAAGCAGATACCTCTTCTGTAGAATTTACCATGTGAATACATACTGGAAAGGGTGTCAGTACATACTTATACTATTATTCACATTCTCTCTCAATTACTGGGTTTGGCAGACCTTCAGTTTAACACATGCACCTGTTTGTATGTTCTTATATACCTAGTGGCTAATTTCTCAGTGTGATAATGCAGAATTCAAGTAGGGAAACATTGGATGTGATTTTTACATGAAAATTTCAGCAATCCTAAGCATTTCGAAGATCACATACTAGTAAATGTGTTCCTAGGAAGTGGTAGTGTCACAGCATTAAAATTCAAGATATCGTGATTTAGAAGTGAAGAAAATTGTGAATAAAATAGTGAATAAAATACAATCAGGAATAAAAACAATTTAATAGTAGGGAAAGAATCTTAAAGTGCCTTAAAAAGCACATAACTGAAGTAGTTTATAAGGGAAAATGAGTCTTCATAACCAAGAGATAACCAAATCTTATGGGTGGAAGAGAAGCTCTTACTAAAAACCTTGAGATATGGTATAAACAATCATATCATAATATGACATCAGTTAAAGATGTCAAATAGATTGAAAAAAAAAGACATTTTGCTTCTTCAGATTACTGTGGGAACATTTGCTACCAGCACAAGGTACTGTAGGCTAAAATGTATTAAATTACAACACTGTTTCCTTCATAAATGGAAAACCTGCTAGAAGGGTAGATTAAGCAAATGATGCTCAATTAGCCAATGAGAAGGTTTGAGACAATGCCATTTTTTACTAGTTGTGCCATTAAAATATACGGTGTAGAGCTTATCGCTCCATCAAACAAAAAAATGAACACATTGGGACAGAAACTATTAATGAATGAATGCTCTGTCTCTCTAAAACTTCCCCGTTCTCTCCTTCAGAATCTTCCACCCAGTGTAATTTGCATTTAGGAAAAGAAAGCTAAGAAACTGAAGAACATGCAGGAAAATTACCTATTAATTATTTTGGAATAAGTATTTGGCGATGACTATTCCATATTCTGTCCCTCTACAGAAAATTTAATTCTGAAATAAGATGAAGGATGCCATTCAAAAATATAAATAACACTATGAAATTGCTCTTGAATATAAGTATTTTTGGCAAGTCAAATGATGGCAGATAGATTATGGTAGAAAAGTGATCAGTTTTCTTCTTGTAGACCAACACATTCCTCTTGTAGAATTGGTCTTGCTGCAGGATCCCAAGTGAGAAGCCTAGGTTAATGGTTAACAGTGCTATAGTTGAGGAGTTGAGTATTGCTGTTTCTCAAAAAAAGCCCCCAAAGAAACAAATAAAAAAAAACAAAAACACCTGTATACATACTCCTGATTCCTGTTACAGTTTCTGAAAACAGTGAAAGCACTTGCAAGAGGTGTTAACGCTGTGGATAAATGACAACCAAATATGAATCACAGAAACATCAGAGATTAAGACTCTATTACATAGATGAGACAAAGAAGAGTCAGGGCAAGCACTGAGAACATTAGAAAAATGAAAGAGATAAATATGCAAACATATTCCATTGTTGTTAGTGGAAAACTTCCCAACAGAAAATTTTGCTGCATTGTAGAATATTTACCCTGAGCAAGTAGATTAAAATAAAAATTGCATTGAAAAATAATTTTAAAAAAAGCATTGGTAAGATTTTTACTTCTATTTCCATTTTTAGTATTCTATTAAATGAACAATCAAATATAATTCAACTCTTGGAAATTTCCTATGGTTTTTTGTTTGCCTTCAGTATTTCAGTAAGCCATAAACATAACTTCAGATACATTTCTTGTTAAATATGTCAGCAGTTTGCTACTGGATAGTGACATAAAACAAATTCTGTAGTTAAGTTTCCTGTAGCAACATTTGTCTAATGAAGTGCTGTGCATGAGCTTCAGAGATTCAGTCCCAAGATACAAGGCACTACTCACTTAAAAGAGCATTGTGGGGATGCTAACAGATAACAACACAGTCATTAGACTGAATATATTCTTAGGATGCATGGGAAAAAATTTCAAAAGTGTAGACTGCTTTAGAAAACAAGGTTTTAAAGAACTAATACAAGAGCACAGTGAACTGCTCCAGCAGGCACCTATATAGCCGAGCTTAGAAACAATTCCATAGCTAAACTTTTTAGTTTACTTCTGGAAACACTGAGAAGGGCAGACTATGCCTTTGTGATTTATCGTGAGTAAAATTTCAGCCCACAACAATTCCACTAACTATACTGGAATTAAGTTACTCATAAAAAGTACACAGACTCCTATGATAGAGTAGTGAAACCAGCTCCAGCGAAGTTTCCCTTCTGCCTTTGCTCCAATTCCTTGTCCAGGAGAGGGAGGAAGCACCATGTTAAGTCTCACATCTATCTTCGGATGTGTGATGGGCAGCAGCTATGTAGGCTGTCAGCACGTAAGTGTACCAAATTAGCTGGACAGAGTGAAGAGGTTTCTCCTCTTCTGTCAGATAAAGAAAAAAAGGAAAAATGTAATCCAGAGTGTGTTTAGAGCTGTGCTCTTGGAAGCTCAGAATGGAGTTGAAATAGGCCTATATATGCTTATACCAGCAATTTTCAATTATCATTGAAAGCATTTTCCTGAATAGTATAACAAGGAGTTTCATTTTACCATACAGACTGCCAAGGAAAGAGTAACACCTGGTGATCTGCTGAAAGGAATGTAAGCTGCCAACCCAGTCCAGGGAGAGAGGACAGATCTCATGTAAGTCACCAAAAGTCATTAAAACCTTTCTTCTGTTCAAACATGCTTAAAAATCATAATTACATAATACTTTCTGGTGCAGGCATCCTTAAATATAAATTCTACTTCAGTTTTATCTTAAAAAGTGCTGCTGCGCAAGCGTATTTTTAAAGCCTAGATCTTAAAATAAGCCCTACTCTTGGGTCTAATTGATAACTGAACATGGTCACCTAGGTCACGTTAAGTATAGATTTTCAAGAAAATCAAATTCTTCCTTGTCAACTGATGAAGGCTGATTTTTGATAGAAATCATAATGCAAGCTGCCTAGATGTCTGGAGCAATTAAGTCCACTGACTTGAATTCCAGATCTGACATGGCATGTCTTTCTATTTCAAATACAAATCTATTGATAAGGCAGCATCAGTATTTTTAAGACACAGATGTATATGTACAAGGACTAGAGGCTCAACAATGCTATAACACTAAAAAATGTCCTGAGATGTGAAGGCCCTTCCACAAGGTTGCTGTGTTACCACAGGTAATACGGATACTGCTATTGGGTGGGTTTTTTGATGACTTTATCTTATTTATTTGACAGAATGAAGCAATTTCATTCACTTGCATAAACATTATGATATTATCAAGAGCTGACGAACTTGTTAAAAAAAAAAAAAAAAGGTGGGATTTATTTAATTGAATTAAACCACAAGACCCTCAGAGGAAAGGTCTGCAGGGTAAGTTCTTAATTGCTTCCACCTTTATTTCTTCAATTTTATTTGGTTTTTTTTTTTGTTTAATTTAACACTCCAGTGAACTATCCAGTGAAAAAGTAGTCATGTCAGATATCAACTTTCGCATTTTCACTTAAAGCAACAAATTAAGACAGTCAATATAAATCAATTTATTCTTTTTGTAATGATTCCCAGATGTAGGCTCTAATATTTCATGCATCACTAAATCTATGAAATAACGATTGTTTTCTTGGAGCTAATAGAGATAAAACCATTCAATTTTTGTGTCTTTTTCCTATGCTGATGTTAAGTTTTGCCTTAGCTGTTTCAGACAGAAATTAATGGCTCCCCCAAGGCAGAAAGAATCTGTAAATTTAGCTTTGCATTTCATCCCAAATCCAATTATTATAACAACTCTGTTACTACTGTTATAGTTAAATGCCTGTCAGTGTTTCTATTATAACCCTTTCTGTGGGAGTTTATAACTCAACCATTAAAAAAAAAATTTGCTCCAAGCTAAACCTTGGCATATATGGTTTCAGATCAGAATACATTAAAAGAATAAATAAAAACAATAAACCTGCAAAGGCTCCTCCCCTGCCCCAACTTTCTGAAACATCTCTTTGGATGGTTTTAATGTTTTAGAAGAGGAAAACAAAAAATTTTGAAAAATCAAAAACTGAAAAAGAACATGCAAGCCCTCATTCATCTCATTTGAAAGTCAACATCAAAAGTCGAGCAACATCTGGATCAAAAATGTGGGGGCAATCCATCTCTCTGTAAAACTGTTGATATCAGAATCTGTCCAGATGCTGCCACGGCTGCAGAATGCAGACTGCCTGATGTTTCACTGTCTCTTGAAGTAGGCTGCTTTATGGGACTGTTAATACCTACCTGTTACAGTTGCCTGATATAAATATTGATACATGCTGAAGTGTGAAGTGACAATAGAAATATAATCAAAAGACTTATTTTTAAAAGACATTTTAAAATGTCCTAATATGAAGCTATAGAGACTAGACCTGTAGGGAGAACTACAGCTGTAAAAATGTCAGTAACACATCCAGTTAGCATCCTTACCCATTGATACCTGATATTTTTTAAAATCAGTAACACCATATCAAAATATGCCTTTGCTTATTAACTATAAATTAAAGTCCATGCATCTTCTTCTCCTACAGTGTTATTGCCTGTGAAAAACAGCACTCATCAAGCAACTCAGAAGAGCAATTTTGGACATGGAGAATTCAATACCTAGGATGGGGATAGGAACAGTCATGGTGTGCTTTAAAATATAGCCAGGAGCAGCCTGTTCTAATATATATCACTTACTGAAACAGTGCACTGGGGAGCATTAGAATGAACTATGCTACCTTAGGATGCTGGAGAAAACATTTTCAGAGAACTTTCATTTTCAGCCTTTTTTTTTTTTTTTTTTTTTTGGTGTGTGGTTAGTTGATTGTACTTATTTATTTGCAAAGCATTATTTATCTTTTATTTTTTTGATTTTTTCAAATTACTTCAGGAAATTATCAGAGGGTTTACAGTTACAGAGGTTCCCCAAGGTTTGCTTGAGTAGCTTAATAGTTTTTATCCAATTTGCCTTACTTTGAAGTTACAAGACCTCCTGTGCCATCGTTCTGTGGATATGAATTCCTCATAATCTCACTACAGATTAGACTCAACTAACTAATTTTGTCTTCAGGACGCTGTCACCCCAGCATCACCTTTTACAGATGCTTCATTAATACATTAATAACTATTAGTCTGAGTACAATAATTGCCCTCCCCCACTTAACCTTTTAGAATCTTGAAACAGATCATCTAAACCTCTCTCTGGTTTTGTGTTTTTTGTTTGTTTTCTTCTTTTGTGTTTAAATTGTAATTAATTCTTTTCTTCCTGTGCCAGGGCTTGTTAAACTCCTTCAGAGTATTTTACCTTTTTCTCTTATCTTTTATGAGGTCCAAGTATTTTAATGGCCTTATAGTAAGTGAACTTACTATTTTATACATGTGGATGAAACTGACTGGACTGAGTTGCAATAGATCCTTTCAGTTCTAGGAATCATACCAATTTATAACAACTGACTCCATGTGTTTTACACAATACATGTATGGCACTCTGAGATGAAGGTAGCTTTTTGTCCATGTTTTGCATTTCTAATATTTTGTCGGACTTCAGTATTCTGCTTTATTTAATTTAAGCATAATTCTGTTCTATAATGTAATCTATTCAGTCTACTCATTATTTCCTGAGGCTGCTACAAGGTATATTAAATGACCTTGCTGTGAGATGCAAGTGTATTAACATGCAATATCTCAGTGATTTAATTTACAGTGGTAAATTCTCGCTCTGTGTGAATACAATCTAAACGGCATGAGGAACTCTTAGAAATGTATGGAAACACTGTATTTATTTATATTGCTTTGACAGGCTGTTGCACTACAGATGCTAAATATAATACTTGTAATATCCCTGGTTCATATTTGTTTGCATTTCATTTTATAAGGAATACAAACAGTGAGAGTTCCCTGTTATCATGCTCTTGTGATTTAACCCCAGCCGGCAACTGAGCCCCACATAGTCACCTGCTCGCTCACTCCTCCTGCAGTGGGATGGGGAGAGAATCAGAAAGGTGAAAGTGAGAAAAGTCATGGGTTCAGATAGATTAATAGGTAAAACAAAAGCCAAACATGCAAGCAAAGAAAACCAAGGAATTCATTCACCACTTCCCATTGGCAGGCAGGTGTTCAGCCATCTCCAGGAAAGCAGGGCTATATCATGTGTAACAGTGACTTTGGGAGACAAACATCATCACTCCGAACATCCACCCATTCCTTCTGCTTCGCTCAGCTTTATATGCTGAGCGTAACACCATATCATATGGGATATCCCTTTGGTCAGCTGGGCTCAGCTGTCCCAGCTGTGTCCCCTCCCAACTTCCTGTGCACCCCCAGCCCACTTGCTGGTGGGGTGTGGTGAGAAACAGAAAAGGCCTTGACACTGTGTAAGCACTGCTCAGCAACAGTGAAAACATGCCTGTATTATCAACACTGTTTCCAGCACAAATCCAAAGAAGAAAATTAAGTCTATCCCAGCCAAAACCAGCACACATGGTGATTCGTTTTGCCAGCCATATGAAAGGCATGTCTAAAACCTTAGACATTCTGAAAAGCGCATAGCAGTGACCCACATCTTTAACTATTTAAATCAGTGCAAGAAATTTTATCTTCATCTTGCACGTGGATAGTTTGGCTAATACAGATACATTTTCACAAGTTCTAGCTGACATTCAAACTTGTTAATCTGAGGCAGTGAAGTCTGGAGTGCTATCTGCAGCTCCCCTGTGTTGAGGACTGTTCTTGTGCAGTGGTCAGACAGGTCCAGCCTTCTTCTTACATAGCTAAAAGTATGCAAAATGCAAATTCTTAAAAATATCCTTCAAAATATGAACTAGTTGAGCTGGGTGACTGGAAATCAGGCTGCTGTGTAACACTACAGGTGGAAGGAAGAGAATTAGCTTAGTGAGAAGATTTTCTTACAAGGACTTTCCTATAAGGAATGACTCAGAGCTCTCAGCAAGCACCACAGACCTTCCCCACCATGGGACCCAAAGTGGTGATACCATTGCGGATACCTAAGCACATGATATATGGCAAGATTGATAATTAAAACTCCAATTTTCCATATAGAAACTCCAAAACTAGACAAAATGAAGATGTAACTCAAGAAAGAAATCTGCCCTGAAATAGATATCTAGACTTCCTGTCTAATGTTGAAAGACATTAAACTTTTCATAATGGCTTTGCATTTTAAACAAGAAGCTGTGTGACGCAGCCATACAAAATCCAGCATAAAAAAGTGTGCCTTAAATCTTGTTTCTTTCTAGTACTGAAATGTTTCACTCTATTCAGCACTCATATCTATTCAGCACTCATCTTCTCCAAGAAAAAGTATTTAAACCGTGTTTTTGTGGGTTTTTTTTGTTTGTTTGTTTGTTTGTTTTTTTAACACATTTGGACCAACTAAACAGGAGCTACTGCATTATCCTAAGAAACAGGTAGAGCTGATGGTGACTTTCATACACCTACAAACTGAAGGTTTTTAACATTCTTACAGGACTTGAGAAAAATTCATATCTATATGAAAGTGAATTTATTTTCTTCATTCAAGGAGGCTCTATACTTTCCCAGGGAAGTGTCCAAATTATTATGGTTTTGCCATATCACTCCATTGAAGAAAATGTTTCATTTGCATTAAATAATGATAACTTCTGTAGCCCAAAAAAGGGAGAGCAAGCCCAGACTTATGGTCTTCCAGTAAAATTCTTAGTGTACTAAGCAAGAACTCTGTATTACAATAGTCATTAATTTAAAATGTACGATTTTATGTCACTATAAGCTCTATAAGTCACTATAATGACACTATATGTCATTATGGCATAGTGGCCCAGGGTTGTCTTTTTAATATTCTCATATACAGAACACTAAAGAAGATTCTGGGCATTCTACTGCAATTGCCAGTTTACAGACAAAAGTCTGTGGAATGTTTTACACTGTCAAGTTGAAGTCTTTGAAAGATTCCTGTTGAAAAGCAAGGTCAAATTGCAATTTTAGGAGGAGTATAGGTTTTGTGAACTCTGTCATCACTTCATTTTGTCTCTATGCAAAGAAAATTGTATCTTATGTTCCAAGTCACAGTACATTTATTCTTAGATAGTTTTACACTGCATTCACCACCAAATATTTTCTGTCAAAATGTTTATATCATCCACGGAACTCTTACAGCAAGTAACTATGCTCCTACAGCCTGGAAAGAACAGATTTCATCTAGGGTTGGCATATCTTTTGTCTCAAAGCATACATGAAATGTATTTCCAAAGGTTTAAGTACACTGTGGTATCAATAAAGCAGGAGTACAGCTATTTCTGTACTGTTTAAATAAAGGTTATAACACCCCCACCCCCCCATCCATGATATTAATTGACTTCTGATAACACTGAAATCTTAACAGGTTCTTCTATGGATCTGAGCATCATGAAACTGAAGCTGAAGAAAATATTTTCAAAACATCATAGTAGTAAACTGCATAAAAGTTATTGTTTCCAAATTATAAACTAGGAATTAATGAAGATTAAAATTATGGGCAAGATATAATGTCCACTGGGAAGGCTCAGATTTATTTTTACATTTATATATTCAAAACCTCCCGTCTGAATACAAAATCTTTACAATAAAACCCCAGTTAATTAATTCTAATGGTAGAGGACAGTCCAAGTGAGTCACTGTGGGCTGACTGGGTATATCCTACACTACTGAGACTGGCCTGAGAAGGTAGGCAACCTTATTTATGGAATAGCTCTATGGTAAACTATGGCCTGAGTGGTCACCTGTCTGTGACCTAAGGCTTGATTTTGTGCATCCTGCCTGTGTTACATTCACTCTAGCTGTGATACCTTCGCTCATTCTTACAGGAAAAAATGCTATTCGGCTGAGTACATAACCCGATGCCATACAAGATAAGAACAGTTACAACATAGAAAGACAAACTGTTGAGATGCTAATAATGACTGAAGGGTTCATGTAGAAAATACTGACCTTCATGAAAATTTATACACCCTTAAAAATCCTCACAAACTGAAGATGACAACTCAGCACGTCTGTTTAAAGCCAGTTTAAAACAAGAGGATGATGGTGAGCATGTGAAAAGGTAAGTTGGTAACATGCCAATCCTAGCTATATATTGTGTACTAGCTAATGGATAACTGGTCTGTACTGTTGGCTGTGCATATTCTGCTTGCAAAGCCTCTCTTCACACAATAAAACAGCACCTGAACGAAGGTGTTCATGAGGGAGGTTACATTGCCACCTCATATGACAACACAATTTAAACTCTATATATGAATTGGACATGACACTTTGCTAGTAACATGAAACACAATCCAGGGTCAGGAAGCACAACTTTTATTCCATCTCCTTCTCCTACAGACCATACAGATCTAGCCTACGTCACAGTCCAGAGTAAGAAAACTTGCAACAGAGCTAGAACTAAGCTGACATCCCTTGATTTCTTCATAGTGTTGTAGTATCCAGCTTCCACCTTGGGAAGTCTTTGTATTTTTGATCTAACCATGAAGCTTTTCACTGAAAATTGAAATCTATGCCTTTCTAGCTCCTCATTTATTCCTTCACAGGGGAGAAATAATATCAGTTGATGGTGTCATTCACATATGATATTCCCCAGGAGACCGATCTAAATCTTCATGAGGCTTGAAGGGCCACTTGTATGTTCTTTGCTTTTCACCTGAAGAGGGTGATTTATATAGGACAAGTTTATGATTGAATAGCTTTTGCTTGTCCTGGTTTAAATAAGTGACAATGAACAACTGCTGTACTTAAAAGCATGACTAGAGGTTATTTTTGATCAATTTTTTAACTCCTATTCAACCTTTCTGACGGGAGCATAGGCTATATTAGGACATATTTATTCAATTAAAAAATACAAATGGAATACTTCTGTTATTGAGCATGTAGCAAATTTTTGTATCTTCAAAAGCATCAGCATGAGTCTCACTAGCTTTTAGTATGCAAATAGGTACAGTTGCTGTTAAGGAATTGTAGAATTCACATTCGACAACTTCACAGCTGTAGAAGTGAAGTAGAAATACCATTAAGTTCTCACTGCTCCAATTCACTAAGAAGCAAGACTGACTTGGGAAAGGGCCAATCTATACTCACCTCAATTAATTGTCAATGTATAAATGAATGTTATTAATGTTGATCCATCACACTGAATGCAGCTCCTGTCATTAATGCTATGAATCCCATCACAGCATTTTAAAGATGCCTTCATTCCTCTCCCTTCTCCCTCCCTCCCACCACATGCACACATTCTTAATAATGTTTTCATTTACATCTTGTATTATTGTTGTTGAGATAGATAGATGGATGATATTTGTGAGAGAATCAATGTGGAGCCTGACTTTCCACTGAAGCACATCTATGCTGCCCACAAAAAAAAGATGGTTTAACTGTAGTTCTTTTTATGTAGGTTTTTGTTGGTATATCAAATTTATTATAATTTTACAGATTAAGTAAGCTATTTCACTTAGATCACAGGTGGTACCCAAACTCTCAGGTGTCTGCCTTAGGCCTGGAGGCTTCCCCTCTCTCTGAGGCACACTTGAGCCTTTGTCCAAACAACCGTTTGTCCTATATTTATAATGTCTCATCAATAATATGCAGGGCATCTGGTTTGTTTTTCTGTTGGAATAGCATTCTGACAGGGAGCCTGATGGAGGTTTTGACTTTTAAAATATTACAATATGGGCGGGTGTGTGTGTGTGTGTATGTGTGTGGTGTGTGGTTTGTTGGTTTGTTTGTTTGTGGTAAAATGGGTAGATCTGTACTTGGAGAATATTTCTAGAATAGAGCAACACCCGTTCGAGTTCCAGCAACATGTACCCTAAACAGAGTATTATATGAAAAGAAAGTCAGATCTGAAGGATCAAACCCATTTATTCAGTCCTTAGTTGTGTGCCGTTCATCTAAAAGTTATGCATTCAGTTTGAAATAATAATTCGTTGGAAAATAATGAAAGATTGGCAAGAAGGTTTATAACACACTCAAGTGACTTGCAGCTGGGCTGTAGAAAAATACATGTATCATTCCAATTGTTGTCTATCCTTGTGCGCTTGACAAGTAGAACATCTCTGTTCAGATAACATAGGCTTGTGATAGACTTAGAGGCAGCTTGAGATTCCTGCCTTGCTGTGGGAAAGATCAAAGTACAGTGGTATACAATGTTTGCACAAACCCCTGAAAAACTTGTGTAAACAGCATATCTGGCGATCGTCTAGCATGGACAGAACTCTGCAGTGCTTGCGTCCCCACTTGTGTGCCTCTGACTTGGTGCTGCTTTGGGAATCCCCTGGTTGGTGAGGTAATGAAAATAAATTAACTCTTTGCATTTCATCAGTGGTTTTGCGGTTGTTCCTGTGTCCTGACAGTGCCAGCTCACACATTTGGCATAACTGGCAGGATCCAGGAACAAGCATAAAATGGCTGGCAAAAGAGTTGGGGACTGGAGAGACCATGACAGTGACCTCCCATATTCTGGGAGTTCTGAGCACCAGACCCCTGTGGCCAGTTTTCTGGCTTCACTGGCTCCACTGGCAACATGGCCTGAAATAGATGATGGGGCAGTATTTACCCCCAGACAACTGAAACAGCTATGCACAGATTGCCAGGGAAAGGGGCACTGGATTCTTCTTTCAAGTCAGCAGGGAGATTCGTATGGCTTTAGTTACCAGTCTTAGAGCTCTTGACCATGAAGTTGTTACATCCTGGAGTAAAATGAGAGAATATGAAAAGGAAGTTAGAATTTTACAAGGTGCAAAGGCAATTGCGCAAGAAGTACTTACTACTCAGAGTGGTGCCATGGGTTGCAAGATACTGTAGAATGGATGATAGCACGTATTGCTAATAAACGGGAGTGGGGAATGAGCGAGCGTCTGTGTGGGGCTTAGTTGCCAGCTGGGGTTAAACCATGACAGTTCTTTTTGGTTCCCAACATGGGGCATGAAGGGTTCAAGATAACACCAGATTTGACTGGAATGTGTGAGATCAAATTTACAGCTGTTATTGCTGTTTATCTATTAATCAGCAGGCTTCTGTGCTTGACTTACTGTATATTAGAGTCTAGTGCTCCAGTGGTTGTTTTTTGCTTTCACTACTTGTAGTGCTGTTCTGCTGGTCATCTTACTCTGCTGTGCCTGAAAACATTTTGATAACTTTAGTGGCTCATGTGTTGATTACAGGATCCAATCTGGACAGGATCGCAGTAATAAGTATCAAAATGCAGCTTTTGGGAGGAGTGCCTACCTCACTAAAACCCTTGATTATACCAGCAGTCACAAATGTTACTGTTAATGTAGGTGCTTTTGCAAATACCTTGAGGAAATTTGGGGCTGTAACTTCAGGATCATCTGTGCAGGCAGTGAATAAAAGAAAGCAGGCAAAACTAAAAGGAGTTACATCACCAGTGATGAGGAAACAAATATGGAATGATTTTGTACAAGCCTGTGTCCCATGATCAGAAATTAACAGGATTACAATATCAGAAATGTTTCGCTGATGACAAAAATCAGCACCTATTCAAAAAAGCCACCTGCCCCTGTCCCCACCATCAACTCTGCACCCATCCTCGACCCCTGCCTGGCACCGCAAGACAAGGCACTACCTGGCAAATTTCAAAACAGCAGAAAATAAGGTTTTGCAGGTCCTCCAAAATTGCCGCCACCGTAGCCTCTTACCTTGAGGGAGACCAATATCCCTATCTTCCTTTAACTATGAAGTGGTGGTCTGGGGGAATTTTACATGTGTTGGCTCTAGTGAATACTGGAGCTGAAGTTACACAGTAATATTATTTATAAAGAAGTAACATCACAGATCTATAAACTAGGGGGGAAATCTGACCCCTGCCCTCCAAACTGAGGTTACCTTAACAATACTCATTTAAAGAATATATATTGGGTATTAATGTGTTGGCAGGATGAACAGTTGAAACTTTAAATGGTCGTTTCTTCTTCGGGACTTCACAAGTGGGATTTGCTATTTGATCTACAACCATCTTGCATGGATTCCCAAAGTCGGATCCTTGTTGTGCTGCCTGTTCCTGCCAAGGTGGTAACTGTAAAACAATACCATATCCTGTGAGGGAAGGAGGAAATTGCCCAAACCATTCAGGCACTTGAGCAAGTGGGAGTTGTTAAGGAAACCATGACTGCTTTTAATAGTTCTATCTGTCCTGCTCAGAAACCAGATAACACTTGGAGACTGTAGATTATAGCAAATTGAATAAAGTCACCCCCACACACACTTGCAGTTACAGAACCAGACATGGTTACTCTTACAGAAAAAATCAGGAAAAATTTACAACCCTGAAGGCAGTGATAGATCTTGCTAATGCTTTCTTTCTGATAGCCATTACATATTTATAAAGCATGTGCACACAACTGTACTATTTGTATGCAGCTACATTTAAGGGCATTATATAAGCCATGGGGAAAGATAAGGTGGGGTCAATGGGCCTTGAATACCTGACAGATCAATTACATGTGCCCCCTGCCCTGTCTAGGGGGTGGTGATGGGTGATGTGTATTCACTGCTGTAGATACGGTGTCAGGACGATTTTTTGCGAAACCCACAAAATATGCTAATCAGTATAGCACAATTAAAGAATTAGAACAACTCATTCATCAATACAGACCTCCTCACCAATACAAAGCAACCAAGCAACACACTTCAGTGGACATAGTGTCCAAGATTGGGCTCAAAGTCGAGGGATAGATTGAATATTCCAATTGCTTACAGTACCCAAGCTAATGGCTTGACTGAAAGAATAGATGGAATATTGAAGGAACAATTTAAAAAGCTAATACGTACTAAAACTTTACAACAGTGGAATTCAACTCTTGCTAAACCAGATTTTTTTGTTAAATAACCAAAATATTCATAATCAAACAGTCTTATGATCATATGAAAACACCTCCAGTGCAAAACATGATGAGGATGGAAATTCTTCCAGATGTTTTCTCTCCCAAAATATTAACTACAGGGGAAATGTAATTGTTTACACTGACGTAATTGCTTACAACGACGTAATTGCTCATACCGACAGATTGCATGGTAGGACTGTGACCCATTAGCCTAGATGTGAAGATTCATAGAATAACCCCTGAGAATGCCATATGGTTCTGTACCCCAACTTCTGCTCTTATTTTCATCCTCTCTTGATATCAGATTCTTGAGTTCTTGTATTTCAGGTATCTTTGATGACTTCCTGCGCCTTATCTAGAGGAGAGAGCATTGTAACAGTGTTATTGCTGTCGTGAACCCAATATCAAATTAAACTTCAAACTAAATAATGCAAATCATAGCTCTTCAATCTGTGTGGGCAATTACCCACATGCAATTGCCACATCAGACACAGAGTAATATTAGCGAAAGGAGCTGAAGCAACAGCATATGTATTACCGGAAGGAGATGATACTCCTGTTTTCCTCCCTTATCACAGGCTGGCTCATCATGCTTTGTAGTCTTGTACAAGCACGTGTCTGGATAAATTTTCACAAGATCAGCATATAAATACTTGGATATGGTTGGCCTCTACTGTAACTAGCTCATCTGTCTTTTGTACTGAGGGAAGATTAACAGCTGCAGATGTCTTGACAGTGTGTTTCATTGGCATGCCAATCCCAGTAGCTCTATTACAGAATTATACTATGCTTCCTGTTTTATATATTAATGTTCCTTATTTTTATTTTTTTCTGAGTAGGAAATGGCTGTATGACAAGGAACATTACAAAATCGATTGGCAGTGAACTATCTCCTTCTTCAACACCATAAATGCTGCTTCAATTTTGAAGGCATGTGTTGCTTCAACATAACTGATGAATCAGCCAGCATAGAGGATGACACTCAACTTCTTCAGGACTTAAAGCATGAAATGAAGCAATCTACTGGTGGTACCTGGCTGTCTGAGTGGTTTAATTCCCTGCTGGGATGAATGGAACATCAGATTTAAAGCTTTATTGTAGGGATATGTTTATTCCATTTTCTATATGTGTTTATTACATGCCTCTGTAAATTACCCTGTCCTACACTCTGCAAGCCCAAATGTTCAGCTTTGACATCTCCAGGGAAAGTGATCCCTTGAGTGAGGTAGTAAAATGTGGGAAAATAATGAAAGATTGTCAAGAAGGATTGCAAACATGCTCAAGTGACTTGCAGCTGTTGCATAGGAAAATACATTTATCATTCCGATTGTTATCTGTCCTTGTGTGTTTGACAAGTAGAACATATGTGTTCAGATAACATAGGTTTATGATAGACTTAAAGGCACTTTACTGAACACATTTGAGATTCCTGCCCTGCTATGGCAAAGATCAAAGCAGAGTGGCAAACCACGTCTGCACAAACCCCTGAAATAACAGCTGTAAACAGCACGTCTGGTGACCCTCTAGCATGGACATGCAGTGCCTGCAACACCACTGGTGTGCCTCTGACTGGGTGCTGCTTTGGGAATCCCCTGGTTGGTGAGGTAATGAAAATAAATTTACTCTTTGCATTTCATCCATGGTTTTGTGATTGTTCTGGTGTCCTGCCTGTGCTGGGTCATACATGTCTAAGTTCATTGGCTCTGATCAAAAGAAAAAAGTTCACCACAAAAGAGAATTGTACCCACTGTCTCAACACATTTCCACTTAGAAAGGATCTTTCAGTTAAGGAATTTCTAAGCCTGAGAAAGGATAAAATAATTAAATATATGGAGATTGTTTAGATGTTCAGAGAAATGAGGGATGACTGTGAAAAGACTTAAAAAATACAATAAAATGAAAGGATACAGAAAGCCATTTAAAGAAAATATCCTTCAAAAAAAACCCGGTCATTTCCACATGAGGAAAATACAAAAGAACACTGTCTCTGGAAAATTAAATGTAAAGAGCCCAATAGCACAAGAGACATTCCCCTGAGGATAAAAAAAAAAAAAAAAAAAAAAAAAAAAAAAAAAAAAAAAAAAAAAAAAAAAAAAAAAGAAAAAGTGAGGAACACCATGGTAAGAGAAAAAATCCAACAGCAAAATCTTTGATGCCAAATGCCTTACAGGGAGTCTGTAGGGTCACTAAGCCATCAAAGAGTGAAGGAAGTGCCTAAAAACTTAGGAGTAGAATGAAAAATAGTTTATTCTTTCACATCTGTGTCTATTGCCAGTGATCTTAGGCATTCCCACACCATAACCTTTCCTCACAGAAGGCTCATCAGAAAAGGTGTCTGAAATTGAAGTGTGAACAGAAAAGGTTTCATCACAACTCAACAAAATGAACAGTAACAAATTGATACAACCAGTTGGTATTCCCCCAAGGGTTGTAAAGGATCTTGAGTATGAAATAGCTAAACTGTCAAAACTGAATGTGGTAATAATTTCTCATTTATAACTGCCCTAGTAACATAGAATGAAAGGTAATGTGCTTCTTCTGGTTTCTTTAGAGGGGAACAGGAGGGTGATTTTTTATTCTTTTTCAAAACACTTTAAGGAGGTCCCATTGAATTTTTATTTATAAAGATGAATCAAAGTGATATAAAATGAAAGAATGAGATTTGTGGTCCTAAGGATGCCAAAAATGTCTAATTATCTTTCTCAGGGGTACTTGACAGCATTGTTCAATGAAAGGTTTTAGAGAAACAAAAGTATAAAGGGGGAAACCATTAATCTTATAAGTTAATTACTGGTTAGAACGTAGCAAATAAAGGATAGAAATAATTAGGCAACTTTCACAGAATGAGAAAGTCACCAGTGGAGATCTACAGGTATTGATTCTAAGACTTTTGCCCTTGAAAGTACTAATAAAGTCATAATAATTGGAAGTTCATGACAAATTTGCCAAAATAGCTATCCATGTCACATTTTTAAAGATAAAATAAAATTCAGTGTCATCAAATGCAAATGATGTACATAAATAAAACCCCTATCTTTGAATACAAAGTACAAGTCCCAAAGTAGTTACAACAAAAAAGATTTTGGATATATAAGTAGTTCCATCAAAATTGTTGCAGTGCTTGAAAGTGGTCCAAAAAAATTTGCACAACTGGGTACTAGCTATTACTAGGCGCTAAGTAGAGAACAAATATACATAAAAAGTTTTACCACTGCAGAAATCTGTCATGCTTCCTCCAACACAAGGTACTGCTCCAAGGTCTGGTCCCCTACTTTAGAACATTTACTTTAGTAAATGAAAAGAAATGAAGAAGGATAATCAGAAGTAAGGAATGAAGTAAAGACAAAAGATTCAGATTTTGAAATGATCAAAGAGGTGGAAACCTGAAGAGAAACCTAGAGCAGCCACTGAAGGACTATCTGTCTGGACTGCAGACTGGAATCCTTTACATGTGAGATAATCTCCCATAAGAAGACATTGAAATATTAAAATGGACATCATATTTAAATGCTATTAATTCAGGAGTTGTTAGTGAGACTGAATGTCTCAAAGTCTCTCTTTTTATGTTCAAAATCAAATCCTCATTTTAAATCCATACAGAGTTTGCCCACCTATGAAACCATCATGAAAACAAATTGTTAACAGTTAGTAGCCCATGGTTGCTTACTTAAAACAAATATATTGAACTTTTCAAAGGAAATCTTTGAAAAATCTCCATTATTCTTACCTTTATGTGATAAAACATGTTTCTCTATATTGAAATAATTTATTTTCTAGAGATGTAAGTAAATCATGTAATACTGATGTTTCCTAATATTAAACTTTTTTTTTTCTCAGATTCATAACAAAATGGAAGCTGATGAAGGTGTCATTGTTCGTTTATTAATGTTTATTATCTTCTCATAAGTTTTACTTCATGATTCTTTTGAAAGAGCATTAAAAAGCCAACAAAATCCCCGAAATGATTTTGGGTCAGAAATATAGAGTTACAGTGAAAATATTAACTTGAAAAGAACAACATGTTTATTGTAAGACATTTACATTTATGATACCTTTGAATAATCCATGCCTTGATGGGTTTAGAATATAATAAAAATTTCACCACCTTTAATACACTACCTTGTCTTACCAATTCTTTACAATGGTAAATCCTTTAGCTTAGGATTTAATTTAGTTCGGGTCACTACATTTTTCCCCTCAAAATTGCAAGTTTCATTTGAAAAAAAAAAAAAATCTATACTGCTGATTTGCAAGAAACAAACTAATTATGATAATCAGTGAAAGTGACCATCTAAATAATATGTCAGCAAATCTTTACTAACTGTAGCAATGAAATCTCCAGTCCAGAGGCCAAAAGGAATAGAGACACCACATCAACTCTACAGGATGTTAAGAACAAAGATCTCCTCTAAGCCCAATTTTATGCTTCTATGGCCCTAAAACCTAAAATTGCCTCATGAATATTTTTCAGTTCTAAGTTGCTGAGACAATGTGTGGCTATACTGTAAGTTAGAACAGGAAAATTTTATCAGCTTCAATCTAACAGTATATGCTGCCTACCCTGGATCTGACCTGAGACTGCATGAGTGTCACAAGTTTTCTGAAGTAGCATTAGAAGAATTCAGGGGTAAGGGGTGCACAAGTTATGTCCACACTGTATTTCCGTCAGAATATGTTCAGAAATCTTCATTTTTCACATGCCATTGTGCCCTAATATTATAGACTCTTCTAATAGGCCTTCTGTCCTTAGCTAATATGCTTTATACAAACCATAATACAGTCCCCAAATCACAGCTGAGTTAAAAGTAATGAGATATACATATATGTATATATATACACTTATATGTATTTTATTCAATGGGGACAATACATATCTATCCTACAGGAGTCCATGAACCCTCAGATGAACCACAGGCATCACCTTATTGCAGAATGCATGAGACAGGGTAGGACCAAAGCTCATGTGTCTGTAAAACAGTTTTTGCTATTGCAGATTGCTGGGTCCACTGAAAGTTCAGAAAGCACCATAAATCGAAATGTAAGCAGACTTTTTGTAAGAGTGTCTTCAGTTCCCTTCAAGCCTCCAAACTCTATGGTACAATGAAAAATAATGGAGCAAGAAAATAATTAGGGGAAATATAATCAGGAAAACTTGCTAAAATTTTAATAATTTAATAAATTTAAGATAAATGTATAGACATTTGGGTTAGGGCTGTTGGGGTTAGAAGCTGCAATGACTAAAGCACTAAAAGAAGGCAACTGACAATAAACTTGCAATTCTAAGAAAATTTCGAATGCGGTTAGACAAAGTTGCATTATAAACAGTGGATTTGCTTCGGGTTTATGTAACATATATTTTCTCTGGTGAACCTTTTTCTACCCCACTTAAAATGACATAAATGACTTAACTGTATTTTCTAAAATGAGCTCCAAGACAAAAATGTTAGTTGAGCTGTGTACTGACAGAAAATTACTCTTTGCTGAAGTGCTTGCAGAGGATTTCTAAGTTCCCTTGGAACATTCATCTTTAAGGCAGATAATATAAATATGAATAAATAAACACTAGCATTAAGTGGAAGGAGGATGGGAAAGAAGTATTTGTAGTAAAAAGATTTGTGCAGCCAAGGGGCAAGATGGGTCAAAACAAAACTATCAGCACTACCATAGAATAATCCTGATATATTCTCCTAATACAGCATTAATGTCTTGCCATAGTGATGATCTTTGTGACCTTAGTAAGATCTACTGCAATTTCTTGTGAGAACTCTGTGTTGACTTATAACCTTGCTGATACACATAGGGACATAAATGACATAGATGTGCTATCAGTTAGAAACATAAGCTTTTGTATCTTTTCAAATCCCATAGTTCATTGCTAAGGAACAGGAACAAAATAAATACATTTTGTATGACACAGAGATGTCTCAGTTATAAGAAGGAAAACATCAGAAAATGTCATGAGTTGAATATAAGGGGACACTATGTAGAGCGATGGACATTATTACATAAAACATATCTTGTGCATCATCAGCTTCATTTTGAGCATTACATATCTAAAGTCATGAAGAACTTTTTTAGACTGAAGATGTCATGAATCTTTGAATAGACTTTGGCCTTTGAATACTCAACTGCTTGGAATAAGTTCAGCTGATTTTTCAGCATTTTCTGAATCATTCAGGAACTAGAGAGATTTAATTTACAGACACTTTACCTTTTCTGTGGTAAGTAACTGTAGTTACGTTTTAAGAGTAGAAGTGTCATCCCTGCTATGAAGATAATAGTATACATATTTACATGAATTGTGTATGAAAAGGTGTATAGGAAGCTCTTATTTAAAGAATTTAAGAGGTGTTAAAAACACAGTCAGTATGTCTCAAAGCATAATGATCACGAGTGGTGTCCCCCAGGGCTCGGTGTTGGGGCCACTCCTGTTTAACACCTTTACTGATGATCTAGACGAGGGGATCGAGTGCACCCTCAGTCAGTTTGCAGGTGACACCCAGTTGGGTGGGAGTGTTGATCTGCTCGAGGGCAGGGAGGCTCTGCAGAGAGACCTGGACAGGCTGAAGCCATGGGCTGAGCCCAACTGGAGGAGTTTCAATGAGGCCAAATGCCGGGGGCTGCCCTTGGGCCACAACAACCTCCAGCAGCGCTACAGGCTTGGGGAGGAGTGGCTGGAGAGCTGCCAGTCAGAGAGGGACCTGGGGGGGTGATTGACAGCCGGCTGAACAGGAGCCAGCAGTGTGCCCAGGGGGCCAAGAAGGCCAATGGCATCCTGGCTTGTGTCAGCAATAGCGTGGCCAGCAGGGACAGGGAAGGGATCTGACCCCTGTACTCGGCACTGGTGAGGCCGCCCCTCGATTCCTGTGTTCAGTTTTGGGCCCCTCACTCCAAAAAGGACATTGAATGACTCGAGCGTGTCCAGAGAAGGGCAACGGAGCTGGTGCAGGGTCTGGAGCACAGGTCGTACGGGGAGCGGCTGAGGGAACTGGAGGGGTTTAGTCTGGAGAAGAGGAGGCTGAGGGGAGACCTCATCACCCTCTACAGCTCCCTGAAATGAGGGTGCAGAGAGCTGGGGATGAGCCTCTTTAACCGAGTAATAAGTGACAGGACAAGAGGTAATGGCCTCAAGTTGCGCCAGGGAAGGTTTAGACTAGATATTAGGAAGCATTTCTTTTTAGAATGGGTTGTTAGGCATTGGAATGGGCTGCCCAGGGAGGTGGTGGAGTCCCCATCCCCGGAGGTGTTCAATTTATCGCTTAAGGATATGCTGTAGGTGAGAACTGTCAGTGCTAGGTGAACGGTTGAACTAGATGATCTTCAAGGTCTTTTCCAACCTAGATGATTCTGTGATTCTGTGATCTCCTTAGAGTGTAACTAATAGCTTAAGATATTAAAATTGGCTGATTAAGAAATCATTTATGTTCCCCTCATGTTGGCAAGATATACACAGTGATTTTCATGAAGAAGAGGTATGAGAGACATGACATATAACTTGCTAGTAAAGACACAAAGACATAGGTAAGTAAAAAGAAAGTAAAGGTGATAAAAGTGAAAGGCAGGTTCCTGCTGCTGCTTTACTAGCCAACTTTATACCGCCATCTTTATCTTTTTCTTAAAACAAGATCTCATATATAGAGGGTTTTTCTTTTTTAATTGTATGTAAACACAGTCCATACTGTAGGACTGCTCTCTCTCTCTCTCTATATATATATATATATTTGAAAATACATTTTCAAAGGCCTTTGAAGACTTTAAGATCTAGCAATTTAAAGTGGCTGTTCCCCAAACTGTTAACCAGCTTCCAAGTTCCTTGAATAATTCACATTTTTAAAGAGAAAAAAAAAGCCATTAAACTTTAGTATATATGACAGCACTAAAATTAAGCATATACAGTATATATTTTAATATGTAAAACCTATTAATTACAGAATGACAATAAGATGCTTCAGGATTCTGAATTTGTTGTGATTAATGTACTTCTGTTTGCATCAGCTTCACTTCATGCCTCACTACACACCCAAGGTGTCCATTAATCAGCACTGCCGCATAGTCTGTCATATCTTGTTGCTTAAATAACACAATCACTCATGGTGGGACATATCTAGAACTGCATCAACATTTTCCACTTCGAAGTTTAGAAACTCTTAAGTGGCTTTTGCAAGACATGTCATCGTTCTAGCAGTTTCACAGACACATGGATGCCTCATGTAGAATTAGTGCAAATGAAATCTTCTTAATGTGTAGTTATTGTTATCCATTTGAGGAGCTTTATTTGGCATACAATTCAGTGAGTTATGGTAGCTTCATTTGAGACTTTCAGATGCAGTAGGATGTTACTGGATTACATAGTGGTTTTAATTTCAAATAAAGTGTGATCTCTTTGTTACAGTGAGTCCTCCAAGTATAACAGTAACATGATCATGAACTTAATGAAAAATGGAAGATACTTGTATTTTGAAGAAAATATATAAAACATCTGTAAAGAGAAATGAAAATCTCAAATACATTCTGTCAAATAGTATTTGGGAAAAAAAATAAATAGTTCATTTTTAATGACAGTCACTTTTTGTGCAAAAGATCATAAGAACGCAAAATTTCTTATTCCATTGATTTCTCACTTCTCTAAAGAACCAACTCAAAATTTGTTGATGTTAAAAAACTGATGCTTCTCCCCAAAAAGAATTTAAAATGAAAATAATTATTTTTTTTCCCCCCAACATGAGGAAAACTTTTTTTTTTTTTTTTTTTTTTTTAATCCAAGCACAGAAATATATCAGTAAAAGCAAGGAGAAAGAATAGAATAGTTCCTGTTGGAACAGAATAGAATAGAATATTTCATTTAGAAGCGACCTAAAATGATCATCTAGTCCAACTGCCTGACCAATTCAGGCCTGACCAAAAGTTAAAGCATGTTATTGAGGGCATTGTCCAAATGCCTCTTAAACACGGACAGGCTTGGGACATCAGCCACCTTTTTAGGAAGCCTGTTCCAGTATTTGACTTACCTCTTGGTAAATAAATGTTTTCTAATGTCCAGTCTAAACCTCACCTGGCACAGCTTTGAACCATTCCCTGGATGTACACTGGATACCAGGGAGAAGAGCTCAGCACCTCCCTCTCCATCTCCTCTCCTCAGGAAGCTGTAGAGAAAAATGAGGTTGCCCCTCAGCCTCCTTTTCTCCAAAACAGACAAACCCAGCGTCTTTAGCTGCTCCTCACAGGACATGCCTTCCAGATCTTTCACCAGTTTTGTTCCCCTCCTCTGGGTGCATTCAAGGAGCTTCACATCCTTCTTAAATTGGGTCCCAGAACTTCACACAGTATTCAAGGTGAGGCCACACCAGTGATGAATACAGTGAGATAATCACCTCTTTTGAGTGGATAAATCTAGAATTTAATCCTTATTCTAAGTTTAAAAAATGGAGGATGTTCTATCTCCTTGAATGCCAGCAGAGTGAAATACTATTATCCAGATTTACGCTACTGGTTTAGGAAAAGGTCTGTTTATCGTAAGCTTATAAAAAGCAAGAAAAGATGGTGCACAGGTTTTAAGAAGACAATTAATTTATGTAATGATTTCTGTTTCTAGACTTTATAAACATGTAACATGGAAAGTGCAAATCTCAGCGTGTGGAGGGGCAACATAAGAGATTAACTGTTGTAATGTGGGTTAAAAAACCTCCACCAAACCTACATGAGAACAACAAAATTCTGCATTTAAGACTAAATTTCACTTTTTTTTTTTTTTTTTCCAAAGTCCAGTCACAAGAATTCTTAATCTCTTGAAGTGAATCTCAGGTATTAGTTTATATAAAATAGGAAAGTAGACAGTAGTCAACATTCTTCAGAACCACCACTTCAACAAGAGTCAGAAGAGTCAAAACAATTAAGCAAAAGAGAAAGGAGAACAGCAATTCCCCCAGCCACAAACGAAAGCAGTGAAAAGCAAGTTTTTTGAAGTGGAGAATGATTAACTGCAATTGTGTTTTACTTGGATTCAGAAGCAGCACTCCACATTTATTATTTAGTCCCCAACACTGAACTGAGATTAATAAATTGGACATATGTTTCACACCAAGGATATGTAATAAATTCCTAGACCTTGCACATTTTTGTCACTGGGAGGTAACTTAGAAGAGAGAAATTTGCATATGGAAAGGTGTTTTACTACAGTTTTAATACAAAACCCATGTCTTTGCTATTTTGTGTAAGGAAACACAAAAACACTTGGTGACTTCAGACATTTGATCTCCAGATGGGCCATTACCACCTTATACTCAGAAGATCTTTCCTTCAAGACAGCCTCATGATAATATGTTCTGTTGCTTGGCTGTATTTTATAAATGATGAACTGAAGCAGAAAAATATTTGAGCCCAAATTCTGCCTGTATTATGTTCTGTATCACCAGTTTCTTCTGACCTTAGTTAGGTAAATAAGAGAAAAATTGTAATTCATGATTTGGCCAAGATCCCTTGAAAATCTAGTGAGATTTGAAGCAAATGTTATTACCAATCTTCTAAATGAATTCTAAACCTAAAGACTTTCAAGCAGGATTTTAGTATCTTGTCTTTTCCGAAACTGATATAAATTCCATTGCTTAACTGTTTTAATGAAATTAATCCTATAAAAATCTGTTTCTTGAGATTAAGCTATTAAAATAAATAAATGCTTTTTGCACTAACAGATATTTTAGCATGCCCAAGTTTAGATGGATATTTCTCCAGGCTTTTGTACAAAATTTATCTGATCATGAATAGACTTAAATAACTTGGAAATCTAAGTAAAAGAAGAACCTTTAAAAAAAATCTATTGTCAACTAAAATTTATTTATTTAGTATTTAGGCCCCAGAAAGCTTTTGTGTACCATTGTGAGAGGATGAGGTTTGTGTGCACAATGTGCAAATAAATGTTTTATTACATGCACCATTACAGATATGTAGCACATAATTTCTATAAAGATACTTCATCAAAAAAAGAAAAAGAAAATACATGGTTATGGTTTACAAAGTAAAGCACACAAACAGAATACCTTCTGAGTAATTTGTGAATGATCAACAAACTCAAAATAGCCTATTCAAAGCAATTTGTTGAATATTTATGATTAAAAAATATATTTGCAAGATGAACAATATATACACAAAATGTTCAAAGATTATTCAGCCAGTTTGAATAGTAAGTATCCTCTTTAAAGAACCTCTTTATACTTTAGGTTGTTGGGTTTTTTTTTCCTCAATTAGTGGGAGCTGTGAGTCATGGGCTGTTTATAACACCTGTATGTCCATCAAATATGAAATTTTTTACTGGGGTTGCTAAGGCAGAGAAAATAAAAAGCATGACAGTTCAAACCTGTGTCTTTGTTGTGGGTGGATATAAACAGCAAATTGACAAAAAAGTAAGATATCCGGGAGAGAATAACATAGGTTTATGACTAACAGAATTATTTAACAAGAGTTTTATTTCATATTCTTGACTTGTTTGGTTTTTTTTCAGGATAATAATAATAATAATAAAAAATTATAGACATATTTACAGAAACAGATACAAGCTTAACAGTCACCAGAGAGAATGTCTAAGAGAGTGTATGGTCCATTGGTGAGGTCATCTATTTGAGATCCAAGCTCCCATGTTGACAAAAGAAAGAAGCATTCATTAAAAAACAAACAAAAAGCCTTAGTTAAGGTGTGCAAGTTTATACCAAAGCTGTACAAACCAGTTTATGTCAACCTTTTTCCTCTCAGCTCACTATAACAAGCAAAATGAATGTTTGATTTCTTTAATTACAAAAATCTATATAAGACAATAATAGCTGAAAGTAGAGAAATGACAACATTTGATACAGCTCCCTTGCACATAAGCGTTATAATAAACGATGTTTATTCTCTCTTTAAGCCAAAGCTCGCATGACTTATTCAGCATGCTGGAAGAATGGGCTCAGGGTAAAGAAGTGATGATGCATCATAATTGGTGTTATGGAAGGAATAATACTTCATTTTCTCTAAATATTGGGAATTACATAGAGAATAAAGCAGAACTGAAGAAGCAAAAGTTTAAATCTCCTTCTTTAAGTGAATGTTACCAAAATAAAATAAAATATAAAATTCAATGCGATTCCTGTTGCAACTACAGGCTTTCTATGACATTCTTATGACATTGTATGACAAGCCTCTTGTCACCAGCTTTTGGCAATGATTTAATTCTCATTTTTGGTGTCTTATACAAGTCCAAATCTTAATAGACAGAGGTAGACACCCACACCTATATCTGATGTAAATGAGAGAGTGGGTGCCTAGTAAATGTAACAGTCCATATTACTGTATGGCTGGATGCCGGCAGGTCTAAGAGGTGCTGCACAGCCAGGACCACAGAAGAAATTATTGGTTCAAGTTTGTTCTTATTTTTGAAATGTTGTCCTACATCAGAGAAAGCAGCCATAACTGACATGGCAGGGCTACCACAGTTCAAAATTCCAGGAAGCAAAATAACTACCTATGTTGTACACTATTTCCATGAATATCAATAAATACAGTGGGAGTGCCTTGAGAAGGTGTAGGAAAAGGATGTATTAGTCTCAGTTCTGGGTTGCTACCTACTCATTACACTGAAGTTATCATGGGTCCTGTGGGGTTCAGGAAATGACAGGCTATCATAAAACACTTTCAGAATTATTGGGTGATGTTGCCTGGGTAACTTAAATTCTAGCACTCCCTAATTAAAGTGCTTAACTTACTTTCTTAAGAGAGTCTTTTTTTAAAGAATCTTGTTGGCATAATCATCTACCTCATTAACGTGGCTCCATGCCAGTGCGACCGAACTCTTCTCAATGGAGTCAAAGAAAAGCAAAACTGGTGCTGTGAAGTAAAGAATCAGGAAGAACATGAATAAAACAGCTGAGCTGAACTTTCACCTTGTCAGACTTCTTTCTGTTAATATTTATATAATTATGCTTAGCTAGACACACAAGGGGGAATTAAGATTTGAAAGGAATAGTCTGACACTGCTAGGGTTTTCATTGGATTTTGGGAGACGTGTGTGTTTAGGGTTTTTTCCCCTCTTTAATATAACCTGCCAACTTCCGGAACTCATTATATTCAAGTAATGCATCTAAGCACACAGTGCCCAGTGAATACTTCAAAATGGGATTTACTCCTAACAATATGACTATAAGGAGGTTGCGTCAGGTATTTCCCATGCTATGCCAGGAAAAGGCTGAAATTTTGGTCTCCTCAGGATCTAACAGCTGAACACAATTAAGAGGATATCTATTACTGAATACTATTTCACATCTTGAATATACTGAATTCTAAAGCTGAGTGCATATTATCCCTCACTTTAAAAAATCCAGAAGCTAGTACTTGAAAACACAGCATATTTCTCTCTGTTTCTCCAAACAGATCAGTTAAGATATTGAAAACTAAAGGATCAAACTCAATGCTTTCACACCTGTATTCATATTCACATTATGAATTTCCACCTGCCTAAGCATCAGACCTGCAGTACTCTGAAGCAGGCCATCCAGTTCCACATGTTGAAGCTCTTCCTTTTCCTAGAAATATTTCGGTATACTTTGGGTCAGTAAAAGAATGAGTGTAGCTAAAGATATACTAAATGCACTCAGGCAGTTTCTTGCACTGCAGTCAAATGTCATAGAAAGGTCTGCATATATAACCTACAGCTCTCATCCTCCAAAGGGGAGGAGATGCATGAAGACAGTCCTCTGGAAATGGTTCCTTCTCCATGATAACTATCACACTGTACTCAGGAACTGTTTAAGGAAGGACTTATTGGCCTGCACTAAGACAGCACCAGGCACATTTTGAGCAATTTAATAGTATAAATAACCAGATCCCAGTACCTATTAAGTTCCCTTGATGACGTTTTTGGACAAGTATAACCATAACCTCTGTATTTGTTTGATACTACAGTTTATAGGTTTGAGTGCATATAAGAAGGTGAAGAAGATCCTAAGACCAGTAAGTATTTAAAACAGCTATATTATAATATGTATTATAGATGCATAATCTTATGTTATGACTTTCAACAGATCTGACATCTGAACACTTTATTGTAAGAAGAAAAGTCACAGAATGAAGAAGAGAGATGCCATCTAGACATATGACCACATGTAGCACTGGCTAAGCACAACCCATAGAATGTTATTACATGGAGCATAGTCCCTTTTGTTGTTTTCCTCCTTCATTTTTTGCAGGGTGATGAAATTTCCTAAACCTCTTACACACTATAAGTAAGCTAGGTGAGCGTAGTTTTCTTATTCTTTTAAAGAGACTTCTCAAGGGTGTTACAGGACAGAATAGTCTACATTGAATGGATGAATACCATCAGAATTTTGACAGTTATACACAGGCACAGAAGCAGCAGAAGTGAGGCAGAGATGTCATGATTCCTGAGCAAGGCCGTATCATCTTTTTGTGAAACTAGCTTATGATGACAAAATCACACAGGGACGTTTATCCACAATACAGCAAAGCACCTGAATATATGCTTAGACTAGTTTATGGCTTCTATTTATCAAACCACTTCAAAACTAGAAAGGGACACAGGATCCTTGCCTTGAAAAGTTTTCAGTTTATTTTGTATACATTAAATATATCTTAATTTAATGACCCCCACGTGACTAGTACAAATTCTTACTTTAGATTTTGTAATCTCAATTAGAAAGATATCACAGAGCTATTACGATAACTGTCTTTTAATCTTTCCACAATTATGTAGATGATACAAAGATAACAACTCTATGACACCTAAATCCGTTTAATGGATTTATATAATACAAACTCCTTTGCATAATAGGAGAAAATTTGGAAGAGGGAAGATCTTGTAATTTTAATGTACAAAACTTCAAGCTTGAGGATCAACCAGAAAGAAGCTCAGGAGGGACAGACTATCATCAATGTGTGAAAGCTGCTGTGAAGGCAAAATACAAAGAGGGAATTAATCAGAATGTACAAAAGAAAAAGAGTGCTTAAATCCCATTGTGATTTTTCTGATAAGGTGAAAATGTATAAGGTGACACTAGACATGGAGGAAAAGAAGAAAGGAAATATACAGAATAACCTGAATCAGTGCAAAGTGCATTTGCAGCAGTAAAACACATGCATAACACAAACGCTACTAAAAATAAAAGCTAATTTTCTGATCATTTTATTCCCTTGTCCTTCAGCTAGTTCATGTGCAAACACAAAAGAGAGAAAACTGACGCAGACATATACAGAAATGCTTTCATGATCCTAACTATTATCATAACTGTATTCCTGTCAGCAGCTATTGGTAAGCAAGCTAATCCTTACATTTTTTTATTGTTTTCTTTCACTGGTTTACTGTATTACTCCCATACTGTATTACTCCCACACTGCATTACTGCCACACTGCATTACTCTCACAGGTTTTTTCCTCACACTTACTCGAGTTTCTATGAAATAGTCATTATTGATCGCTTTCTTTTCATTGGCTGGGTGGGTAGATGTGCTAGTACTCCTGAGTTAACCGTGGTCTGTTTCATTTGGACCTGGACTAGAAAGAATGTCTGTAAAAGTATAGAGTGGCTTTCGTCAAAGCTGCCTGCAAAACTAAATCAAAAGACTGTGTTTCAAAAAGGACTTAGGAGGGGAGAAGGGGGGAGTGAGAGAAACACAGACCATGAAAAGAGAGAGTTGTCTTAACACCCAGTTTAAGAACTTATTTCACTTGCCGAGTGTTCAAAATGCCTGAGTGTCATGGGTACTTCTTCCCTTCCTGATCACAGATATAATGCTGACAAGGTCATAAGAGATGGAAACGCAAGGGCTGTGTACTCCCCAGATAAAGCTTACCGCAACAAGAAGTCCTTGGTATATTGCAATCAAAAGCTGCCAAGAAAACATAAAACATTCTGAGTCTCTGATCAGTGCTCACTGGTTATTAACTACATTTCAGTGAAATATCTTCATGGCAGCAGCTGAACTGGGGTGTGGTAACAAGATGAGAATTCCTCTCCTCCCAACCTTGCCCTAGATGTGCTAACACATTTATTAGAGCACCAAAACCGGCATATGATTAATTCTAAGCTGCACCAGACCAGAGTCTTGTCTTGATTAAGCCACCATAAATCTAGAATAACTCTACTGAAGTTACACTTCAGTGCAACTAGGATGAAAATCTGGCTTCCTACATATAATCCTTGTTTCTCAGCTCATGACAGCAGTGCCACATCAGGAATGGTTTGGGTTTTTTTTTTAATCACTATAACATGATAGAATCATCCAGAACGTGGAGCTTGACACAGTCACTCTCTTTATTTAATTCCCCTGAATCACTTGACCTGGTACTTCTGGAAAATCTATTCCAGATGATTATGCAATTTTCAAATAAATAAATTGTTGTGTGAATAGACTTAACAACTTGATTTCCTAATAAATAATTTATTAAATTTAAAAACATTTTCTAGACCTTCTTCTGAAATAAACCAAGCTCTATTCCTTTTTCTTTCTTTTTTCCATTCTTTTCACTGTTCGTTCTCTAGTTTGCACCAAGTATCAGAATTTCACCCCAAAACCCAGCACTCTGTAATGTACTCTGAGTAGTGGCACAATGAAAGTCAGCACATGTTCTACCAGTCTCCAAGGTTTATGTGTGTGGCCAGCAGATCAAACAGAAAATATAGCAATCAAGTCCACTTTACAGCCTACTTTCACCAGAAGTGATAATTTCTTTTCTAACTAGTGATTTTTACTAAGATGTTGGAAGTTCAGACTTTTGAAACCTCTAGCATTCAGCTATATTTGTTGAAAATCAAGGCTTTTATATATTATTTGAGGTTACTGACAAAGAAAAGCAATTTCTGTCTTCTCTTAGTTTGTTCTTAGCTTAGGAAGCCATAATAAAAGTAAGGATTAAAATCTTCCTCCTGTGTGAGTGTATGCTAACTAGTTAGTAACTTTTTCTCTTCCTTGACCTCTATAACATCTCTGCAACCCATTAAAGGAAGTGTAAGATGGTACTTCCAGGAGCTCACTTCTTCATGCTATAGCATGATCTTACAACTGCACACTGTTTATTAGCTTCTTCCCATACCTTAAATGTGGAAAAAGTGTTTACAGTCAAACGTCCCTTCTTTTACCTGAACTTATTAACAGTTCACAAAGAATATTAAAATACATTAAACAAAAAATACAGATCTGTCCAGCAAAGACTCAATATGAAGTCAGGAGAAAGTTAATATAAAATATTAAATCTGTAAAGTACTGAAGTTTTACCCTAGCAGACCAATTTTCAGACATTAATTTTCTCATTACCTTCTATTTCTCTCAGTTTTAGATACCTAAACTTTCTGTCTGTATCAAAGAATAATCTTATGAAAAAATGTGTATCATACTCCCCCTTCCCCTTGCAGAGCTGTAAAACTTTCCACTTTCCTCTCTCCTTTGGAAATTGGTGGTATTTTTTCTTCATTGTCCTCCTTTCAATTTGTTAAACCACCTCTTTAGGACAAGATCACATCAGCTGTGAACAGCATCCTCTTATTTACAATTGTGGTTAGTCACTCAGCCTGGCCCAGTCAAAGAAGATTGGAGGCTTATCACTTAATACTTTGTGATTGCCAGAGAATAAGGTTAAAAAAAAAAAAAAATCTTCACAAGGGAGACATAAGTACCCTTCAAAACAAAATAGTGAGCTAGGTTACTGTCTTATTTTAATCATCTCAGATATCTGAAAATTGACTGACTTCAGAAGGCTTTACTCTAATTCTCACTTATTCATTTACATAAAAGTCTAGGTGTGAATTAAGTCCTTTATGTTAGCAGCCATGGGTGATTTTGTTCTTAGGTTTTCTAAGCATACAAGTCTCAAGAATTTAAAAATGGAAAAAAAAAATCCTAACAAATATGTACAGACAGTAAGTAGAAGGAGGAAAACAAGAATAAAAAATGGGTTACAGATGCTTAAAGGAATATTCAATAGATTTCTTTTTTCATCTATTCAGTATTCAGAAATAATCAGCTTCCCTGAGAGGGATGCATGTTTTTATATAAGAAACAGAGTTACAATAGGGATCTCGTCTCATCTCATGTACAAATGTAAAGGTTATCATGTTTAATATATTTCACTTCTGAACTGTGTTGTGTTTGTAGGGCTGTCAGCTGCTTTATCATAAACAACAAATACAATTTTTGTCATCCAAATAGCAGCATTTATGAGAACTGAAGCCTCCATCTTGCTCTCTCACAACTGATGTTTCATATAAAGTTCTCTATCCATCATTCTCTATACAGGCAAAATTTTATTTTCTTTAAGAATACATTATTCTGCATTTCCTCCTATGCATGCACACAAAAATAGACCTTTGGTAACACTTTGGTCTATGCCATCCATGCCCAAGATATATCCTGATCTTTGTAGAACAGACTGTGTTACTGTCCCCAGGAAAATGGGAGTATGTGTATTGGTCTCTGCAGATGTTTTAAGTGAGGTCTATATGCAGGATACAAACCAAAGAATGACTTATTGTGTGCGTATGTAACACAAGAAAAAATATTAAAGATGAAAATACAAAACCATTTAGAGATTCCACTTTGTGGATTCTCAAAATTTCTCCCTCAACATTTTTCATTTGCCTACATTAACTGTGGAAAGAATAAACCAATCTCTTTTATTCTTTAGTTACAGCCTTTCCCCCAAACTATGAGAAAATGCACTGAAAGATTCTAATATATGCTTTGTTTTTAAATCAGAAACATGAGTTCATACCATATCTGATCCTAGACTGTAGGTCTGAATCATCCATGTACATTTCTGTAGTTGCTGTTCATATAAACAGAAAATGGTTTTAGATTTGAGAGGTAGTTGTTATCTCTCTTGTATCATTTAATCTGAGGGATCTCTACCTTGAGTATAGTTTTGAAAGAGTTTAGAAATGTGATTTTAGAATAAACAGATGTAGGTAGGCTCAACTATTAAACTGTATGATGCTCCTCTTCAGCCTCTCTGACACTCAGAATGTGTCATTCTTTCCTGAAGTTTATTTAGTATATAACATTAAACATACAGAATATGTTTTCTCTCAACTTTTAATAATCTCTTATTTAAATTTGTCAATTTGCTAGATGTATAATTGACTTCACAAAGTTAAAGTTGGGAATCTAACATAGGATATAACTACATATATATATATAAAGCCAGGAAAAGTTTGAAGGAAAGGAGGATCACTGGTGAGTGTCATAAAGCATAAGTAATATCTGGAATATAAAAAAATCTGAGAGGAGTTTCAGTCACTTGAAAGGCAATTCAAACAAAATACAGAGAGCAATAGACATTGCTTAAATCCGGACTTTCATCCTTTTTTCTCTATTCAGCCTTGTATTACTGTTGATTACATACATTATAAAAGATGATGGGTTTGAACACTTAGGCTTGGGGGAAGGTGAAAGAAGGTCACTTTGGAACTGCTTTGATACTCAGTTTAGGACAAAAAATTTAACTAATTGTTTTTGGGCTTTTTTTTTTTTTTTTTTTCCCCTGTGTTTTGTTTGTTTTGAATTTTAAAACATAGTGGTATATATTTCTATTTTAATTTTTGTACTCTTAGTGTATCCTTTCAGAAACACTACAACTTTATGCTCTTGCAGTGTCATTGATTCAAGCTTTAGGATTTGATGCCACAGCAATTCCTCTGGTAATGATAGTTCACCTTGTTCAAACACAGATTTAACGTCTGGTCATATGAGATATCACAGAAGTGTTTTGTTTACAAAATTCATAGTTGACAGTACTTTCTTCCCTATGTTTTGTGGGATAAAGTGAAAAATTCTTGCCATTGGATCATCTGAGTCTTGACCTGTCTGATTCTTCTATTCAATAATATTATATTTTAGGAAACAAGAATTTCTGAAAGTGCACCTTGATATTTATATAAAGCATTATTAACCTGTTAAATGATAACTTTTAAACGATCATGAGTGATTTCAAAGACTTCATTTCACTACTGTGTCAATGAAACAATTCAAATAAAGAACATAATGTGTGTCCACTGAGTGATTTGATTATGAATTTTACACACCTTGCAGGAATTTCTTTAAGGCATGAGATTCTGGAATAACATGAACTTTGGGTATCCCACTTTTCCTTACAGTAGTTCTTAGTTTGCATGGATACAAAGAAAAACTTTACTAAGTAAAAAGAAAAACAGAAATAAGTAAAACCAGAAAAAAAAACATAATTTGAGATTTACCAGAGATGTTGGTTTTATTTTTGTGATAGCCTTTGCAGAACTGCTAGGCTCATGAACTCCTTTTTCCCTAAAGTCTCAATTTCCATTAAGTTCCTAAGTTTCATTTTTCTTGAAGTGTGTATTGACACCTGCATACCATAGAACCATAGCTGATCTCTGTCAAGATGGCTTGATTTGCATTTGAAAGATACACTCTTCCCGGGAAAGACTGCCTCCTTCTAGGTTTGTGGTTTGGTTTTCTTTTTGCAATGAGGCAGCAAGAGAGATCTATATTCTCTCATATTCTGTATTAGACAAATTTTAAGGAAACAGAAGGGCTTGAATAGCTCAAAAATAAAAGATGGATCAGGGATATTGAAGGGATGCAGAAGATGGAGTGGTATGTCTATGAGAAAATATACTGAACGAACAAAATGTGAGGGAAGCGGATATTAAATTGTTGGAGCAATTAGAAATATGAAAGGCATAAAGGTTTGTAAGAAGTTAAGGATAGAAAAGGGCTGTTGGGACAGCTTCTGAATAGTTACAAGCCCACTTTTCTGTGTTTAAAGAAACCCCTAATAGTTTAGAGATAATTAGGGGTTTAGAGATGAACCCCTAATAATCAAAAAAAGGTGGTTGCTTCATGAAGGTTCAGAAGTTAAAAGGCTCCTTCTTGGTTCCATAATTTAAACCAGTCTATTTTTTTTTTTCAGGGAAAAAGGGAGGGAAAGTTGTCAAGTTGTTTGACTGCTTGACTTTGGCAGTATTACCCTTTACACAAGGATGAATTGCACTCTAAACAAACACAATATGATCTGCAATAAATTACGCTTATTTTTATGATGTATTCATTTACACTCTAGAATGCAGTGAGTGAGATTCTGCTGTAAACCATGTCAGAACACACAGTTGTGTGGAAAGGAGAAAAGAGCTGAAAAGGAGAAAGGGGAAAAAGACATATATTAATCTATGACCTTTTAAGCAGAACAGAAACCAGGAAATTCTAATCTATTTTTAAACTGTGCAGTATAAAAAGACAGTATCTCCACCTCACAAAAAACAATGTGGGAATCTGAATCCACACCACCAAATTTTACTCATAGTAAGTCTTGTAAGAGAGTAGATTTTCTACTTTATGGTAGACTTTTTTGGTTGCCCTGGTTTCTCCTGGGATAGAGTTAATTTTCTTCCTAGTAGCTAGTACAGTGCTGTGGATTTAGGATGAGAATAATGTTGATAACACACTGATGTGTTAGTTATTGCTGAGAAGTGCTTACACTAAATCAAGGACTTTTCTTCTTCTCATAGTGCCCTACCAGTGGGTACGCTGGGGGTGCTCAAGGTTCTGGAAGGGAACACAGACAGGACAGCTGACCTCAACTGGCCAAAGGGATATTCCATACCATGCTGAACAAAAAAAATAGAGGCAGCTGTCTGGGGGGTAGCAGCTGCTGTCTGGGGACTGGCTGGGCCTTGGTCAGCAGATAGTGAGCAAATGCATTGTGCATCACTTGTTTTGTATATTCTTTTATCGTTCTTATTATTTTCCCTTCCTTTTCTGTTCTATTAAATAGTCTTTATCTCAACCTATGAGTTTTACCTTTTTTCTGACTTTCTCCACATCCCACAGGGAGGGTGTGAGTGAGCAGCTGTGTGGTGCTTAACCGTCTGCTGGGTTAAACCAAAACATTGGTCCATACTATCTGGCAGTCTGTTGTTGTTGGGTTTTTTTTTGTGGGTTTTTTTTTTTTTTTTCCTTTCCTTTTTTGTGTGTGTAACTATTGTCTTATGTTTGGTCTACCTTCATCACAAAACCAATTTTATTCCTTCTTTTCTCTTTTTTTTTCTCTCTCTCTCTCTCTCCCCCTGAGAAACTGGTTTAGCTTTTGGATGCCATTTGGCTAAACTCAGCTTGAAGCTGTCTGATTTTCAAATGTTTTCATCAGTATCTTAATCTAGAGGGCACACTTCATGAATTGATGTAATAATTTTGGTGGTGATGAAGGCATTAAGGAAGACAAAATTGAAAAGTATTTCAGATAATCTAGAACATTAAATGAAATATTAAAAAATATTTTATTAAATAGATTTTCTGTTCAGGTATGAGGATGAGGAGATGTGTTGTTGTGGTTTAATCCTGCCTGACAACTAAGCACCACTCAGCCACTTGCTCACTCCACTCTCCCCCAGTAGGATTTGGGGAAAATCAGAAGGGTAAATGTGAGAAAGAATCTCATGGGACACAAAAAAAGTTTAATAATTAAAAAGATATTATAATACTACTAGTACAAGTAATTAAGGAAAAGGGGGAAAAAAACCCAACAAAACAACCAAAAAAATGGAGAAAAGCAAAACAAAAAAGACAAGTGATGCAAATGAAAAAAATTGTTCACGACCAACCAACCGATGCCAAAAAGCAGCTCTCCCACCAACCTCCCCCCCAGTTTTATTTATTGCATGATGTCATATGGTTTGGGATATGCCTTTGGCCAGTTGGGTACAATTGTCCTGGCTGTGTCGCCTCCCAACTTTTTCTGCACCTCCAACCTACTCACTGGTGGGGCAGTATGAGGAATAGAAAAGTCCTTGACGTTATGTAAGCATTGCTCAGCAGTAGCTAAAACATTTCCATATTACCAACACTATTTTCAGCACAAAACTAAACCAGTACAGATATCTTTACAATTAATTTGAAGATGATTCAGCATCTCATTGTCACACTACTGTGATGAAAACCATCATCATACTGATGAGTTTAAATAGGAATGTCATTATTTGAAATACAGTTAGGTAAAAAAAAACATGTAGTACAACAGGAGTTATTTCTGAGCACACATGGCAAAAATTACCAGAAGAATAGAAAACCTAATCTATGAGGAAAGGTTGAAATAAATAAGGTTATTTAACCTAAGAAAAGAGTCTTAAGGGACACAATATCCCAGTTTCAGCAAAGTTAGAGCAAGTTAGAAACAGTTCTCTGTATCCAGTGATAAATTTGAAATTTCAAAATGGGATGAAATAATTGGAAGGAGACCCAACCATAAATACATGAAAAATACCATAAACACAGTGAGGATCTGTGCAGTATCACCTGTGAATATGGTGGAATCCTTTTCCCTAGAAGTTTTCAGGAAGATGCTGGACAAACAACAGTCAGGAACTGATTAGACACAACTAATTCTGGTTTTGAGAAAAAAAAAATAATTATTGCTTCTTTATGGTTTTGGGGTTTTTTTTGTTGTTGTTGCTTTTGTTTTTATTTTTTGTTTGTTTTGTGGGTTTGTTTGTTTGTTTGTTTTCTACTTAATTTTCTATTATTCTGCTTTAAGAAGTGCCACTTGTGCTAATGGATTTCTCAACAGTTCTATCTATTCCAGTATTTCCACTGTTATAGACAGGGATATTCAATTTCAGTCTGAATAAACATTCTATACTTATAATTTAATGCTTTTAAAAGTAACTTAGTAGTGATTATCCTGATAAATTTCAGTATATAGCTTTACTTTCCAATATGCAATTATTCAACAAGTGTGATAAAAAAATAGTGAGAAAATAAGATCCTGCTTGGAATAATGAAGTCACAGAGTAAAGGTTTATTTCCCTCTTTAAACTAGTGCTTTATGAAGAAGGTGAAACTGAGAAGGTAACATAACAGGGTAATTGACTCCTGAGATATAATTTTTTTAAACTTCATTATTAGATATACCTAATGCACAATTTATTTTCATAACTGACCTTTAAGATTATGAACTATATATTGTATTTTATGTTTTTCATGTTCTAATATTTTAAATCAGTTTGTGTTCATGCACAGGAATATTCATTTTGCTCATCATAACAGAAAGCACAATACTCTTTGCAAAATGGATGGAATGGGTTTCCATTGCATCATAAGTTTTCCTACTGATTATCACCATATGTAATGTTGTTATGCTGTTAATTTAAAAGCTTGGTCAAAATCTTAGCCTGGTGCTAAGTTTTCATATGCTTTGGATCATATTTATTATTGGCAAAGAGCAGAATTTGTCCTATAGTACACAAGAAAAAGAAACTTTTCTAAACAGCCCTTTTTACTCTTAAACTGAAACTGAAAGTTAATATGCACAGTTACTGCAAAAAAAACGTGAAGCTTTTAAAGCTGGATTTCTTCATTTTCTAGACTTTTATGCATTAAACTCTCTTTAGTTCCACACTTCAGAAATGACTGTATAGACAAACTGAAAAAAGCGACAAAGGAATTGCCAGTAGTAGCTTTGAAATAAACAATAGCAATTTGAAAATAAGTCCTGTCTTATAGCAGTTTCAGAAGACTGAACAATTTATTTCTTGGCTTCTATTATAATAAAGTGATGCTAGCTATTGAAGATAAATTTGATTTCACATTTATCCATCTACTTTTGGGGCAACTTTGTAGGTAGGTTAGTATGGATTTGGATAAATCTTTGTTACTCCATCATGATTTAGGATTACCTGGAGAGGATACGTTAGATTTCACAAAGTTTAGAGTGAGTATCATTCATTTATTTTTCAGTGTACTGGGGAAATTCTAAGCTTCAATCTTTAAATTATTTTTGTCTTTTTATTCCCTCACAAGAATTTACACATTAAGAATGACAGTCAAGCCTTTAAAATTAAGTTGAAAAATAAATAAATAAAATCTGCTTAATAACCACCTCGATATTGACAAACTTTTCACTTTCCCTTCTCATTAGATAAAACCAGCTTAAAACAGGTAGGTGCCCTAGGTAACCCCTAGCCATGCAGAGCCAGAAGCACTTACAAGGGAAATTCACTGTTCTGATAGACATCATTGTGCTCTGGATGTGTTTGTTTCTATAAACAGTTTAAAAAAAATCTAATGCACCTCTTTTATGCAGCTTCATAAAGTGTCTAGCTATATAGTTAGTTTAAAACCAGGACCTGCCAATCGTAAAGTTAAATAAACTAGAAAAAGTTCACAGAACAAAAAATATTATAAGAAATTAGAGAATCTGTTCCATGAAAACAGAAACATATGCCCTTGGGCAAATGGTGAATATAGGCTTGGGAACAGTAAGAGTTTTACAGTATTTAAAAGGAGTATAGCTACTGAGGAAGACGAATTATTAAGCCTAAAGACAATACAATCAAAAAAAAGGACATATGATGTTCAGATTTAATATCAAAAACGGGGAGTTCCCTGTATGAGATGTATTGGTTTGTAAAGAAAAGGTCTCCAGGAAAATGATAGAAGACTTATAGATTGTTTTGTTGTGGGTTGGTGGGGCTTTTTTTGAAAGAGGGAAAGACAACACAACAAAACAAAGCTAAAACTCTGAAAAACTTAAACCAGAGCAGGAAGAGAGAATCATCAGGTTAATATCCAGTCTTTCTTTTATTTTCACAAGGTCATTAATTTTAATAATATTTCTGTTCAGTTTTTGGTTCATTTTTGGCAATATTAATTAAATTATTACCTTTTATTGACAGACTCCACATATGTGAAAAATGCAAAACGTTTAGTGGTGAATCTTGATTTAATCTCAGACAAGTTATAGTTTGTCCCATAACATTGTTTCACTCTAACCAAATGATTTAACACAGAAAATATTAGTCATAGGGTTATTTACTTATGTATATTTGATAACTTCTGCTTAAACGTTATAAGAACACTTCCAGATTCCAAATTCAATGTCACTCTCGTTTGTAGGACTGTGTTTCAGGCAATAAAAATTTACCATAATCCAAATATACTTTATAGTGATGAGTTAAAGGACAGAAAGAGTCCTTTCTTAATAATCCAAACTTTGTTTTGATTCTTTTCTTTGGAAGAACCACGCTAAACGGCAATTCTTTGTGTCTGCTTCTTCTCCCCACTTTTAGAGATACTATAAAACACAGGTTTTGATTTGGTTTCATTTAAGGAAGTTGCACTGGTTTCAAGAAACTGTTTTGCATGCTTCAAGTTGTTACATTAATGTAATATTAAACCCTGTGTTCAATTAAATCTTGACGTACGAGCTTCATTTCTTATTGCAATCCATTTTACAGTGCAAACAGCAGAACTGCTGAGTATGATAAGCATGTCAAAATCAGTGAAGGATTGTGATCTGTTATGAATACTATAAATGTTTCACATAACAACAGTACAGTTAGAACTGTTTGTCAACACAAATTACCTGTTCTTGGGGATTACAGTAGTATACCTATATATATGGTTCTTCAGGTCCGAAATTGCAGCTCAAAAGCTTTCCAGAGTGACGTTTCTCCTCTAGAGTCACCTATTTCTTCTCCACACTGTCCTTCCTCAAATTTTTAGAAGTAGGGATGATTGGACAACTGCCAAATATATGCAAAATTATTCTTTTTAACAATATCTTTCTGGTAGCATAATATATGTTTTCTACTAAAACCATCATAGCCAAAATTTGAGTGAGTAACATTGAAATACTGATCAAATATTGATCACGTCTAATTACCACTGTCACAGCAAGATCATTACTTATACAGACAGCAGCAAGAATATCAAGCTTCATACTAGGTAAATGGCATGTCCAGGTATATGGCTCACCCAGGTAACTTCCGAGTACCAAAATTATACAAGTACAGCTAGAGATAGGTTTGACCAAACGTCTAGGAACAGATATTTTTTGTAAAAGAAAAGTAGGGAAGAAAAATACCACAAAGCTAGCAAGCTTACAGCCACAGCTTCTCATTAGCTAAATCATAACTCTTCAGAACAATGACTGATCTTACTCCACGGTCAAAAAAGCCCAAGGAAGAGCTCAGGTTCCTTTTAACCCACTTTGGCCTTGTAATTCAATTTCTGTGAGATCTTCTTATCAGTCAGAGAAATGAGTAGGCTGAATACACAAGAATGTTTGAGAAACATGGGGAAAAAGAAACCACAGAAAAGTGAAGCTCTTACATGAAATACATTAATATATACACTGAAATATTGTATAGGTACTGTATTTCACCTGCAACATGTAGCTTTCCCAAATACCCTAGATATCTAAAATAACACCCCTACATCAAAAAAACAATTATATGCAGCCTTAATATGCAAAGAACTAGGATTCTATAAAAAATATGAGCAAAAGCATCTATTTTAAAAAGAACTGTAAATGCTACATGTGTGAGTAAGGGGAGCATGAAAGATACATATATCAGTTAATATATAGCAAGTGTTAATAAATAGCAAGTGTTAATATATTATTATATGTTATAAATTATGTAATATATTATGTAATACATTGCATTCTATATGACAGTATGTAATATATAAAACAATTGAATATATTATAAATTAAATACCTTATTATATTATATTTAAGTACAATCAATTCAATTATATATAGTTTATTCAATCTGTATATGTAATTCTAATAAATATTATACTTTATAATATTATGTAGTATACATATTAAATAATATATATAGTATAATGTAACACATATAATAATTTATAAATTAATATCATAGAATCATCTAGGTTGGAAAAGACCTTGAAGATCATCTAGTCCAACAATTAACATAATGCTGACAGTTCCCAACTACACCATATCCCTAAAAGTTATGTCAACCCGACTTGTAAACACCTCCAGGGATGGGGACTCCACCACCTCCCTGGGCAGCCCATTCCAATGCCCAACAACTCGTTCTGTAAAGAAATGCTTCCTAATATCTAGTATAAAATTTCCTTGGTGCAACTTGAGGCCATTCCCTCTTGTCCTGTTGCTTACTACTCAGTTAAAGAGACCCATCCCCAGATCTCTGCACCCTCCTTTCAGGTAGCTGTAGAGGGCGATGAGGTCTCCCCTCAGCCTCCTCTTCTCCAGACTAAACACCCCCAGTTCCCTCAGCCGCTCCCCGTACGACCTGTGCTCCAGACCCTGCACCAGCTCCGTTGCCCTTCTCTGGACATGCTCGAGTCATTCAATGTCCTTTTTGGAGTGAGGGGCCCAAAACTGAACACAGGAATCGAGGGGCGGCCCCACCAGTGCTGAGTACAGGGGTCAGAAACCTTCCCTGTCCCTGCTGGCCACGCTAGTGCTGACACAAGCCAGGATGCCATTGGCCTTCTTGGCCCCCTGGGCACACTGCTGGCTCCTGTTCAGCCGGCTGTCAATCAACCCCCCAGGTCCCTCTCTGACTGGCAGCTCTCCAGCCACTCCTCCCCAAGCCTGTAG
>NW_020799097.1:14066306-14137764 GCF_003259725.1 Athene cunicularia
TGTGTATAAGAGACAGGGCCTCAGCCCATGGCTCCAGCCTGTCCAGGTCTCTCTGCAGAGCCTCCCTGCCCTCGAGCAGATCAACACTCCCACCCAACTGGGTGTCACCTGCAAACTGACTGAGGGTGCACTCGATCCCCTCGTCCAGATCATCAATAAAGATGTTAAACAGGAGTGGCCCCAAAACTGAGCCCTGGGGGACACCACTCGTGACTGGCAGCCAACTGGATTTAACTCCGTTCACCACAACTCTCTGGGCCCGGCCATCCAGACAGTTTTTTGCCCAGCAAAGCGTGTGCCCATCCAATCCATGAGTAGCCAGTTTCACCAGGAGAATGCTGTGGGAAACGGTGTCAAAGGCCTTACTAAAGTCAGGGTAAACAACATCCACAGCCTTTCCCTCATCCAATAAGCAGGTCACCATGTTGTAGAAGGAGATCAGGTTTGTCAGGCAGGACCTGCCTTTCATAAACCCATGCTGACTGGGCCTGAGCATGTGGTTGTCCCTCATGTGTTGTGTGTTGGTACTCAGGATGAGCTGCTCCATCAGCTTCCCAGGAACTGACAAGCTGACAGGCCTGCAACTTCCCTGCAACATCCTTCTGACCCTTCTTATAGATGGGTGTCACATTGGCCAATTTCCAATCTGGTGGGACCTCCCCAGTCAGCCAGGACTGCTGGTAAATGATGGAAAGCAGCTTGGTGAGCACCCCAGCCAGCTCCTTCAGCACCCTCGGGTGTATCCCATCCGGTCCCATAGACTTGTGTGTGTCTGTGTGATGCAGCAGGTCACTGACTATCTCCTCCTGGATTGTGGGAGTTATCATATATATATATATATATTGTATAATGTCCTATATTATAGCATACAATAAGTAAGAAATTAATATATAATATGTTATAGTATATTGTAATAGATAACATATATACTATTTTAATGTGTTATATTGTAGTTAACATATTATATCCATATTATTATTACTATTAAGGTGGTTATTATTATTATTATTATTATTATTATTATTAATAATTATTATTGTTATTATTAAGCACCTAGGCTACATGTGCTACATGTGGGTAAATAAGGAAGATAAACTTACACTGTATGATATCTAGGGAATAAACATTACCATATGTAAAATTTCACAGTATTCAGGGGAAAGAGTTATGATCTCTAAATACTTTCAAATGAATTCTGTTATTTAAAAATCTAGTATATATTTTAACAAGACTATTTATCCACTAGCCTTAATTTTCATTCAGTTCAGGAAATCTGAGAGAATGCTGTGAAACTGGAAAACATGAAAGAAAAATGAGAGCTGGAGTTCACAGAAATATTTAAGAGAAATTTCTCAGGAATTGTAAAACAGTCAAAAAACTCTCTATTGTAATGGTGAAATTATCATAGCATGAAGTTTTTTTCAAAAAGTTTACATTGATAGAGTTACAGATCTGACTCATAAATACTACTGTGTTGGTGTATGTCTTGATTTCTCCAAGGTCTTTGAGCAATGCCTTAGATTTTGATTAAAAAATATTATACTATACATAATTATCACTTCACTGATAGAAGTAATTTAAAATTATTGGTAACTATATTTCAGTGCAACCCAGGAGAGAAATTTAATGATAAGTGATATTTTTGGAAATTATTTTGGGATGGATTTTTGCTAAATTTTAACCTATGACGTCTATGGTATAGTAAATTTCCAGTATGGCTGGTAAATGACAGTGACTGACGAAGGAAATATTAAGTAAAGATAATAAAACTTTATTTTTTTCCCCTTAGTACAGATAAATGCAGGTGATTATAAATTTTGCATTTCAGAATAATGAATAGATGCCATATACTTCCATAGAAAATTTATATTGCTTAAAATCAATAGTTTAGAAAAATATTTCAGCATCACAGTTTTTTTCAACATAAATTCTCACTTGCAGAGCTCATGAAAAAACATAAAGTGGAAAAACAAAAAGGAAGGGATCTTTGTAGTACAGTTCTCATGTAAAGAGAACTGTTGCAATTTTATATCCAACTCAAGACAACAACAACGATTGTAAAATGTCAGGAACATCACCTGAAGTGGAGCCACAGCACTTATGAGTAGTGTGGAAAGCCTGATAAAAGCTCAGCTGCTTCCACTCAGCTTCCTTATAACGATGTAGACAGATGCTTGTGATCTGCCGCATTTAAGATTTCACATAAGATCCAACTATAATCAGCTATTGCTGGAAGGCAAGTACTACAATCTAAGTCTTAAAGAGACTTTATTAAAAAAATGTCAATAGATGACTTGTTAACCAGGAATAGCTAATTAAGAAAAATACCTGATAATAGAGGATTTTCAGTTTTACTGGTAAATACACAGTGAAATCCAATGACTGGAAGTTTTGACAGACTTGGTCTTTAAACATAAAAGATTTAGCCTCAGAGCACTTTATGTTGGCAAAAAATGGGAACCCTAAAAGCTTGAGCATGTAAAATTTGTGAGAACTGTATTCTACAGGGAGGGAATATGGCTATTAAAGTATCAGCAAGTGAACACCGTTGCTAGAGCTAACTGTTGAAAGATGCGGGTTTATCAAAACTTGCAGTAATCCAGCTTCAGATGGGAAATGGGACCATATGGTCCTCTGCCCTTTCACACTCTTTCCTTCTGGTTATCTGATACAGATTCCTGGAGAGGACAGGATATTAGAACATCATAGTTCTGGCAGCAGATCATGACCAAGTTCTGTTTTTCATTGCTTCAGTTTGTTGTCCTCAGAGTTAAGGAAAGAATTCTGCTCTTCATTCATCACCCCCAAACTCACTGTATCCACACAGTAAAAACATGAGAGAAGAGAGATTAAATATTTTTATTACTCTTTAGACTAAGTAGTCAATATTCAGATTCTCATTTTAAGGATTATTTTTCATCATGATGATGCTTAAAGATTTGTTCTAAAAAGCTCTCCTGCAGGAGTGACAAATTAATGCTACTAGCAATGCTTTTTTTTTATTGAGTAAAAGATATGATGTCTCCTCAATAACAGTCAACAACACTGAAACATTAAAGAAAAATATTATAAAACATTTTTTCTTTTGAGGTTTATTAAGCTTTGTGACAGTTTTAGTCTCCCATGCTCCATGATGCAGTCAGATTTTCTGTAAGGAACAAGCAATTCTCAAAGTGCAATCTGTAGTCATGACACTGACATAAACCTTACTGTAAGGAAAAATGTAATGATATCTTTAGGGAGAATTTTAGTTAGGTGATGGTACTGAAGAGAGACATTTCAGTCTACTTAGAACTGCAGGTGTTTTTAATAACCAGATGAATACGTCCAACATGAATTGACTAGGAATACATTGATTAACAAAACAGCAAAGATGCAATGACAAAAAGAATTACAAGTATGTAAGTCTTAAGAAGCTGTGTAGTAAGGAACATGGAATGTCCTAACATTGCTTAACAGGCCATCTTTTTAGATTGCTATAGTGTAATTCAAATGTTAGTCCAGGGCTGATAAGAAATTAGTCTCCTTCATTATCTGCGCTTTAAGATGGGAACATGGAAGACATAGTTGTCAGGCAGCACAAGTATGAATGTTAACTAGTGCATATTCCTGAGATTTATTAAGCTGTGTTGTCTTAGTAATTAGATAAATTCTGGGTACTATTTTGTGAATAGAGGAGTATAAGGAATTTTAGCATCATAGTACTTATGCTGTGGACTGTCATTTCCTGTCAAAATTTTTGTTGCTCAGAAATTTTATTTATTCAGATAAGAGAAACTATCATGTATGAGAAACAAAGAAGAGAAAACAGATGAAATGGATATTGAGCTTGTTAAAAATATTTAACAACGTTTAAAAATATATTTATGTGATGTAATAAAAACATACATATATAAATTGGAATACATTGTGGGTCATTTATTGTGTCAACTGTACTTCAGGAAAAGCTCTAAGTTTGAAAACTGGTAAAGTTATAACTTAAAGCTAGCCATTAATAGAATGTATTATTTGAAGCTGTTGACATTATAATAAGGATTTGAAGAGGACTGGCTGTAGACTTCTAGAAATAGCATTCCCTTAAATTTCAGCTTGAAACTCTGCTGAGACATTCCTTTTAGGGGACTCCATTGCACATTAAGTATGTTTTTATCCAATACAGCTTAAACAATTAAAAAAAAAAATAATTTTTTTCTTTAGATAGTTTCTATTGTGTGTGAGAAATTTTGGAAATCTTTAAATTTACATCTCTTAAAAAATATTTCGAGTAGTGCACAACTCCATAGCATCTTTAATTCTCAATTTAGCAACTCATAAATACTAAATATTTTCCTACCACTTCACCTTAGTCTGGTGTCTTCATCATTCCCAAGAGAAAATAATTCCTGCAGTATGTAAATACACAAAAAATGTTCACTATTAGGCAGTGTTTGCAATATGCATTTCTAATTCAAATTTTACCTTTTTTACAGATTTTATGTGCATTAACTCTCTTCTCTTCGCAGTGCTTATATTTTCTCTCATGTGGTTTAATACATCTTATTTGCCAACTTCTGGAAGGAAGCTTCCTTTCCTCAGTGTGCTTGCTGTAGGCTGCAGCAGCTCTTCCTGAAACTAGCTCAAGTTCCTAGAAATGAGACTATGGCAGAGGACCAGGTATTTCTTGAAACATTGTAACCATGGTTTTGAATTTGGAAGTGAAATCAATATTGAAGAACTGAACCTGAAGTCAATTCAAATTAAAAAAAAAAAGGAAAGTTGAGATGGAACAATCTTAAATTAATAACTTAATAAAAGATTATACTTTTAATTTGTACCACTTTTTAGTACTATGTTGGTATCTATGCTTTGTCTCAATATGATTCCTGAGATTTTCAAGTGTGGGTTCACACTCAAAAAAGCTTTTGTGCATTGATTGTAATTTACATTAAAACATGAGAAAAATATAATATTATGTTCAGCACTCTTATTTATCGAGTGATGGATTGACTTTTTTTTATAGGTATAAATGAATGAACTAATTTTTTCATCTATTAAGAACATGAAAATACTGTATGTATTTTAGAGATATTAATGTGTAATATCAATATAACTGAATTAAAATAAGAAACAGTCATATTATTACAATAGAGTTGAAAGCCAATACAGCAGTTCAAAGTTCTGAAAAGTACTATAAAACAATTCTGTGAAGACCATTCATCAGATATCTTGTCCAAGCAGAATGATGGAGTTATGTGCACAAATAAGAGGATTTCTGTTAAATCAGAATACTGATTTAAATATAATCTACATAAGTGAGTCATGCCCATATAAGTTCAACTGATATATTCAAATTAAAGTTGTGTCAAATTATAATCACCTAACAATGCAGATTTGCTTCAGACGTAGAAAATAAATTATTTAACATTTCCATGCACATATTTCTCTATGACTGACTAGCTCCTATAACAAATTATAATTTGTGTTTGGTTTTTGTGCTTTAAATCTTACTTACTTCAGAGTAACTTTTAGCTTTCTTGATAATGCAATTTTTCAAAACATCACAGAATCACAGAACGGTTTGGGTTGGAAGGCACCTTAAAGATCATCTAGTTCCAACCCCCTGCCATGGGCAGGGACACCTTCCCCCAGCCCAGGTTGCTCCAAGCCCCGTCCAACCTGGCCTTGAACACTGCCAGGGAGGGGGCAGCCACAGCTTCTCTGGGCAGCCTGTGCCAGTGTATCACCACCCTCACAGGAAAGAATTTTTTCCTCACATCTAATCTAAATCTACACTCTTCCAGTTTAAAGCCATAATCCCTTGTCATATCACTACATGACCTTGTAAAAAGTCCTTCCCCAGATTTCTTGTATACTCCTTTTAAATATTAGAAGGCTTCCAGGAGTGTTCTCTTCTCCAGGCTGAACAACACCGACTCTCTCAGTCTGTCTTCATATGAGAGGCCCTCCAGCCCTCTTATAATCCTTGTGGCCCTCAGGTCATGTTCTTCTTATGTTAAGGGCCCCAGAGCTAAACACAGTACTCCAGATGGGGTCTCACAAGAACAGAGTAAAGGGAAGAATCACCCCCCTCAACCTGCTGGCCACACTTCTCTTCATGCAGCCCAGGATACAGTTGGCTTTCTGGGCTGCAAGCACTCATTGCTGGCTCATAGCCATTCTTCCATCCATGACTACTCCCAAGTCCCTCGCAGGGCTTCTCTCAATCCATTCATCACTCAGCCTGTATTTGTGCTTGGTATTTCACTGCCCTTGTGCAGGACCTTGCACCTGACCTTGTTGAATTTAATGAGGTTTGTAAGGGCCCACCTCTCAAATCTGTCAAGGTCCCTCTGGCTGGCATCCCTTCCCTCCAGCATCTTGACTGAACCACACAGCTTGGTGTCATCTGCAGACTTGCCTAGGGTGCACTCAATCCCATTGTCCATGATGGCAACAAAATTATTAAACAGTGCTGGTCCCAATACCAACTCCTGAGGAACATCACTTGACACTGGTATCCACTTGGACATTGAGCTGTTGACTGCTCAATGTCTTTGAGTATAACTACACAAGATTTAGATACAAGGATATTGTGTCAAATGTTTTGCATAAGGCCAGATAGATGAGGTCAGTTTCTCTTCCCTTATCCACCAATGCTGTAACCCCATCATAGGTGGTCACCAGATTTGTCAGGCATGATTTGTCCTTAGTGAAGCCATGGTGGCTGTCACCAATCATCTCCTTAGTTTTCATGTGTCCTAGCATAATTTCCAGTAGAATCCACTCCATGATCTTGCCTGGCACAGACGTGAGACTCACTGGCCTGTAGTTTCCCATGTCTTCCTTTTTTCCCTTTTTAAAAATAGGTGCTATGTTTCCCCTTTCCCAGCCAGTGGGAAATTCACTGGACTGCTACAACTTCTCAGATATAATCAACAGTGTCTTAGCTACTTCATCTTCCAGTTCCCTCAAGGCCTGCAGATCCACCTCATCAGATGCCTTGGACTTGTACACCTTCAGGTTCCTTAGGTGGTCTCAGACCTGATCTTCTACAGTGGGTAGTTCTTCATTCTCCCAGTTCCTGCCTTTGTCTTTTGTGACTTGAGCAGTGTAGCTGGAGCACTTGCTGGTGAAAAAAGGCAAAAAAGTCACTGAGTACCTCAGCCTTCTCTATGTCACAGGTAACCAGGTCTCCTGTTTCCTTCTAGAGGGCCCACATTTTCATTAGTCTTATTTTATTACTGACATACCTATAGAACCTTTTCTTGCTGCCCTTGACATTCCTGGCCAGATTTAATTCTGTCAGGGATTTGGCTTTCTTATCCTGATCCCTTGCAGCTTGAAAAATTTAACTGTATTCTTCCTAGGTTACCTGTCCTTGCTTCCCACCTCTGTAGGATTCCTTTCTATGTTTGAGTTTGTCTTGGAACTCCTTATTCATCTATGCAGGCCTCCTGGAATTTTTGCCTGACTTCCTCTTGTTGGGATGCATTGCTCCTGAGATTGGAGGAGGTGACCCTTGAATATTATCCAGCTTTCCTAGTCCCCTATTCCCCCTGGTGCTTTATCCCATGTGTCCCGATCCAATGTCAGGGGAGGTTTCGATATGATCCCAAGAGCAAGATTAAGACACAAACGAGGTTAAATGTCATATAATCAAAACAGGTTTTTATTATTAAAAAAGTGAAGATGGGTAGTAATAAGACAGAACGGAAAGAAAAGGCAGAAATAAAGTGAGGATGCGGGATAGGGCTGCAAGAATAGTCACCACCATAGATCAAGTGGTATCTTGTTGGTCCTCAGTCTTCAGTTCTTCAGTGGTGGGTGCACATGGATCTGGCTTCAATCGTAGATGCACACTGAGCAAAAATTTCTGCTGCCTTTTTAAGTTCATTGTATCCGCTGATTTCGCTGGTCAGGGAAGAAATGTTTGCCTCTTATCAGTTCATTAGCAATGCAGGCATGGGGTCTGGCCTACAAAATAGAGTAACAAATGGCTACAGGATGGAGCCAGCTCAGTCCATGTCTGACACTTTGAGGCTTATCTAAAGAGTCTGGACAATGCAACCGCAAGGAAGTGGGGGGGTGCATCCTTCAATACACTCCCGCTTCTCTGGGCAGCATCCCCCAGAGCAGTTCACAGGCCGCAGCAGCTTCTCTTGGAGGTTTGTACAGACACAAGCAAGCTTTGAGACAGTCATAGGACATGTCAGTCTCTCACACCATGGTACTCTACCAAGCAGATCCCTGAAGGGGCCAAACTCTGCCCTCCTGAAGTGCAGGGCAGTGAGCTTGTTGTGCACCCTCCTTACTGCACTAAAGAATCTTCAACTCCATTTCATGGTCACTGCAGCCAAGGCTGCCCTCAACACACACATGCACACAAATGTATTCATAGAATCACAGAATCACAGAAACACAGAGTAGTCTAGGTTGGAAAAGACCTTAAAGATCATCCAGTCCAATCATCAACCCAATGTTAACAGTTCCCAACTACACCAGATTCCTCAGCGATATGTCGACCCGACTCTTAAACACCTCCAGGGATGGGGACACCACCACTGCCCTGGGCAGCCCATTCCAATGCCTAACAACCTGTTCTGGAAATAAATGCTTCCTAATATCCAGTCTAAACCTTCCCATTCTCTTTTGTCCTATTGCTTGTTACTTGGTTAAAGAGACTCATCCCCAGCTCTCTGCACCCTCCTTCCAGGGAGCTGTAGAGGGCGATGAGGTCTCCCCTCAGCCTCCTCTTCTCCAGACTAAACACCCCCAGTTCCCTCAGCCGCTCCCCGTACGACCTGTGCTCCAGACCCTGCACCAGCTCCGTTGCCCTTCTCTGGACACGCTCGAGTCATTCAATGTCCTTTTTGGAGTGAGGGGCCCAAAACTGAACACAGGAATCGAGGGGCGGCCCCACCAGTGCCGAGTACAGGGGTCAGATCCCTTCCCTGTCCCTGCTGGCCACGCTATTGCTGACACAAGCCAGGATGCCATTGGCCTTCTTGGCCCCCTGGGCACACTGCTGGCTCCTGTTCAGCCGGCTGTCAATCAACCCCCCAGGTCCCTCTCTGACTGGCAGCTCTCCAGCCACTCCTCCCCAAGCCTGTAGCGCTGCTGGGGGTTGTTGTGGCCCAAGGGCAGCCCCCGGCATTTGGCCTCATTGAAACTCCTCCAGTTGGGCTCAGCCCATCGCTCCAGCCTGTTAGCTCTGAATACACCTAAGGTTTTGGACAAAAGATTTCAGAGAGTTTACATGTAATTCTGAATATTTACATAACAAGTTAGTTACATCTCTCTCTCTTTAATAAGTCCTCTCTATATGATATTCTTTATGAGGAGATAATGTACCTAAATGACATTTCTTTGTTTTAGGAAGAGCAGGGAATGGAAAAAATCCTGCTACATAGCAGATTATTTCTGAAATAATGATTAATTGCATCCAGTTCATAATCTGCACACTGTTAGATATTTGCATATCAAAATAATAATAAAATTTTAAAGTTTTCCACATGCTTAAGGTCATTTACAACAAGATATACCAGATGCATATAATTAAGTCTTATTCAATGTATTTTTGAATTATCAGGATAATCTAAAGTAGCTTTGAAATGTGGCAGAAGAAGACATAACCACTGCAACCTCTCTCAAATAGTTCTCATACTATCCCCTGGGCATAGACTCGAACAAAGCAGAACTGACTAAAATAAAATCAGAAGTTAAAATTCTGAATTTTTTTCAGGACATGTTCCAAAGAATTAAGGCTCTGCTGTGTGATATTTAAATGGCAGTATAACCATCTGAAGGTCCAGGCTGTAATTAATATCCAAACACTTTTGGTCAGCAAATATCTGGATCTTCACTGAAGGTTCATTACTCATATGTGGATCCCAGCCAAGGCTTATATGAAGAGAATCTGTCAAAAAGCAAAATCTTCTAAAAAATAAGGAAATTTTAGTTATGGTTTCTATAGGGTGCCAAATGAAAAGACCTTACTGTTTTAAAGTATGTGAATCAAATATTCTGTCTTCATATACCAGGGAAAAATAATATATTTTAAAAAATAAAAATTAAAGAATTGATTCTTCAATTTTCATAATCATGTTTAAGGACCATTTTGTTCTTCACTGCAATTGTAATTTTGGAAAAAAGGGTTTTTTAAAGAGTATATAATAATATTCTTGGCAACTCCTTTTAAGTTCTTTTTAACCAACAGTATTATATTCAACTGGTTGGAAGCAACTTTGCATAAACCCCAAAACTCTATCTGTCAATGTATCAGGGAAAGCTGAGAAACGTTAAGAAAAAGCAGAGGTTTAAAGCCTTGCTTACAGGTGATTTTTTTTGTTTGTTTGTTTTTTACATACTCTCTGGAAATAAAAGATTTCATATAAATAGTGGCAAGGATATTAAGTAAAATATTAGGAGGATTAGAAGTGTATTAGAACCATATTAACTAAGCCTGAACTTCTTTTGCAACCTGGAATAAACTTCTGTGAGACTTTAAGACTCTTTTGCATGGTTTTGGAATAAATGATGAAATTTATTAATAACATTAATTGCATATGTGAAGAAACAGATTTTGTTCTCCATGTAAGATGTTAAGGACTGCCTTCAGCAAGAAAATATGAGTTGCTATGTAATAGTATATGTTAAAATAAGGGATCAGTGCAAGGCAGACAACTATATACCACTTGTAATTTTAGAAGAGACGGACAATGAAATAAACATAAAATTATTTTATCAGGTGAACCACTAAACTAGAGCTGAAACATATAATATCTATAACACCTATCTTAAAAAGCAGCCTAGTATAAACAAGCATCCAAATGTTACTACATAAATTGTAAGTTTCTACTGTCAAAGAATAAAGAAATACATCCTTAAAACAAGTCAAACCAAAAGAAATTTTCTTATTTAGCAATTTAGAACCTTCTAGACATTTTTCTGATAAAATAAAACAACATTAATTGAAATTGTAACTTATTAAGAATTTCTGACTGAAATGTATAATGTGCATATGTATCATAAGGAATTACTTTTTTTTTTTTTTTATGATGTAATAAATACAATACATATGTTAAAAGTATTGGTTTTTTTTTTTTTGTCTTCTGTCAAATATTTCTTTGCCATAAAACCACAAACAGAATATTTTATACTGTATTTTCTAGTAAAAATTAATTTTAATTCATTTTAATAAAAGTAAAAACATGTTCAGATTAACAAACTTCAATTCACTTAATCTTGATTGGAACACCTTTTGTATGAGTTTATAAACTAATAATCAAGTTCCTTGTTAATAAAGAAATCACACAATGTTTAAAAATGTTAAACAACTATTCATTAAGAAACACTAATGTAAATCACAAATGACTTAGGAAAACTATGTTTCTTTCGCTCACCATAGAGAAGTCTCAGTTATATAATTAACAAATTAGCAATTCTTTTAAGAGACCATCAATATATTTAGCTTTGTACGTAAAAGGTGTTGCAGGATATTGAACTGAGAAACACTCAATAATTAATGAACTTAAATAAATTAATCATGCAATTGTCAGTATCTAGTCACTGGAACTGTCAACTGCAATGGGAGTGGCTTTGTTTCATCCCTGACCTCCTGGCTTTCTATTATGATCAAACACAGTCTGTGTTATACTTTCCCTTTCTTCAGAGATCAGTCATTTTAGAATCCTCATCCAGCCATTGTGTTTTACATGTTTAATAGTTCAGGACACTTTTGAAAACTTTTCATTCAAGTGCTGTGGTTAAAAGGTTTCTTAATCTCACAACAAACACTTGTGCCACAGTAACCCAACATTTATCATGCCCTAGTTGACATGAGGAAGAGCTAGGTTCTTTAGTGGTCAGCTGCAAAAGGTACTTAATTCATATCTACTTTAGAATAATTTTCTTTATTTTCAAAAAAAAGAGGAATTTCCAATGATATTTCTTTGTCTCAGTTGTTCTTTATTCTGTTTCTTGTTTGTGCCACAATCAATCAAAAATCAAACTTTGAATTCCTAAAGGTAACAGGAATTCAATTTAGTCTGCAGTGGCTCATGAAGTTGTTGATAATGTAACTATGGAAGTAATGTAGAAGAATATTAAGATATCATGCATGAAGAGCTGCATAAATATGATGATCAGAGTAATAGAAAATCAGATAAATTTTAGAGGGCAAGATCATGCCTTTGGGGATTAATAAGAACTTGTGCTACAAGATTATTAATTGGAACTGATGGAACAAGACTCTGTTTTTCCATCATCATATGTTAGTTTATAAACTTCCAAATAATTAAATAATGGAAACGGTAAATGTTATTTCAGAATATATAGAGTAGCATACCAGCTATAGCTTGTAGCATAGGGTACCATTAAAGCAAAAAATAGTTAATTTTACCTTAAAAAGTCTTGGTGAGATATTATCCATACAATAAATCAAAACATTAAATGTGTTTGGACTGTGGACCAAGAAAAGTTGGTATGATAGAGGAATAAAACCCATGTCTTACCAAAGAAGGCAAAAGCTTTTGTCTTATATATTCAAAGGATATGGCTATCAAATAAGTAGAGAAGGAAGAGGAAAAAGGAAACAGAATTTGATTTTAAAGGCTAAATTGCTGGAATTAGTTGTTTTAAACCAGAACTTAGAAGAAGATTCTAAAATAATAAAAATTATTATAAGGGTCTATAACTGAGGGCTTTTCGGTAGGAACAGCAGGGCAAAACAATAGCAAGCAAATTATTTTTAAGATTAATATTAATCAGTGTATCAAAGGAGTCTCATGATTGAACATGAAAACACCTGAGGTCTTTTAAAGTCCTATATGGCAAAAAAAAAAATCCCCAAAGTTGTCTTCTTGTTTGATTTCGGGGACAAATGTAGAGTCTGGAAGAAAAAAAAAAAAAGAAAAGAAAAAAAAGAAATACTGGTATTGTTAATTTTAAAGCAAAAAGGAAACCACCACATAAACAGCATGAATAACACTTCTGCCATCTCAGAACATTCCTGTGTCATTCACATGTTACTCCTGTCATTCACAATGACAGTATGAATCACCATCTTCCTAGAGTCATTTTGCTTCCTTCCACTTGGGTTTGGAAAATTCCTGATGTATAACTCATTGGCTCCAGTTGACTCTTACATCTGTATGTCTCTTTTATCTCTTCTTTTTTGACACGTAAGTTTGAGTGACCTCTCAGATAGAAAGTCTCTCGGTAGTGGAAAACAACATGACTGAACATTTACAGAAACATCTGATGCAGCGCTTTACAAGATTACATTTTTTATCTGATTAAAAGACCAGGTGCTGCTCTATGCTTCTCCAGCAATGCCATCATCCAACACCAAAAATAGAATGCTTGCAAATCTTCATTATTCCTCCTCATTTGATAGCACAAATTTGCTGTTGACTCTTCTGTGCTGTTTAAAATTGAATCTATTTCTCCCTGCATGAGAAAAAGTCGGCAGCAGTTCTTATCATCAAGAAGATCACGATGAAGTCTGTATTTGTAAAACATTTTATAGCTGAAGGAAATGAGAATTGTGACTCTTGGAATGTGCAGTATTAGTAATTTTGTTTTTCTAAGTGTTTTAACTTCCTCATTACTTATTGTATTTCTACAATAAAAGTAAATGAGATTGTCACAATAACATCAACAGCAGTAATAGGATACGAAACCCCAAACCACATTAGTTGTTCAATGTTATAACAATTAACAAGCACTTAATTTTTCTTAGCATTTGCTGGGCCCAGAAGACTCCTCAGAACATGGCCTTTCTCAGCAAAGCAAATCAACATTGTTTATTAATTATGTAGGCTCTAGGCTAAATTATCAGACAATTTTCAGTAGTACTTTTGGGTTTATTTGCAGAAATCAGTTGGATATTTACACTTCAGCAATACCTGTTCGCATGCCCAAATGGTGCTATGTACAGACAGATGTACATAACACCAATATGGGCACAGGTTGTACAAGTGGTAGTTTTTCAGGTAGAATAGAGATAAAATTGTTGGTTTTATAAAGAGAACAAGAGCAAAATGTCCTACATATAACTTAAAACCTTACCCAGTAAAAAAAAAAATAATATTCCCCTTATTTGTATAAGCTTACCAATGACATAGTCTATGAAGACATGGTGAGAACCACATGTAGGAAAGCAATAACATTAGTGTTAGCAATAACATTAGTGTGTCAGGATCCTGAGCTCATCTCACCTAATAGGAGTTCAGCTGGCTGAATCCAAGCTAAATCTAGGTGAGCTCCTTCACTGGTAGGAGCTGTCATGAACAAAGACAGAAATGAAGGCTGCCCCTCCTTTCCTTGGGAGCTGCTTTTAATTATTCTGAGGGTGACCACATGGCAGGCATGAGCACTGCCCTCACTAGCAAGGGGCTATGCTGTTGGCTTAGAAAGTCAGAGTCAGGATTCAGTGTGCAGGCAGTGATCAGGGTCAGTCCTAGTGTGGTACTGGTCTGCCATGATGACACATGTCCAAGATCAGGATAACCAGTGCAAAAACATCAGAATTGTGGAGGTATAACCAAGTGCAGACATAACTGCAGCACAGGGGGTCAGTAGGAGAGCCTTAGCATAAAATTAACTTCCATGAATGAAAGGGCAATTCTGACTGCCTTCACAACAGCTCTTATACGTAGGGAACCTGACCTTTGACTCAAGCAGTTGAACTTTCTAACTTAGGCAAACTCCTGGAAGAGTGAGGAACCCGATATTGGACAGCAATTTGGAGACAGAAACAAAGTCCGATGTTGAAAGAAGAGGATAAGTAGAAATTTGTGTATAGCCTAAAACAGGAAAGTTGGAAGATGCCTTCAGTGTGCTCTCCATTCAGATTAATTTTTCTTGCTGGGGTCAAGATTGACCTCTAATATTTAGCTGTTCTGAGTACCTACAGCTGCATCAATAATTAGTGACTGGGCAAATGCCTTCTAGTATCAGTAACAACATCAATATAAATAAAATAGATTTCAGATAATATAATTTTATATTACCTCATCAACTACTAATTCATAGGTAGAAGTGAAGTCAGTGAGATCAGGCAGAAATAAATATAATAGAATTACCTCCAGGCACAACCTTTTTTTTTTTTTTTTTTTTTTTTTTTTTTCTTGTATTGAGCAGTTTTGGCAACGTTAATGATATAACAGAAATAGGAAAATTAGTCTGGAGTATGTAAAAAGGCATAATCTATCTTTAAGTCCATTTATCACGCTTGTACATAAACACCTGCCATGTAAGATTATAGAGTTTAAAGGATTTTCATCCAGTTATCAGTTCTAGACTTGTTGGTGTTGTGAATTATGTATGTTTACCTCTTTGAGGTCTTAGTGCAGTAGGTTAGTATCTGGAAATCTTCCAGTATAGAATCATAGAAACAGAAAATCATAGAATAGCAGGTTGGAAGGGTTCTCAAGGATCATCTGGTTCAACCTCTTTGGCCAAAGCATGGTCAAATAAGCATAAATGTTATAAATGTTAGATAAGAGTATTAAGTTCATTTCAACAGTGAATGCTGCTACAGCCAACACTTAGCTAGCTTGATGTGATCCTTTTTACTGTACAGCTGCTTTATAAACTCAGACTGATCATGGATAGGAGAGTGATGAGTAAGATATACAAGAACTGAGATTGGATGTTCTCTTAAAAAAAATCAGTAACAACTTAGTTATTCAGATCATTAAATTTGAAAAGTAAGTTCTCCCCCAGATCAAGTTTAGGGTTTTTCAATTCTAGTATTTTTTTTCTATGTAATATGGAGCAGCTGCTGTCAATCTGATATCATATCCTTCCCAGTTATTCCTTCCATTGTGTTAATTTTAAGTGTAAATAATATATTGGCCATAATCTTTGTCAACTTGATTTCCCAAAGACTAAGGTCAATGAATTTGTTATGTTCAAAATAACTACAAACAATTTCATAAGTAATGGCAAGAGATGAATGGTTCAGTTATCTTCTGATAATGCCTATACTATCCATTGAGGTAAGGGCAGGTGGGTTGGTAACTTACTTGTTTCAGCTAAAATCCTAGCGTTAGACTAGAAAATGTGGGCAACAGATAACTGTCCCTAAAAAGATAACTTAGAAAGTAAAGTTCTTAAGGTAAAGAACCCTTAATTATCCAGTATCCTTTATCCTAAACTGGAATAATGAGGAAATATTAAAGCATGGACTAATGCTTGCACATGTAGAGCTGGATAGCCAGAAACACCACAGGAAGAACAAACACAAAGCTTATTTACAAGAAGGGCCTACCTGAAGTTTTGCTCCTGTAGAAAAAAACACAATCAAATATAACTGAATAATAATACAGTAATACTATATCACTATATAATAAGGACATATCTGTATAATAAAAATACCTATGGGAAATAAAAGAGTAAGTCTTCTTTAGGATAGACATGAATTTGACCACACCTTTCGTGGGTTTTGTTGGGTTTGTTTGTTGGTTTGGGTTTTTTTTTTACACAGGAAATGATATTGCTGATTTTTTTTTAATTCCAGAAGTTGAGTCCAGAATTATTGCAGGGTCATCCTCTTACTCATAATACCCAAGCCATTAAGCCATTATTCAATTACAGCGAGTATTTCCTCTGCTGGTTTTTTTTTTTTTTTCCAATGAAAGGGATAATGGTCACAGTAATTTCTGTCAAACATGGGATTACACCTGTGGAATATACTTGTTTCAACTACTCAACAAACATGCTGCTTCCATTAACCTTCCTTCCAATTTTTGATCTTATGATTCATACATGCAAATGTGCTAATATTCTGTTAAAAAAACAGAAATGTTCAAGAGGTTGTGTTACGTGTATGCCTAAATCAATCTCACGTGCCTAAAATAAATAGAGTGAATAGCTGGCATCACTGGACTTAATGTAGGACTATTCAACAACCTGTGATAAACAAGACCTTAAATCTCATTCAGAGTTTATTTTATTGTTGTCTGGACTTATGAAAATTATACACCTTAACTATAGGACTTTAATTCCATAATCTAAGAAAAAGAAACTCTTAAATTAACATTTTCCTCTTCAAGATGTTCAAAACCAGGCTCACAATCACATTTATCCATTCCCCAATGTCCTGGCTCAGCTAGGATAGGGTTAAATTTCCCCAGCAGAGAGGGGGAAGGGATCTCCAGCCAGGTTATTCATACCATGCCGAGGTCAGGTCCGTCAGGTCCGGAGCGGCAGCACAGGAAGTTTTTTCCTTTGTGGCTTTGGTGGAAGGGAGCACAGGGCTGTCTGTAACCATTGCGGCATTTCTCTGTATATCTTTTGTTTTGCTTACTGTTATTGCTGTTTATTGTTGTTACCATTGCTACTGTTGTTGTTCAGATTGTTTATTACACTGTTGTATTAAATTTCTTAATATTTTAACCCGGGGTTTGTGCCCTACTTGTGTCCGAGGGTGGGTGAGGGACAACAGCCGTGTGGTCTCCGGCCCTGGCAGGGCTTAAAACTATCACACCCAATTAAACACTGGACTTTACTCTCCCATGAACTGCAGAAACTGTAAAGCAGTTTACAAACAAACTGGGTATTCTCTGTTTTGATCATCAATCAAAGAAACATGGAATCAAATTACATACTAGATAATTATCTGAAGGGTGGAAAAAGATTCTTGTTGGGGATCAGCTTGAAGTTTACACAGCTATCACAAGAGAAAAATCACTTCTTTTTTTTTTTTTTTTTTTTTTTCAAATCAAGAGAACCCGACATATTTGTTATTAAAAATAAATTGCTACCCAATTCCATAATACTATTATTATTTCACTCTTTGCTGTGACATTTTGGCTATATTTGTTCTGCCTTAAGAATGAAGCCTATTTCACAGAATGAGCAAATATATTTTCCTCTTTATTTTCCTGTTGACTTCAGAGTAAGGTAACTACAAATGGGAGGAAACATGGTTTCTTTTATCTTTCTAAGTAATGAAATGAAAGTATTCAATAAGCTTATTACTGTTCTCACATCTATCACCATTTTATATTGCGATATGTTTTCTTTTCTCAATCAAGTACAGAAACTCCCCAAATATATCATTCTGGTTACTTACTGACCAACCTAATCTGACCAGACAGATCAATTTCACACTAAATCTGTTATCCAACATCATGTACAGACTGTTATTTACAAATATGATAAAGAAAATCCAGTTTCCCAAATATGACATATTTAGGCTTTCAGGACTTCACTAAAATGATTCCTGCTGTATTGAACTTGATTTTTTGAGAGCTAACATAAGTAGAAATGCTGAAGCAAAAATCTAGTTGTATAACAAGAAGTAGACTCTCCAATTTCAATTGTATTTTCATAGCCCATATATGAACTAAGACTTGAAAATCACCAAAGCATTCAAGAAAAAGTTTAATCTGAAGTCACTGGCTGCAAGCTTTTCTGATAGACTCCTTGAATGTTTTGCTTCGTGTCTCACATACCTTACATCCCCACACTTTACAAATTAATATTTATCTCTACTTTTTCCACACAGAGTTTGGAAAACAATGAATTAAAATCCCCCAGAAGACAAACAGCAACAGGGAACGTTAACAATGAACATTTCTGGTGTGAGGCATATTAGTATTTTAAGTACATTTTTTTAACCACTGCTGATGTTGCATTTGCAGAAATCAGTCACTAGCCCCAAATTTTGGCAGCCAGTGGAACAAAAGTTACTGACTTTATCTCCATTGGATCTTTTGAATTTTTTTCCAATATGTACACTAAAAGATAAAGAAGAAAAAGTTCAGAGAAAACTCTCCCACCTGCTGATATCAGAATCTAAAGAACTTGTCCTCTGTGGTTTAACTGACAAACTGATCTGCAATAACTACCACAGGTTTGAAACTAAAAGTTTTCTTCTTTGCAAAACACATGTCTGTCTATCCCCTTGCCACCTGCACTCTTATATTGAAAAAAATATTTTTGCTATACCCACAAATGTAAAAAAGCTATAAGATTTTGATCTTATTTGCCATTAAAAGAATAATATAACTCCCTCGTGGGCACTACAACTTTGGGAAGTGTTTACATTACTGGTAATGACTTTGTTTTATCATTTGACGTTTTCCTGGTACCACTCTTTATAAACCTATTGTTCAGATCAAGAGTGTATCCCAACATTGTTAGAGCCTTCAATTATCAGAAGTAACAGTATATAAGTATAAAATCAGAAATTAAATTTGATCAGAAATTAGAAATTTTTTAAAGATCTTTATAAGAAGGTCTGAACAGGTGAACAAGAATTGGGAAATAAAGAAGAAAAAAAAAAATCATTTAGTAGTTCCCTTACAATGATTTGCTCATGTTTGTCCTTTTGTTCATACTTGTTTTGAAAGATGTTTCCTTTCAGAATTTGCTGTTGTGTTGGGTGTAAATGGCAAGGGTTTGATAGTAGAGGGGTTCTGGTGTGGCTTCTGAGAGAAGAGTCCAGGGGATGCCCCATGCCAGACACAGACAGTTCCAGCTGACTCTACAACAGACCCCTCACAAGACACAGCTGAGCCAAGCCACAAAGTTTATGGTCTCTCTGTGAAAGGACAGAAAAAAATGAGGGAGAGATAACATGAAGAGAATGAGGGAGTGGAGATAGGGAGGAGGGAACAACAATGGGAATGAGTGAATAACAAGGTGGTGTTCCGCTGCAGAGCAGGAACTCTCCTGAAGGAACAGAGGACCCATATAGGGGCAATAGGCAAAAAAGTGAGAAAGAAGGAGCAGCAGAGAGGAATCACTACACCTGACCTCAGTCCACTGTACTACTCACTGCTTCATTAAAAGGACTGAGTGTAACCCAGGTGGGAAGGAGGGGTGTCTGGAATCAAGTGAGCCTGGGAAAGGGGGAGGATAGGTGGTTTTACATGTTTGTCCTTTTCTGTTTCACAATAGCTGAATCAATAATTAATTACGTATGCTAATCTGCATTAAATTCAGTTAATTCCTCAAATTGAATCTTTTTGTCCACAACAGCCCTTGGTAAATGATTCATCTGTCTTTATTTCAAACCACTAGCTTTCTCCCTCCTGTTCTTCCTATTTTCTCCCCTATTCTGCTGAGGGTGGGGGAAATGAACAAGCAGCTGTGTGGGAACTTGGTTGTTAGTCTGGGCCAACCCGCCATGGCTGTGCTCACCAGCTATTAGTTTAGTTTGAACTGTATAGACATTACACTGTAGTCTTAATTTATATGATAAGATTTTATTTCTCCATGTGTGGTCCTGTAGAGTACAACATGGAAAGTTCTTTCTGAAATTACATGGTCCCATCCTCTGTGGAAAGCATAATATTCTCAGCTTCCAGCCACCATACCTAGCACTATAAATCCATAGAATTTTCTTAGAAGTTTTCTCAAGTGGTATTAACTATCACAATGTATATGCAGGCATCTCCAAATATTGATGGTTAACAACCACAGGATCTAGAAAACATTACAATTGGTAATGACGAACAAAGAACTACCATACAAGAAAAAGGATGTATATAAAATTTGTATGTTTACATGTTATTTAATATATATTAATATGTAATAATATATAATATTATTAGCTTAAGAAAAAGTATGAATGACAGAGGATCTGGAGTTCAAATCACCTCATCTTAGCTGGTTTTGAATATTTTTCTCTAGCCAATTCATTCACTTGATGATGGAAAACAACAAAGTTCTGATAAAAATGAGAATCATAGCAGTAAAACAATATAACTTTTGGTTGTTTATAATTATTTCTGGAAAGAAATACCAATTTCTGTCACACTGTTACTTGTCACAAGGCCCATGATGCCCATGCATGTTAGCAGGGAAAAAAACAGTGTGAAGAGTAAACACTGTATAGCAGTATAACAGTGTGGCAGTAGTAAAAGTACATAGGAGGACTAGGTATTGCACTGCTTAAAGCCTTAAATTTGGCATGGTGCTGCACCACTTTGACGCCACTGCATTACCAATTGCAGCATTATGCAAATATACTACAACCGTTAAACTCTCATTATGTGTATTAGAAATAAAATGTGTAAATCCTCATTCTCCAGAAACATAAGGTTCATTCCTGACTGCTGTGAAGAAATAAAAACCTGAAACAACTGAAGAAAACAAGCTATGTATACTAAGATCCAGTGAGCTACACAAAACTCTACCAGATCAGAGAGCAAGAGCTGACGATCAAGATCTTCCACGTCACAGTGAAGACAGCTGCACCTGGTGAGTGGTGGGCTTTGGCTTGGTTGATTCTGCAGGTGGGTGCTGTGGCCAGAACTATGGATTTGAACTTAGAAATAAGATATAAGGATGAATTCAGGTTCTTCTTATAGCTGTAAATGTAACCGGGTATTAGGGCTGTGCACACCTAGTGCACTTAAATCATTATTTCCTCATCTGACACAGGAACTTCTTGGTTTAGCTTCTGCAAGGATGAAACAATGGATGGATAGGAGACAATAGACCAATTTGGGACAAGGTGATTGACTCATGCCATAATGCTTTCACAACAAAACTGTTACAGAACTCTCCTGTTGAGAATTTCCCCAGTCCCTTGGATTCTCCCAGGCAGCTGCTTCTCCCTAGATAGGGACTGTATATAGTTTTATGTATTACTTAACATCCTGGATGAAGAATCTCACCATCCCAGAGACTCTCTCAGGTGGTCCTTGTTGCAGAATCAGCCAAACTATATGATACTGATAAATAGTCAGTAGATACTTTTCCTGCAAATAAAGAAACGCACATAGTATAGCCTTTTGTACATAGAAATGATAGGTAGATTATATTTTTTAGGTAGCTTAAGAGAATCACTAGTGGTTGATTTTACATTAGTAGAGTTGTTATATAGGACTGTAGGGCTATAGGACTGTAGGGCAGCTGGAATTGAAAACAACAGTGCTTGTGCATCGCAAACTGGACAGTGTCCAGGCAACATGCTTGGGAGATTTGATTCCCAAGCTGAGGATAAACTAAAAGGTCTGGAGAAGTTTTGGAAAAACACTCCTCTCCACAGAATCCTTGCTGGCTAAGGTGCAGGTGTGTACTTACACTGCTTGTATATGTGAACCCCATTTTCAGTATCCAGTGCTTGCTCTCCATGTCCTCTAAAGGGGTAGTGATTTCAATAGATGGCTTAACACTTAAAACTTAAACTCAGCATGGCAGAGCCTTATGGATCCAATATTTTGAGACAACAGAAGGGACATACTCTTTGTCGCATTTTTATAGCAGTTCCCATACCTCTGGGAAACTGGTCTTTCAGTACCTTAATTTGAGTCTAAACACTTTGATGAGAGAGTAAGGACATTGCAGTAGCTTTCATGATGAGACTACAACTCAAGACCCATCTTTAAAATGTCACCTCCATGCTTAATTCAACACTGAAAACTATTTTTTATAACCATAATTTTCCATTCACATGTAGCATCAGGTGGCACTCAGGAAGATGGGTAATCAATTATTTCCAGTGTTTGTGTTTAGTCGCTTATGAACTATAATACATTAAAATTATACAGAAGACTAATTTATCTGGGAAGACTCCTGTTTTAGAAGCTTTCTCTTTTCCCCCAAGACATAATGAAAAGTTGTGTTTTGCCTTCCTAATATATAAAAGTCTAGAAACTCTCTCAAAATTCTGGCATGCACCTGGAATGGCTAAAAGCTTCAAAGGTTATTTTGCTGCATGATCAGACTTTTACTAAAGCAGAACAGCACAGAGTGCTCCTCACTTCCCAACAAAAACTCACTTTGGTTGGGGATTGAGAAGGGTGAATTCTCAATCTAACACTTATGTACTAGCAGAAAAAACTTTTTAACAAGGGAATTCTCTGAAGGCCAATTACTGATTTCCTTTTCTCTGCTTGGAGGTTCAAACTGTAAAACTGAGTGAGGATCCCTGCTTTGAATATTTGAAAAGATTTCTTGGTGTTACAGCTGCAAGATGAATGCATTACCTAGGATTGCCAACTCTGCACATTCAGAATTCATGAGCTGGATCCCACTAAGCATCGGAGACTTATTAACAATCATAAGAATTTAGTTAAGTACAAGTAGCCCAGTACATTTTGTGCTGAATGTAGACTCAATTGTTTACATTGTTATTTTCTCCAATATAACAAAGTGTTACTTTAGCTGGAACACTGAACTTGTCATGAATTTCAAGACATGGATATCTAAGATAAAAACTTAACATGGGTTCCACATGAGGGTGGAATATCACGGAAAGGTAAATACATTTTTCTGTAGAAAATTTAAAAAAGGTTATTGTCTTTTCAATTGTTGTACCAAAGTGGATTTTTAGTTTCAGTGTCTGTAAGTCTTACTTTCTGAAAACTACTTCATATTAGTTTGTTCCTCACTTAGCCAATATCCTCAGTGATCCATAGTAAGATTCACAATTTGAAAAGCAGTGAAGAAGATGGTACACTCTAATTGCCTCTTGACTGCAGGTAGGTTATTGAATAGGTAAAATCAATTTTACTATACAGTGAACAGGCATGGAATTAAGGAAGTTTTATTGAAGAGCTGGTCAAAAGCCATTTCCAATTGAAGAGTTTTCCATCAGAAAATGCTAATTTACCCATTATGCCTTTGCTGCCAGCCAGGACCACCCAGTTCCCTGATAACCTACCCAAAAAGGAAATAAAAGCTGGAGAGCCAGGCTGACACTCTGTGTAAAAAGCTAGGGAGACTTTATTATTATTATTATTATTATTATTATTATTATTATTATTATTATTATTATTATTATTATTATTTCAGTGTAATCACTACTTCCTTATCTTTTTGTGCATAAGAAGCGGGGAAGAGGAATGTCTGTGCACCCTTGGGTCTCTGCCAGTATTTCCCTTCCTACTATATTTTTATTGCAAAGAAACATATTATACAATGGTTTCAATATTTGTCTTCAGAATGCTTGTCCCAGAAAGCCTGTTGTTAGTGACAGGTTTTCTTTATATGACTTAAAATGAAATGGGGGGTTTTGTTGTTTGGTTGGTTGGTTGGTTTTGTTTTGGTTTGGTTTGGTTTGGTTTGGTTTGTTTTTTTCCCCAAAAAAAACCTATCTCGCTAATCACTAGCCAGATGGAACAGGATTTTGGAAAGAGATTCATATTGTGAGATGAATATTCTTCCTTACAAAATTCTCTCCTTGATTCTTTATCTCATTGCTTGTTCTTTTCTAATCCATTTCTCTTAGCCTAACAGAAATATAACTCCAAATATGAAATATTCCATTCCATATTTGAGAAGTTAAATTAATTTTGAGGAACTCAGACAAGTATTTGAAGTTCCAGTAAAATTATAATAACAGCTATGTGCAAGAGATTCACCTTCAGGGACTTTACTGAATATTAAGTAATTATCCAATTTTTAATGTTTAAACTATATGTCTCCCATGTGTATAAGACTCCCCAAAAGATTTTATAATCTGAGACATGCAGATAGAATAATAATGGACTTTATTTCTGTGTCATAATTATGAAGAGGGTTTTCTTCAGCTTTCTGAAGATTATACTTGAGCCATTTCATAAAATCATAGAATCATGGAATACGAGGTTGGAAGGGACCTCAGAGATCATCTGCTCCAACGTTTCTGACAAAAGCATGGTCTGACAAGATGGCCCAACACCCTGTCCAGCTGAATATTATAAGTGTCCAATGTTGGGAAATCCTCCACTTCCCTGGGGATACTATTCCAGTGGCTGTTCTCATTGTGAAAAATGTTGCTCTTGTGTCCAATCAGAATCTCCTCAGGAGTAAGTTGTACTCTATGCCCCTCACCTTTTCCATCTGACTCCTTGTAAAAAGGCACTCTCCATCTTCTTTGGAGCCACACTTTAAATACTAGAAAATGGTGATAAGACCTCCCCTGAACGGTCTCTTCTCAAGGCTGAACAAACCCAGTTCTCTCAGGCTTTCCTCACAGGACAGGCTTCCCAGTCCTTTGGTCATCTTTGTGGCCCTTCTCTGGACCCTATCCCACCTGTGCACATCTCTTTGTATAGCAGGGACCAAAACAGAGCACAATATTCCAGGTGTGGCCTGACAAGTGCTGAGTAGAAAGAGATAATAACTTCTTTATCTCTGTTGCTTGATGCAACCCAGCATTGGTTTTCTTTGACACTAGAGCACACTGTTTACTCATATTGAGCTGGTATTCCACCAGGACCCTGACGTCCCTTTCCACAGAGTTGCTTTCCATGCAGGTAGATCCCAGCCTGTGCTGCTTGCCTGGATTATGTTTTCCCAGGTGCAAGACCTTACACTTCTCCTTGTTGAATTTAATAAACTTCTTGTTAGCTCACTCTTCCAGCCTGTCCAGGTCTTTATACAGGATGGTTCCCTTCTAGAGTGTCCACTGTCCTGGTTCAGCTAGGGTAGGGTTAAGTTTCCCCAGCAGGAGGAGTGGATCTCCAGCCGGGTTATTCATACCATGCTGGTATCAGGTCCGCATGTGGGAGCGTGGGAACTTTTTTTCCTTTGTGGCTTTGGTCATGGGAAGCATGGACAGCGGGCTGGCTGTGTCCGTTGCGGTATTTCTCTGTATATCTTTTGTCTTGCTTACTGTTATTACTGTTTATTGTTGTTATTATTGCTATTGCTGTTGTTCAGATTGTTTATTACACTGTTGTATTAAATCTTTCCTTATTTCAACTCCTGGGTTTGTTCCCAACTTCCAACCCTGACCGGCTGAGGGTCAGGGAGGAACAACAGCAACGCGGTCTCCGGTCCCAGCAGGGCCTAAACCACTACACCCACTCAGTTTGGCATTGTCCACAAAATTCATCAGGGTACACCTGATTCCATCATCCAAATCACTTATGAAGATATTAAACATAATTGGGCCCAATATCAATCCCTGGTGGACCCCATTTGTGACAGGTTGCCAGTCTGAAAAAGAGTTATTTACCACCACCCTCTGGGTGTGGCCTGACAGCCAGTTCCCCACTCACCACACAGACCACTGTCTAGACCATTGCACATCAGTTTCTCTAGGAGCAAGCTATGGGAAACCATATCAAAAGCTTTGGAGAGATCCAGGTAGACAATGTCCACCACTCACTGCACATCAACCAGGCAGGTTACAATGTCACAGAAGGTGTTCAGTTTTGTAAAGCACAATTTCCCTTTGGTTAATCTTTTTTTTTTTCATGACCTTTACCATTGTTTTTTGTGTGTATGTCAGTTTGCAAAAATTAGTCTGGGATAGTTATTATCTGTTACGGTGTAATTTATGTTGTAACATGCAATTATGAACACTTACTGAAATTTCCTATTTCTCAGGGGTTTTATTGTCCCTGTAAGACAATACAGTCTTATAATGTACAAAGAGCCGTGCAGAAAGAGCATGATATCCCCAAGATATTTTTATTCAAGATAGTTAGGAGTTGGTAAAATTGAAAAAAAAAAATATCTTATTTTCAGGCCATTTTCCCAAGAAAAATAGTTTGAGCTCATAGCTCATGGCCAGTAGTGTTGCAAGAAACTACCAAGTGCAGGAACTATCAGTCCACAGCTGTCCAGTGCAGATGGCAAAACCATACGACGTGAACTAAAGTTAATCTTCATGCATCAACATAGTTAAACAGCTTCTGTATTTCATATACTAAGGAGTCATTCTGTACATTCTGTATGTACATTGTAAGCAGGGATTCCCCAGCCTGAAGAGATGGACTTGTTCATAGTCTAGTGTGCCAGTCATATAGCATATGATCAACATATTTGAAAATAAAGAGTCCTGCTGTGAACCAGAGTGAAGTAGTTTCATATAATAAAAATGGCTGCTGCACAGTGTAGGAACACAAAATCATGTTTCTCCTACTTTTGCAAATAATTGTAAAAATTCAAAATTTTGAAACATTGAAAAAAGGAGAAATGGATTCTCATTCCAGATCCTCTCACAAGAAAGAAGTAATTATTTTTTTTAATAAATATGTTGATTTTGTGGCATGGGTATAATTACTCCAAAGAGAATGCTAATAATACTATGAATTCTAGTGATATGAAGCATATTAAGAAGTGTGAGCTGTATTAAGAAAATCTCAATGTTTATCAGGACCATAATTTTTAATGTTGGTTCTCATGAACCGAAACCAATTGAATATTCTCAAACAAACCTTTGACAGGATTTCTCAAGCCAGGTATGTTCAGGGACATTTGTCAAGCCATGAAATTCTGTTGTTGAAAAAAATACATTACATTAAGGTCTGTGATGAACTGCATACGTTTTTCTTCTCCTTTGCTTTCATTTTTACTGACATAGTAGATCACAATGATTTCTTCCAGAGTATGGTGAAGTGAACCAATAATTAATCTATCAAAGTCCCCTGGTAGTTATTAATGAGTCGCACTACCATTATTAGAGAAGAATTAATTATTTTGGGGTAGAGCAGGGGAGAATCAAGCCTATAATAAATCCAAATGAGTCATTTCAGTCTACTGGAAAAAACTACATTTTGAGAAAGTCCTTCATATGTTTATCTAAGGAGATGGGTATTCCAGAGGGAAGTCTTCCTCATTTTCTGACAGCCACATTTAGTGTGATTAGTACTTCTCTTTTTCCATCTTTCCAGTAGGGTTACTGCCAGAGGAAAGTTATAAAGATTAAAGCAGAAAGATATAGCTGTAAATTATTCAAACTTATATTTAGGTGAGTTTATGCTTTCTACCAGATTCTTAAGCAAAACATAAACTGTAACATTAGCAACATTCTTTTAGACATCATTTTCTACTAGCATTCTTTTTGCTGTGAAGAGATAATAAATCATAATATGAATCTGGATGAATATTCAATGTGATGAAGTGAAAGATTCTAGTGAAATATCAGGTTGACTTCTCCTTACAGGAATTTTGGGTGTACTGAAAAAATAAACAGTGACATTTTTATCAAGTTTGGTTGATGCATCTTCCCTATCCAGATCATCTGAAGTCAAACTGCTATGCTCTGGGGTATGGTTTTAATCTCACTGTAGTGCTCACGTCATGGTTACTCATTTGATCCCTAGGTTTGAGAAACCCACCACATAAACTATCCTCACATAAACAGACACTTGTAGACACTTTCCGTTACTAAAATAAACAGAAAAGGGAACAATGCATGTCTTGAATGATGAAAAACTGATTATTATAGGAAGCTGCTAGCTATATTTTTGACCTTGTTTCCGTAACCCAAGCTTAATAGTTTTCAGTGAATTAAGTACCATGCAATTCTACGGGATTTTTCAAAATGGAAATGTTTCAGTGATGTTAACTAAAGGTAGTTTTATAAGCAGCAACACCTAAAATAGAAACAACTTATATATGCCAATCTGACTAATGATCACCAAATGAATGCAAAAATGAACATGTAAAATTTTATAATTCTATTTGGCCTGTAGTGTCTTCTGCTTTCAGATCTACAGTGCTGTTCATTAAATTCAGGAAAGTGGTATATTTATCATGGTCAGGGTAATGTTTTTAATCTTCAATTGTTTTTTAATTGCTTAAGTTGGCATCACTGGGGTCTTATCTACAGAAATGAAGCCAACTAACCATTTTCATTACAACTCTGCGGAAAGACTGAAACTTAAGTTTTTCTTTTAGGTCAATGACAGGTAGTCTTTCATCCGAGACTCCAGGTTTTGACCACCCTTCCACCTGGCAAGTGTTTAGAGTATACTGTGTTCCTTTTACTTAACTCCAGAATAGACCATGTCCTTTCAACAAGTTGATGTTGAGTCTGTAACAAAGCAGTTTGGAAATGATCCAAGCTGTTAATCTTTGAAGTCAAAATGGTTTATCTCACTGCTTATGGTTCTGCTTCTAGGACTAAAAAAACCCAGAAATCTAGCACAGTGTCATATTTCTGTCAGTTTAAAACTTTCAGGCTTTCAGTGGATGGAGACTGCCAGGGTCCAGAGTACTCCTTTCTAGGAATTTAGTTCTTTGTAGTAAGACCAGCTTGCTGATATGAGAGCTGTAAGGGAAGCCTTCATGGCCTTGGAGATCCTTGAGACAAATGCTGGAAGGAGACTCATCAGAGCCTTTTCCCTAACATCTGTTAAAAACCCCTGTGATCCTCGTTTTGCCTGGGAGATGCTTTTAAGATGAGGCTCTGGAACTTATCCCCTGTATAAACTACATTGCTGTAGCATTTCAGCTATGTCGGTGCCTGGCCATGGATTCAATTAGCCTGGATCATGACCTTGAGCAGTAGAGTTGTTTTCTGGACTTGAACTCACATCCGCCTTGTCAGTCTGGATTTGTCTGGTGACCATTTGACTTCTGACTGACCCTGGTTACCATCACTGGACCTTCTTTCTCAGATACTATAGCACTGTGCTATAGCTGTCCATGAGGCCACTGCCTCTGCCTATCTTGCTATGACTTCTGGCTCTGGCTGATCTTTCTTTACAAAGAAGCCTGCTCTTACTGCTTCTTGACAGAGACCACAGTTTACGAATATATGACTTGATACTGACTTTCAGCTGTTAGTGGATGGCACCACATGACTCCATCCCACAACTGGACTGTATTTAGGAAAGAGTTTATAAGAAGGTTTGTTTTGTCGGTCTGAACTTCTTGTTTAATTGTTGCATCCGTTGACTACTGATTTGTTTGCTGATCTGTAATTGGAAGTCTTCCAGGATCAAGGATCAGAGAAATGAGTACTGACATAACTTAACAGTACAGACCATATATTTCCTGGGGTTATAGGGCATTTGATCATCTAACAATATCTTGGCACTGGATTCTATTTCATTAGTCCTTAATTCTAGGATGAACTGATATTATTATTTGTCCATAGGTATGTCTTTCATTTAAACAATCTTTTTATCCACATGAAGAGAAATATTAGAGTGAGAGAAATTGATTAAAATAATGAAAATTGTCAACACAAACCCCAGTAATTTTAATAAGGTTGTCACAATTGCTCATGTCTTGTGCTTTCCAGATTTTTTTCTTCCTAATCAATAACACACATAATTAATCTTTGCAAGAATCAGAATTTAACATCATTTCAATATGTTGAGAGGAAAAAACTACTTTGAACATTTGAATTAATGTAGTTTATAATTTCCAGTATCACAGCTTGAATAGCCTGAGTAGCAAAAGGCAGGAAAACGCTGAAGAATTGCAAGTGTAACCTACACTAACTTTCTAGAAATTTTAAAAATAAATTTTCCCCTCTGTGGGATCTAGTGAAAGAAATGAAAACCATTAAGTCAGTCTAAAGGAAATTTCTTTTAAATGAAGATAATATACAATAGTAAATTAGACAGTAATGAAAATTTAACATATTTTTAAAAGGAAAACCATGGCTGATTTAATAATGAGTACTGTAGGTGTTCTACTTAATCATTTGTATAAATGAAAAAAAAGGAAAAGAAAAGAAGAAAGATAGTAAAGTAGTCTTTTTCTGGTCCTTTTTTGATGTAGTAAAATTCTTGTCTAAGTTAACTGTATAAAAATATTGACTTGTATCTTCAAAACATGTTAGATATAAAAGATCATTAGGAATGGTTTGATACAGCATGCTTAACAGGTCAAGATATCTATGCTTTGGAAGAAGAGAAAAAGAATTGATAGAATTACTTCATCTATAACTTTTTTTTTTTTTAAAAAAAAAAATGAAGGCAGAAAATAAAATCATTAGTATTTTATGTTCAGCATTGTTGTGTATCAAGACCAAAATAAGGAGAAAATACCTGCTTTGCTCGCATTCTTGATTCGGCAGCTGGATGACCCATCAGAAAATAAATAATCATTTCACTCTGCCCTTGCTTATGGAAAAGAGCTGTCTGTTAATTCTAGAAATTACTACTACATGGGAGTGTGGTAGCACAGGAGCTTGAAATCAATTTCTGCTGAAAACATGGATCAGTTTTGTGTAAGATTCAATATTTGCATATTTGATCATGACAACAGTAATTTTATTTGCGGAAAGTACACACAACCATTTAAGGAGTTATGTAACTCTTTAAAATACTGATAGAGAAATAACAAATACAGCTATTGGAAAAGCAGATTTTAAAACAGGTTTTATAAAAATGAGATATTATCAATCCAACATTAAAAAAAAAAAAACAAAAAAAACCCCAACAGCCAAACCATACATGTTAACTTTCATAATCTTCATATCTTTCCTATCAGTTGGTGCCATCTCTAGTAATAAGCTGCTGCTGACTCCAAAGATGATGTGATTGTTTTCTGCCCAAGCATGGAATAAGAAGGTAATATATCTCCCAAGTGGTGTAGGCTTACACTGAAATCTAACACTGCTCTTGAAAACAAACACCAGGACTTTTTATCACTTCTGTGTACAGGACATTCTGTAAATTTTATTTGTCACTAGGGAAACAAGTTTTGCCCATCAGCTGCTGAGAAGGAAAAAGTTCTATCTGGAGTTTGAGGACTAGGGAGACCACTACTGGTCTGATCCAAAGTGAGGATCTTTAGTTTTCTATTTAGATTTCTGATGTGTCCTGCTTTGAAGGAAACATTACACTTACACAAAATACTGCAATCTTTCTCCAGGTTATCTCTACCAACCAGAACTCACTGTGCCATGTTTAGTACCAGGACAGGGTGAAAAATCATTCCCTAGTAAGATCCAGAGTTTTGAAACCTCCTAGCAGTCTCTCAGAAAGGAGAAATGCTATAGCACATAACAAGTAATACAACTGGAAGTATCAATACTTTTCCGACCTCAATGTATACACAGCCGTGTCTCTGAAATTCAGCAGCAGAAGCATGTCAGCAAAAGCTGTTGCCTTTAAAAGTACTTGCTAATTATTTAAAATAGACCAGCATCATGAAATGCCAGGTACTAAAATAGAAAAGTTCTCCACACAAAACTAACTATTTTTTTTTATTTTTTTTAAATTTTTTTAGGGTTTTTAACAGCAGCCATCCTTATGGCTTCAGAAATTCTTCCTTATCTAGAGCAGTTTAAATAGATTTTTTTAATTCCCTTGATAGAAAATTCATTATAGCTTCTGTAGAATCTAAAGGATACTTGAACAGTCAAAGAATAAATGCCACAAGTGGCACCTAACTTAGTAATAAAATGGAGGAATCCTGCTCCTTCAGAAGGAACGAGTAGATAAGGAAATTATGCGTGACTTTGCCATCCATCAGATCACCGCTACCTCCTTACCGTTACACTCTTGCTATCTCAGCATAACATCTCTGAGGGCATAAAATGATTTAAAATTTGAGTTAGAAGAGATTAGGATGATAAGGATGATTAGGACTGGATTCCAGATAGCAACAGCCCCAAAGGACTTTCAAAAAATTTGGCCTAATTTAGAAGTATGAAAATGTGGCAGAATTCCTAAAGATTTAAGCGTGGCCAGAGTTTAGATCTCACAGAGTATGTGAAATCTACATAGAGTATGTATGTGAGACAGCTACTTGCACCACAAAGAACAGGAAGCCCACTGGTTTGTTAATGAAAGATGCGTAGGTGTAAAACATAAGGAGTAATCTTGTGAATATCCTAACCATCTAAATGACACTTCCAAGGATGGAAGATCTCTTTGATGAACAACACTTAAAAGCACTTTTAAGAATGATATCAAATACCATAAACTTTTATTCCCCAGAATTAATTCTTCCCACATCAGACATCAGATCAGACCTTTTACCTGTTTATTCCCAAACTAGGTGCCCAAAATGGAGATACAAAAAATGGTAACTCCTGAAAATATAGACTGGTTTATTTCCCACAGTTACTGTCGTGTAAATAACCCTGGGACAGGTGGTGCTGTTTTGTTTGGTGGGGTTTTTAACAAATCAGGTTACGTTACAGGCAAAAGACATGCATATTCTTATCTCAATAAAATAGCAGTTAAAACTTGCATCTCATACAGATAAAGTTTTGTGCAGATCAGTGTATAAATGGATGACCTATTCATTCTTGATCTTTTGCAGATGATCACTCTGAATCACCATCTGTTTCATTTTGTATTATTATATTGGACTATGAAGCATAGTGTTTCAGGCCTCTGATGCACAGTTCTTGTCAGAATTAACTTTAGTGGCTGAAAAGGTCAATGTTTGCACAGCTGGAAGTGGCAACTTGTTCAGACACCACAATGAAAGCTGACAGAAACCACGCATCATGGTCTTCCCATGACAACCCTGTTTGATTTTGTTTCTGAATTGGCCTGGAGGCATTCTCACAATACAGCATAGCAAATATGCTGCCTCCTAGATGAAATTGTTAAGGCAAAGTCAAGCTCCTGGTCTGTATCACTGGTGAAGGTGAACTCAACTAAACAACTTTGTCTTGAAACTCTCTGGTAGAATTTATCTACTTCCAGATACAACAAGTTTACAGCTTAGGAAGCCTCAATAGCTTGTCCTGCAATGACGGTTGCATCTCTCAGCTGAGATGCGGTAACTTGTGTTGTGCTTTGTTGAAGTATAGCCCAAAATGGAACAGAAAGTGTCCATGGTAGTTAACCATTATTCAGGTGCAGCTAAAAAATCAGGAAGTCACTGGATGCTTCAAAATACTGTTCTTAAACAACTCTATACATGAAAGCTCCTCCAAATTTATTGTATCTGGTCCTACCAATCTGTGCAGTTATTTTTTATCAATGAGATATTCAAGTCCTCATGTCATCAAAACTCTCATTAATTGAGAGAAATTGATTTTTAAAATTAAGTTGACAATGGTGCAAGTCACTAATTTAGTATTTCATCTTGATTCAGTATACCTCAGATTACTAAATCAGGGGATATATCCATATGGAAGTGAAGGCAATGATGTAAGTTGGAAAAAATGTAATAAAAAAATGCAAGGATTTTCCTTTCAACGGGGTTTTTTTTTGCAGTTTGGTTGAGGTTTTTTCATTCTCTAATCATCTCTCTCTCTCTGAGGAGCAGAAAACAATTTAGTAATAAAACATGGTTCCAAACAAACTATCATAAAAAGTGCTAAGATTTTGAGATTTGCCCCTCTAAGTGATATTCTTTGTCCTTCAGTGACACAACACTTTAGTTGTTAACATAGAATTTCATCCCCTAGAATAAAAGCTATGGAAAATATTTCTAAAGTAGTGTCTCAAACAGGGAAGAAAAGAAGAAAGACATATACACCATTCCAGGAATCAGGATATAATCCCTGGGCTTCATCCTTTAAGGTACTGAGACTTTTCACCTTCGGAGGCCTTTATCGTTCCATCTGGGAGGTGAGATTCTTTGCCTTGATGTCAAGAGCCTTGAGAACCACAGTGGATTCGCTTTCAATGGTCTCCTTACAGCCTTTTTAGGTTGTTGACATACAGTCAAATTCCAAAAAGTTTTTTTCTGTCATGACAAGAAATCACATGATGCATAGAATTGAAGGAAACAAGAGGGACAGAATGAACAGTGACTAGAAAGAACAAAATAAATAAATAAACACCCTTATATTCACAATGGTAATGCTTGAATTAATAGAATAATTTATTAATATAATCAAGGACAACTGAATTATGTCAAAGAGATATTACTCAGGCATATAGAATCATCTAGGTTGGAAAGGACCTTTAAGATCATCAAGTCCAACTGCTAACCTAACACTGCCAAGTCCACCACTAAACCATGTCCCTAAGAGCCACAACTACACGTCTTTTAAATACCCCCAGGAATGGTGACTCAAACACTTCCCTGGGCAGCTTGTTCCAAAGCTTTACAACCCTTTTGGTAAAGAAATGTTTCCTAATATCAAATCTAAACCTCCCCTGGTGCATATTGAGGCTATGTCCTCTCTTCCTATCACTTGTTACCTGGGAGAAGAGACCAACACCCACCTCATTACAACCTCTTTTCAGCTAGTTCTAGAGAGTGATAAAGTGTTCCCTGAGCCTCCTCTCTACAGATGAAACAAATACAGTTTTTAGCTGCTTCTCATAACACTTGTGCTCTAGTCTCTTCACCAGCTTTGTTGCTTTTCTTTGGACATGCTCCAGCACCTCAATGTCTTTCTTGTAGTGAGAGGCTAAAATAGAGTCATAGAACCAAATCACACACGCTTTTTAAATTAAATTAGTGTTTTGAAAGAGAAACAAAATGAAGTTGAATAATGCACTTCCTATAATTTACGTTATGTTTATGTTAAATTAAAAGTTTTAAACAAGTATATATGATATCATTTTTTTTTTCTTGGAAAGAATTCTTCCCAATTCAAATATTTGTCAGTTTTCTTAAGACAAGAGACATTATAGTTTATATATGAGAAAGACAAGAAATAATACACACTTGAAAGCCATTTCTGAGTACTTTATTTTCTGTTAATATGCTATCCTCAAACATACAGTAACATTTTAATGGTGGGTGAAGAGCAGACTGAACGCCCAGAGAGAGTTTTTCGGTAATCTTATTTAAGATTTCTTGCGTTATATTGGGGAAAAGACCTAAACTTCTGTTTTGTAAAACCATAACTTTTTGTTAACCTAAACATAACACCTCAGAGGTGAAGGTTTGCAATTTCTCTTATTTTAAGCCCCTCAGCAGTCTTAAATCATAGAGTTCAGTCAAACCCTCATTCCCATTGAAAGTTGATTGACATGTTCCACTATATACCCTTTGGGTGCCTCTCTGTGGAGTAAGAGAAGCTATAGTCAGCAGGTTTATGGTAGTAATATATCCCCACGTTTCACCCCTTGGCAGAAATATCACTGTTTATTGCCCTCTTAGCTTGGGAATGCAGTAGAATTTAGGAACTGTAAACAAGTCACTGTCTTTACTGTGGTTCTTTCCAATATCTCACTAATAGCCCACCTGAAGCAGCTTGTCTAGAAGGCTAATTTTCATGTCATGATTTCTATCTACCTCCTAACTCTTTCATTGATATAATTTTCCAGGTATGGCTCTGTGCAAATTGGCTATTTCAGAGATGTTGCTTCCTATGACTGATAGTCAAGACTCATGGCTTCAAGGATCGTCAATATATAGAGGAGATGGAGCTAGAAATGTGGCATAAAATTGCTGTGGTAACATTAGGTATTACCTTGTTTATTTGTTTCTATTAATCATAATAAGAAATACCAGTCTCCATCTTTTATCTGTGCATTGAAAAAATAGACATGCTGTGACATGGAAAGTGAACAGGAGGGTTAGATCTCTCATTTATCTCTTATGTGGAGCATCCATAACAAAATGAAATCTCCTCAGATCCAAGGTTTGGCCAATATGATCTAAGCAGAAAAATTTTAGTTTTGGTGTACAGCTGTGGTGGTGCAATTCCACCCCTCACTCTCCTTGCTGGGCTGGTATGATTTCAAGCCCTGCTCCTGGGCCACATACCAATCTGGAGACGTGAGGACTGCTAATAGCAGTAACTTGGAGTGAAAAGTACCTGAAAAAAGTCAATTGAGAACAATAACAGAATTACACATCTATCAAGTTCTTGTGCAACTGGTGGAAGACACCAGAATACTTTGCTGTTCAAGATGGTTCAGAGTGAGAAGGACCTGACAAAAGTCAATTATCTTGGACCCATAAATAATGACCTCAAGTGACACCCTTTGAACTCTCCTGGATCACAGCAACCCTGTGACCAGCATCTCCACTGAGTTGGGACACCTCTTAGGTATCAAAAACCTTAATGTATCATCCATCAGCAGAGTCAATGGGAGGCCAGGACAAAGTCAACCTGCTTGAGACTCAATTATCATCTGCTGAGGAATGCCAAGTCATTGTATTTACTCTAGAGAAGATGGAAATTTAAACTTTGAGCTAGCTTCTCTTTCACCCACTCTTTCTATCTGCTTACTGATGTGTTTGGGTGTACACAGTTATTTTCACAACTGTGGGTACATACTTACTCCACTGGATCCAAATACCTTTGTCTGTCTGTGTGTTTTTATGTCTTCTGTTTGAGAATGCACATGTGTATATATATTGATTTAAAGTACTGTATAGTAAGTGTGAATCTTGTCATCTTTGAATCTGTAGTCTGTTATTTTAGGGAACTGTCTTGTAAATCTTTAAACTGGTTAATGATTAAGTGTTGCTAGTCACTAATAAATCGTTACTATATTAATATTTTTATCCATGACAACAATGATAGTCAACACAGTGTTTATCTGAGAATAAGGGGAATTTTTGTTTTTAAAATCAACATTCCCTTATGGTAAATGCTTTATGGTTTTTATAAAATGACAGGGGGTCAAGGTGAGGTACTGTTTATGACAAGGACCAAGTAATTTAGCAATGGGTTAAAGAATCATTTCTGAAAAAATGATTTCCCAATAGGCTTCAGCAAAGCCATACATCAAATGCCACACAAAGTCTAGAAGGTGCTAAAGTTCATAGTATTATGAACTAGCAGAATTCTGTATTCCTGGTGAGATGTTTTAGTTGATAAGGAAGCTGCAAACTAGATGATGATCTTGCTTCTTTTTTCTAAAATAGTAGTGAATTACATTATCCATAACTCAGTATTTGAATAATAATAATGTGGATCATACTGATAAACTTGCTATCTAGGATGAAATGTTCTGATTTGTGGTAAAAGAAAAAAAAAAAAAAATCCACCTCTGTCACTGAAGTGTTCATTCAATCTCATGGCTGTCATCTCTCTCTGAAATGATGCCTGTGAATGAGGGGACTTGTTGGGCTGACCCCAGCTAGCAGCTGAGTACTACAGAGCCTCTTGCTCACTCCAGCCCCTGCAGTGGATGGGGGAAAGAATAAAAGCAAAAGGGAGGAAACTCCTGGGTTGAAATACACATAATTCAATAAATGAAGGCAAGAGGAAGAAATAAACATACCAAAACAAGAGATGCAAACTTAGTTATCCACTTCAGCAAGAAGACTAATGCCCAGCAAGTCTCTGAAAAATGGTTACTTAATCAAAACCCCAATCCCCTCCCTATTTATTGCTGAGTGTGATGTTAATGATACAGGATAAAGGGAGGAGACTGTTCTGGGTCTATCTGGGATGGAGTTAATTTCCTTCATAGCACCTAGATGGTGCTGTGTTTTGGATTTGCGACTAAAACAGTTTTGGTTGCACACCAGAGTTTTAGCTGTTGCTGAGCAATAAATGGGCAAGAAGTTGGGAGGTGATGCAAGTGGGACAGCTGACCCCAAGTGATCAAAGAAATACTCTATACCACAGAATCACAGAATCACAGAATTGTCTAGGTTGGAAAAGACCTTGAAGATCATCCAGTCCAACCATTAACCTAACACTGACAGTTCCCAGCTACCCCAGATCCCTCAGTGCTATGTCAGCCCGACTCTTAAACACCTCCAGGGATGGGGACTCCACCACTGCCCTGGGCAGCCCATTCCAACGCCCAACAACCCGTTCTGTAAGGAAATGCTTCCTAATATCCAGTCTAAACCTTCTCTGGTGAAATTTGAGGGCATTGCCTCTTGTCTTATTGCTTCTTACTTGGTTAAAGAGACTCATCCCCAGCTCTCTGCACCCTCCTGTCAGGGAGCTGTAGAGGGTCATGAGGTCTCCCCTCAGCCTCCTCTTCTCCAGACTAAACACCCCCAGTTCCCTCAGCCGCTCCCTGTACGACCTGTGCTCCAGACCCTGCACCAGCTCCGTTGCCCTTCTCTGGACACGCTCGAGTCATTCAATGTCCTTTTTGGAGTGAGGGGCCCAAAACTGAACACAGGAATCGAGGGGCAGCCTCACCAGTACTGAGTACAGGGGTCGTCAGATCCCTTCCCTGTCCCTGCTGGCCACGCTATTGCTGACACAAGCCAGGATGCCATTGGCCTTCTTGGCCCCCTGGGCACACTGCTGGCTCCTGTTCAGCTGGCTGTCAATCACACCTCCCCCACAGTCCCTCTCTGACTGGCAGCTCTCCAGCCACTCCTCCCCAAGCCTGTAGCGCTGCTGGGGGTTGTTGTGGCCCAAGGGCAGCCCCCAGCATTTGGCCTCATGGAATCTCCTCCAGTTGGCCTCAGCCCATGGCTCCAGCCTGTCCAGGTCTCTCTGCAGAGCCTCCCTACCCTTGAGCAGATCAACACTCCCACCCAACTGGGTGTCACCTGCAAACTGACTGAGGGTGCACTCGATCCCCTCGTCTAGATCATCAGTAAAGGTGTTAAACAGGAGTGGCCCCAAAACCGAGCCCTGGGGGACACCACTCATGACCGGCTGCCAACTGGATTTAACTCCGTTCACCACAACTCTTTGGGCCCGGCCATCCAGACAGTATTTTACTCAGCAAAGCGTCTGCCCATAACCATATGACTTCATGTTCAACAATCAAATAATAGAATCACAGAATCATAGAATGGTTTGGATTGGAAGGGACCTTAAAGATCACCTATTTCCAACCCCCCTGACTTAACCAGGGACACCTTCCACTAGGTCATGTTGCTCAAAGTCCTGTCCGTCCTGGCCTTGAACACTTTGGGGTGGATCATCCACAACTTCTCTGGGCAACCTGTTCCAGTGTCTCACCACCCTCACAGTGAATTTAATGTAATTTAATTTCTATTTAATGTAAATTTGTCCTTTTTCAGTTTAAAACTGTTAACTCTTATCCTATCACTACCATACCTAATAAGGAGTTCTCATCTTTCCTGTAGACCCCCTTTAAGTACTGGAAGGCCACTACAAAGTATCCCTGGAGCCTTCTCTTTTCTAGGTTGAACAAACCCACTTGTCTCAGCCTGTCCTTATAAGAGAGATTATCCAGCCCCTTGATCATCTTCATGGTCCTCCTCTGGACCTGCTCGAGCAGGGGTCCCAGAGCTGTACACAGTACTCCAAGTGAGGTCTCATGAGAGCAGACACGGAGAATCACCTCCCTTGACCTGCTGAGGGAAGGAGGACGTGGGATGTTAGGAGTTAGGACATTAGTCTTCCCAAGTAACTGTTACACATGATGAAGGCCTGATTTCCAGGAAATGGCTAAACATCTGTTTGCTGATGGGAAGTAATGAATGAATATTTAATTTTGCTTTGCTTGTGCACATCTTTTTGCTTCACCTCTTAAACTCTCTTTATTTTGCCTCACAGGGTTTTTTTTTTTTTTTTTTTTTTTTTTTTCCTTATTCTCTGCCCTATCCAGGAGGGGCAGAGTGACCGAGGAACTGGGTGGGGGTTTAGCTGTCAGCCAGGGTCAACACACCACAAGGGGCCAGTGACTTGTTTCAATATCCTGAAAAGCATTAGTTTATCTGTTGTCTCTTGAAACTGATATATATTTCTATCTCCATTTCCTTGTTTTGTTTTTCATTTGTTTTGAGAATATAAATACTGAAATGCAATCATTCACATAAATCTGTTAATATTCACCTAGTTCTTCAAGCAGCAATGCTTTTATGGTAGCACTGTTACTATAACTTTTCCCTTAGATTTTTTCCATGTAATATTTCATTAATTACAAATGAATTAATAAGTAAATGTATCTATCACAAAACCACTTTCAGAATTTGTCAAAAGTATTTTTTAGATAATCATCTTTCCATTTACTACTTCTTTCATTTCTTCCCTCTGTATTATCAGACTCCTGCATGATAAGAACCTATCATGTGGTCTGCCACTCAGTCACTTTGGTGCAGAACTTGACAGTTTAGACTCATCTTTAGTTTTCTTAGCATTTCTTACTTCTCCACAACTCTTGTTCATTATTCTACAGAACTTTTACTATTAATATATCATTCCACTAATTCTGACACTCTGTTCAGAATCTCCTAAACTTTCTGGTTTTATACCTGCTCGATATCTCTGTTGAAATGTAACACAATATACTTCATGTTAAATGGTGTCACATGGTTTATTCATATTGCTCTTTCTATACCCAGTACAGATTTTTCTAAATACGGTGGGTATATTTTGAGTCACTAATATATTCCAGAACATATATCAATCTGTCATCTTGAATCTTATCAAAATCAAGAAACACAGATAACTTTCTTTCTAATTACTTAATTAGCAGAGATATTATGAAAGCAATTTGATATATAGTTAGGAGGGCATATGAGGCTCAGGCACATACAGTCTAGTTTCCTTGTAAATTATACTTTAGATCATCAGTGTGGAAAATATCATTTCACACTTGATTTCCTACTTTGGGGAAAAGAACATTAAGATTCACATTTCCTTCCCAACCTTCATCTTCCAGGGCTCATCTGACATATTACCATAAATGTGGTATGTACTACATACTGCGGTATTGCTTCACAGCTATGTTAAAAACCTCAGTTTCTCATGTATCTATCTATCTGGCCTCTCATGTTGTCTTTTCTTTTGACAACTAGAATGCCAATTATATCTACTTCCTTATTCCATTAATGCTTTAATATTTTTTCATCTCATTTGTTGAACATCGCTTATAAGATCATCTCATCCTGAAGCAGAAATGTGAGTGGTAGGCAGGGTAAGGATAAGATTTACTTTGATGTGAAGAACTTCTTGTGGGGTGAAAGTTTCAAAAAGAGTCTCCCATAGATTAATCATGAGATGAACTGTTTTAAAAAAGACTGCTTCCATGTGAGAAAACATCTAATGAGAATAATTCCTTTCTCTGAGGTGTGGAATTACCACTCTTTTGTGTAAAATTAATTAGTATGACAAGACTTCACTGTAGACCTATATGTTGTATATCTGCAGAACGTTGTACAGCAGATGTGAAGCACTACCATCTCTACTGGGAGAATTCTGACAGCTGTCAAAGACTCGCTACTCATTGTCAGGTGACACTGTTGATCCCATTACTTACCTCTTTACATGCCAAGGGAATGTTACAAGCTTCAAGGAAAGTAAAAGGCAAAGTCTGAAGACCTATCACAGAATGTTTGCAATAGTGATTTTATGGAGTTCATATCCAAAACTAATTTGTAGAAGTAAATCAGATACAAACAAATCCAGCACATTAATTGAAACAATCAGGACTCATCTATGTAGGTTGAAAATGATATTTCAAAATCCTGGTAACCAATCCGTTTGTCATGAACCAGCCATACATGATCAGTTTGGTAATAACTGTTTATGCTAGGATTAAGTAGTACAACTAACTGAGAAATGTCTGAAATTATGTAGATTTAAGCATTGTTAGGGAACAGAGGCTTGAACTGTGTCAAAGCTAATTTACTAAGTTAAAAGAATAACTGATATCAACAGTGCAGAGCCTTGGTTTTAAGCAGTAAGAAAGAAAAACAGACAGATAGGCCATTCTAGAGCTCTGAATTACATCAGTCTATTTAAACCAGATTATGCCTATAGGAAACACCTGCTTTGAATTTTAAAAAGTCACAGTGGACACAAAATGGAAAATTTCCTCATATATTATTCAGTCTGCCATATCTTGACATTATAAACCACTATCATGTTCTTTGAAAGCTGTGATCTACTTACCAGTAGAAATATGAAAAATGATCTGTTATAGCCAAATATTGATCAAAAAATGCATTTTGATCGGGTCTGAATATATATATATTTCATCTACTAACAAAGAAAGTAAAGGTTAATGAAAATATGTGAACAATGCATAATGCTGAATTATAAGGAGGTCACACAACGTTTTTTATTTTTGCTTGAGGCTATAAGTAACATTTAGAAGTTCACAGTATTTTCAAGCTTTATAAATGTTATATCAATAGCTATTCTCTGCCTGGAGAAAGAAGAACTTCAGGAGTGCAGAAGGCTTCAGGAGTGTATACAGAGATAATGTAATATTAAATAATACTTAAGAAATTATTTTATATTCAGTTATGAAATCAGATATTTTCTGATAAGTATGCTATAAACAGTAAAAAAAGAGAAAATGTGATACAGAGGACAGGAAATCAAGCTATAATATTTTTATATTAGAGTCTGGGAAGGGTTTACCACTACTAAATGTAGTACAGTACAGGTTTTTTAACGATAGATAATCAAAGGAAAAAAAAAAAAAAAAAAAAAAAAAAAAGGACTGACATCCCTTATGAGAGTAAATGGAATTGACCTAAGTTCTGTCTCATCACATAGTTATAAGTACTGTGTATGGACGAAGAAATGGAAAGTATAAGGTTAAATAAAACCCAGTTTATTCACTTTCCTGTCATGCAAGAGTCAGATGGATAAATGAGGTAAAATGCACCATTAAACCTGAAAGGCTAACAGGTTTGAGAATGTTAAAAGAAGCCATGCCTGCAAAAATTTCTGCAAAATATGATGCATTATTTTCCTTCAGGTGTTTACCAAGAATAAAATACTGTCCCTGGAGACAAATTTCAATTAAAAGAAAGAAACAACTATTGTAGAGAATACTGTAGGAGACAAGTCTGTTTGTTCTTAGCCCTCAGTTTACTCTCAAAAGATAAAAGTAAGATTATATGGTAGATGTACTGAAAATGAATTTATATTCCTTATAAAACTTCCATATTTTTTCTTCCTTATTTATAGCCGAGCATATGATCAAGTAATCACAGAACTGCAGAATCACAGAATCAGAGGACAGCTAAGGTCAGCCTCTGGAGGAAGGGACCTCCAGAGGTCTTTGCTCAAGCATGGCCACCCAGAGCTGGTGGTCTAGGACTGTGTCCAGATGGCTTTTGAGTATCTCCAAAGTGAGACACTCCACAAACTCTCTGGGAAGTCTGTGCCAGAGCTCAGTTATCCTCACAGTAAAGAAGTGTTTTCTGATGTTCAGGCAGTACCTCCTGTGTTTCAGTGTCCATTGCCTCTTGTCTTGTCACCGAGCACCGAAAAGAGTCTGCCTTGGTTGTCTTTACTTTCTCCATTCAAATATTTGTGCATATTGATAAGATCATCCCTGAGTCTACTCTTCTACAGGCTAAAGAGTCACAACTCAGCCTCTCCTCATAGGAGAAATGCTCTTGTCCCTTAATCATCTTTGTGGCCTTTCACTGGACTCTCCTCAGTATATCCATACCTCTTTTGTACAGAGGATCCCAGAACTGGACACAATGCTCTAAGTGTGTCCTCACCACCACTGAATAGAGGGGAATGATCACATTCCTCAACCTGCTGGCAATACTTTGTTTAATGCAGCCAAGGATACCATTTGCCTTCTTTGCATCAAAGACATATTTCTGGCACATATTCAAATTGGTATCCAGCAGGACCCTGTCCTGGTTTTGGCCAGGATAGAGTTCACTTTCCTTGGGCTGAGAGGCAGCACAGCTGGAGGGCTGGCCTGGATTGGTCATTGGAGTATTCTGTATCATGTGACGTTATGCTCAGTATATAAAAGAGGCGTGTGCCCTCTCAGTTCTGTTTTCTGGTCAGTGCAGCAGGATCTTTGGTGTGGTCGGGATTGCTGCTGGGGGTGGGCTGCATACCAGTCGCTGAGTGGTGAGCAAGTGCATTGCGTATTATCCATTTGAACTTCCTACCCTTACTGTTGTTTTGTTACTATCACTAAACTGTTTTGGTGTTATTCAACATATGAATTCTCCCTCTTTTTTTTTGTCCCTCCCCTACTTCACCGGGGAGCTGGGGGGAAAGTAAGCAACTGGCTGCATGGGGATTGTCTACCAGCTGAGTTCAAACCACAGCAGACACTTAGGTCCTTTTCTGCTGAGTTGTTTTCCAGTTGGGTGAACCCCAGCATATATTTGTGCATGGGGCTGTTCCTCCCCAGTTGCAGTCTTTTACATTTCTCCTTGTAGAACATCATGAGGTTTGTGTCGGCCCTTTTCTCCAGACTTTCAAGGTCCCTCTGGATGGCAGCATAACCTTCTGGCAAATCTCAGTTTTGTGTCCTCTCCAAACTTGTTGAGGGTATACTCTGCCCCAACATCCAGGTCATTAATGAAGATGTAGGACAGGACAGGACTCAGTACAGACCCCTGGGGTACACTACTAGTTTCTGGCTTCCAAGTAGACCAGACTTCATAGTGCTGATAACCAACCTCTGGTCCTAGCCACTCGGCCAGTTTTCCGTTCACCTCTCTGTCTGCTCATCCAGCCCATGCATCAGCACTTGCCTATGAGTGTCTTCTGGGATACAGGTCAAACGCCTTATTGAAGCCCAGGTAGAAAATATTGAGTGTTCTCTCCTCATCTACCAAGACAGTCACATCATCACAGAAGTTTATCAGGTTGGTAAAGCATGACTTCTTCTTAGCGAATCCTTGTCAACTACTTCTGATTACTTTCTTGTTCATGTGCCTGGAAGCATTTTCCAGGATTAATTGTTCCATTGCAAAACCAGGGATTGAGGTGACTCTGACGAACATGTAGTTTCTCAGATCCTCCTTCTTGCCCTTCTAGAAGACATTTATTCACTTTCCTTCAGTCCTCAGGCACCTCTCCTGATTCCCATGACTTTTCAAAGATAATCATGAGTGACCTTGCAGTGACATCAGCTGGCTCCCTCAGCACTAGAAAGTGCATCACACAAGGGCCAATGGACTTGTAAAAATCCAATTTTCTTAAGCATTGTCTAATATCCCACCAAAACCATGTCTTCCTTGTTCCAGATTTTTCCTTTGGTCTTTGGGGCCTTGTGTTCCTCGAGGCTGGTCATGTTAGTAATGAATGAGGAAGCAGGAACCCTGCCTCATTCATTAGTAGGCCTGCATTTTCCCTAGTCTTACTTTTGCTGCTTATGTACTTACAGAAACCCTTCTTGTTACCTTTGACACCCCTCACCAGATTCAATTCCAGTTGGGCCTCATCTTTCCTAACACCTCCGGTGTTAGTGACTCTATATACCTTCTGGATTACCTGTCCTAGCTTCCACCTTCTGTATGCTTCCTTTTTGTGTTTGAGTTTTGCCAGGAGCTCCTTGTTCATCCATGTAAGACCCTTGGTATTTTTGCCTAACTTCCTGCTCATGGAGGTAGACTGCTTTTGAGCTTGGAAGAGGTGACTGTTGAATATAAAGCAGCTTTTTTGGACCTCTCTCCCTACCAGGGCCTTATCCCATGGGACTCTTTCAAGCAGATCCCTGAAGAGGCCAATATCTGTTCTCCTGAAGTATAAGGTTACTTTTTGCCCCACTCTCTTCTCTCAGGATCCTGAACTCTCCCATCTCATGGTGACTGCAGGCAATGTTGCCTTCAACCTTCAGCTCCCCAATTAGCCCTTTCTTGTCAGTGAGTGTGAGGTCCAACAGAGCACCTCTCCTTAATCACTAATAGTGGACATTATATTGTCTTGTAAATTTTTTATGCAAAAGAATTTTAAAATTATTTATGTTCAAAACCAGATTACCTTGATTGCCATTCTGTCACATGCACCAGCATAACATTTTCTGACATCAAGCTTTTTACCTGATAACTCTGATAGGTTAAGGAGGAATGTTTTCCGTGTCGAGACACTTAGTCAGAAGCTTATAAAACTTATGCTTAATTTTAAAGATACATGAAACATTTATATCATTTTCCTTTTTTATTTCCCTGCTCTGTTTTTTGTGAAAAAAGAAAAGGAAATGGTTTATTTTTATTTATTCATGTACTTATTTTTAAACACATTTGCCACTTTATCCCAAATGCCCTGTGTTTGGGGTTTGAAAACCCCCAACATTTACTTCCTAGTCAAAGTCCAAGAACTCAACAAAACCCAAAACAGTCCTTTGATTTCAGCTTGATGTAAAACTCATTAAATCAATAGGTAGTGTTCCACTGGCTTTTCTGGGCCATAGGTCAAGTCCTTAGGGTGCAACCGTGGAGAACACTTGTTTATAAAAGATTTTGGAGCTGTACAAAGTCTTTCAGAGCTTGTCATGGGTAATTTGAGCAAAGCTAAGATGCACTTGATCTCATGAGAGTATTTATTCTCTAATGGCACAGATAAGAGACTGAGGGAGTGAGGGTTGCTTAGCCTGGAAAAGGGAAGTCTTCAAGTGGATCTAGCAGCAGTCTTTTAAAACTGCAGAGGAAGTTGCCAAAAAGACAGAGCAAGGTTCTTGACTGAGGTATACAGTAAGAAAATTTGAAGCTGGTCATTAATTGAAAAGCATGACAATAATCAATCCTTGGAATGAGTTGCACTTTTAAGTTATATAGTCTTGGTCCTTGGAGGTCCTTAAATTCTAGTTGGACAAAACCCTGAGCAGCTGGTCTGAATTCAGTGTTCACCATGTTCTGAGCTGGTGGCTGGACTAGAGACTCCCTGAGATCTTAGGAAAACTCTATCAAAACTCCATGACTCAGATTTCTCTTGAGTGCACTGGATCTTTACAGCACTTTCCATTGCTATAGATTTTATGTGAAAATTAAACTGTTCACACACATACAAACACATATATATGTATATTAGTTTTCACTGATGGTGATTTCAGTAACAGTTTACCAAAATTATATCTCAAAAACTGAAAAATACAAAAATATTAAGTTTTCCGAAGTAAATTTTCTCACTGTTTGCATGCAGCCCTACATAATAAAACATACACAAAAGCTCCTGGCCTCACCAAGTTATTCATAACTTTCTCATCAAATGACCAGAATTTCATCTGAAAATCAAAAATTGTTAAAAATAATATTATTTTAATGAGCTACAGATTAAGAGGGTCTTAATTTTATTTTTGCATTAAATTTAAACTGAATCTTGATTTTTTTTCCTTTTAAGGTCAGGATTCAGAAAAATTTTTGATACTTCCAGCTGCAGAACATAAGGCAAAAATAACATTACTGAACAACCACGCAACCTATATTTTCATAAATGTTACTTTCTACAAACAGAACTTACCTAATAACAGCTGCTTTTTTAGTTGTCTTCCTTTCACTTTTACCCTCTGAAAATGTTGTTGTTGAAATTATAATTTTTCGTTTGGTATGTTTGTTAAATGTAAGATCATATACTATTTAACTGAATAAATCAAATTATTTTTCTGGGAAAATAAAGAAGAACCCTCAAAGTGTGAATCCATGAATTCTCTAAACTGTGGTCTTACATAGTTAAACACAGGAAAAAGTTATGAGATTTTACATTTTTAAGATTATTAATGAAATATAAAATAGTTTAGGATTTCTATTATGGAACTAAGAGTAAATGTGAGCTTATTTTGGGATGCATTCTGAAGGGCACTACTGGATAATCTCATTGCCATAAACTTAATCTAGTACACTTCTATTCATTGGTGTGCTGAACTAATTGAGAAAGACTTCAATAATTTATCTAACAAAGAAAATTAATTGGGACAAGCTATTTTTTTTTCATGATGGAACTTTAATGTAAGACTAGTGCTAGAGATTTTTTTCTTTTAATATGTTTGGACATTTTTGTTACATTGTATAATGATAAAACTAATGATACCATTTAAAGCCTTGCATCATATATTATCCTACTCTGTAATGCTTTTAATGTCAGTGGGAGTAATTATAGAAAGAGGAGTAAATCCTTGTAGGCAAATGTGTCAGGATCTGTCTCTTAAACCCATGGAAAATATTAGAAAATATTTTTGAAAGAGCTAGCCCTTAGTTCTCAGCATCACGAAGTGTTAAGAAGCATCAATACCTCATTCTAAGAATGAAATATGTTGCATGAAAGTCACTATCAGGATGAAATTTTAAAATTTCTCAGAGGCTGTTTCAGTTCATAATTTAGAAAGGCTTTCCTTCTTTCCCTATTGATTGCTTACTTATTTAATTCTGTAGAAAAGAAAATTCTGTTATTTTCTGACTCAGCAGGAATGGTATTTTTCCTTCTAGATATTCACAAGCCCATTGATAGCTGGTGGTTTATTAAATCTTTAATAAATAACATTATAGCTTATCTCTATAAGCTCAAATCAATACAATGCTGCAAAGATAACGTCATCCCCGACCTTTATGTTTCATATCATTTTTATTAAATTTAGATAACTCAGTAGCTCTTCATTCAGAGTTCAAAAATCAGCTTATAAAATGAACATTTGAAACTTTCTCTTGGACTAAAAGTTGCAGTCGATACTGCCATAAAAAGCCATAGTGTCAGCCTGGTACTTCATCCCCTTAGAATATACCTAAACTGAACACATGAAACTATAAATAAACAATTTTTAAAATATGTGTGCTTGCAATTTTCTTTAAACGCATCTTAACTCCTTGACAGCTCTAGTCTGACATGCATGATTTTGATGTTAAATGTCTGAACAATTTAAGAACAGGCAACAACTATCCAAGGTCTTATGATTTTTAGAAATCTTTGTTACTGTATATATTAAAATGAAATATAGTTATGGGTCTTCCACTCAGATAAGAACTTGCTGCTAGAGAAAAATTCATAACTGTATTGGGCAAAGCAATTTTTTAAGGAGATAAATATAAACCCCCACATTCTTTCTAGAAGATAAAATCTTTTTTGGTTTAATATAGAATTAATTATTATCTTAATTATTTTGGTAAAATCACACTAATTTCAATAAATAAATATGCTTTATTAAGTCAGTATATGTATTAAAGAATGTTCATGACTAGAATTTGTTGCTGTTTAGCACTGTATAGAAGATTCCATATAAATGATTTTTACAGAATCGGTGCCCACATACACCAGGGAGCTAATATTTATAGAGAAGAAACAGCAGCCAAAAGACCCAGTTTACTTCCAAAGTCATTCAAGTTTTCCCCATCAAAAGAAAGGGGTTTTAGGCTGTTATAAATGAATAGCAACAATGGAAATTTCTACAATACCAAAGGACAGACAATCATAGCATTAATGAATGTATTGAGTTTGAGTGTCAAGGTGTTGATAGTGAGGGGGACTACAGAGGTGGCTTCTGTGAGAAGATGCCAGAAGCTTCCCCCATGTGCAACAGAGACAATGTCAGCTGACTTCAAGACAGACCTGTCACTAGCCAAGGCCAAGCCCATCAGCAATGGCAGCAGCAACTCTGCAATACATATTTAAGAAGGGGGAAAAAAACCCTGTACAATGTCAGCCAGAGATAAGTGAGAATTTGTGAGAGCAACAACTCTGCAGACACCAAGGTCAGTGAAGAAGGAAGGTGCCAAAGCAGATGACTCTCGAGTCATTCAATGTCCTTTTTGCAGTGAGGGGCCCAAAACTGAACACAGGAATTGAGGGGCGGCCTCACCAGTGCCGAGTACAGGGGTCAGATCCCTTCCCTGTCCCTGCTGGCCACGCTATTGCTGACACAAGCCAGGATGCCATTGGCCTTCTTGGCCCCCTGGGCACACTGCTGGCTCCTGTTCAGCAGGCTGTCAATCAGCACCCCCAGGTCCCTCTCTGACTGGTGATGGATACAGATGGACCATAAAGAATGCTAAATGTGGTCTGATTTATTCTTTTAGAATTAGCTTACTTATGTGGGCCATCTACCCCAGTTCCAAATAAAAGTTAACTGGAATTCTATGCTTTCTAAAAAGTAGGAAGAAAATGGAGAATTTATAGACCTTTCAGCCGTTTATGCAAAGACAGCAATGTGGACTGGATTCTTTTCTACCTTACAGTTTGTGCTACCTGTGGTTTCCAAATAGATCAATGTTAAAACTGCTCTTGGATTTCTGAATCAGTCTGTGAATGATTTTCAGGCACAATTTTATACAAAAGCTGCTAAAAATATGAATAATATATGTCTACTACTTCAACTCTATGAGCCACATTTGAGATACATAAACACTATTATTTTTCTTAGATAGAGATATGAACAGTTACTAGTGAGCATATTTTAAGACTGGCTGAATTTTTATATGCTCAGCAGGAGAATTTCTGCTGAGATTTAATGAAGATTTCAGTTCTTATACCTTAAATCTTTATTTTACACATTTTTAGGGTCTTTATATCTAGAATATTTCATTGTTCAGTAGGGATCTGAAGGCAGTTGGCATCTTTGCAGTGATTTTAATGAGGTTTGGTTCAACTTTACTAGGTTCTGGGAAAACAGAATATTCCTGGGTGATAATACAATTTCAGATTTTGAGTAAAAGTAGACATTCAAAGAAGTTAAGGCCAGAAATGACTATCATAATAATTTCATTTTCCATCCCATATAACAGACTATAATATCACACACAAATGACTACATCAAACCATGTGGGAAATATTGAACTGAACTGGTGAAAAAGAAGATTATAAAAGGGATTGTGGAGCAAATAAAGATAACAGATAGAGAGGGAAATGAAATTGTTATGAGGTGGTAGAAGTGGAACTCCTCAGGTGGTTTTCCTCAAGTATGGACCTTACAATGCATTCCAGGTAATAATTTTGTTAGCTAATGGGGCAGTATCTAGACCATGCACATATACATTCCAAGTTCTACTGTCATCTACCTCTCCTCAATATGAGATCAGAAATCATCATGAACATCCCAGAAGGTACCATGACAACAGTACAGATTTGCCTGGATGGGAAATTTCAAGGGCTTTTGCCTCTTACAGCATCTCAGATGTTAACCCATAAGGCAGAAGGGATAACTTGACAATTTGGAGCACCTCTGGTACCTGAATATTGGCCTTTTTCTTGCAGCATGATATGTGGTGCTGAGGATTCTGAGAAAGGCAAAAATGCAAATAGTGGGATCACAATCCCAATTTTTCAGAAACCAGGCTTGGAGACAGTTCATGGAACTGCTTGGAAGACATCCATGAGATATAGTCCTGGAGATGAAAGCATGTTGATTTTAAAGGATTGTCTAAAAAAAAAAAAAAAAAAAAAAAAAAAAAAAAAAGCAGAGGGAGCAGGAAGCCTGCGTGGATGAACAAGGAGCTCCTGACAAAAGTCAAACATAAAAAACCCATGTATAAGATGTGGAAGAAGGGTCAGGTCACCCAGTAGGACAGGGTCTGGTGATACAGGGATGAGGAGAGGAAAGACAAAGTCCACCACGAGTTTAATCTCCTGAGGGACATAAAAGGCCAGAAGGAGAGCTTGCATGGGTATATCAGCAACAAAAGGAAGACTAGAAAAAATATGGACCTTCTACTAGATGTGTCAGGGAACCTGGTGAAAAGGACAGAGACAAGACCAAGTTAGTTGATGCCTTCCTCACTTTTACTGTTAAGATTTGCCTCTCAGGCCCTTGATACCAGTGAGAAAATCTGGTGCAAGACATACCCTCACTGGATGGGGTGTGAGGATAGGGAACACTTAAATAAGCTGACCATGTACAAGCCATTTAGGAAAGCATTACCAATGGGTCAAGGGGAGTGACCCTTCCCCTCTACTCAGCGCTGGCTACATCCAGAGTGTTGGGTCCAGCTCTGGGATCCCTAGTACAAGTGAGACATGGACATACTGACAGAGTCCAGCAAAGATCTGCAAGGATGATAAAGAGACTAGAACAATTGACATATGACGAGACCCTGAGAGAGATGAGACTGTCCAGACAGAAGAAGAGAAGGCTCAGGAGGATCATAGCAAAGTGTATAAAGACCTGATGCAGGGCAGTAAAGAAGGTGGAGTCAGACTCTCCTCCCTGGTGTTGAATGACAGGACGAGAGGCACTGGGGACAAATTGAAATAGCAGTAATTCCAATTAAACATAAAAATTCTTTTTCCCATGAGGGTAGTCAGCCACTGCAACAGGTTGCTCAGAGAAACTGTGGAGTCTTCATCCTTAGATATATTCAAAATGGAACTTGTCAAGGTCCTGAGCAACCTGCTGTAGTTGACCCTGCTTTGAGCACTTATGTTGGACTAAGTGATTTCTAGAAGTACCTTCAAATCTCTATAATTTAGCAAATCTCTGAAGATAGCGTGGAATACTTGCCATCAATGTGCCATATATCACTTGCAAGACATTGTGTGCCTTCACAGAAAATTCCACAACACAGCCACACAGCCATGAGGCTGTATTTTTTTTCTCTTTCTTTGTTTTTTTCTTGTTTACTATGTTACACTTTAATGCTGTAACTGTTCCAAAGTCCTCACAAAGAATACAGTCACCAGAGCCAGTGGCACTGGAATATTTACAAACAGAAAGTAATTTACGGAGGCACAGAATCATCTAGGTTGGAAAAGAGCATGAAGATCATCCAGTACAACCATTAACCTAACACTGACAGTTCCCAACTACACCAGATCCCTCAGCGCTATGTCAACCCAACTCTTAAACCCCTCCAGGGATGGGGACACCATCACATCCCTGGGCAGCCCAGTCCAACACCTAACAACCCATTCTGAAAAGAAATGGTTCCTAATATCTAGTATAAACCTTCCCTGGCATAACTTGAGGCCATTCCCTCTTGTCCTATCACTTGTTACTTGGTTAAAGAGACTCATCCCCAGCTCTCTGCACCCTCCTTTCAGGGAGCTGTAGAGGGCGATGAGGTCTCCCCTCAGCCTCCTCTTCTCCAGACTAAACACCCCAGTTCCCTCAGCTGCTCCCCGTACTACCTGTGCTCCAGACCCTGCACCAGCTCCGTTGCCCTTCTCTGGACACGCTCGAGTCATTAAATGTCCTTTTTGGAGTGAGGGGCCCAAAACTGAACACAGGAATCGAGGGGCGGCCTCACCAGTGCCGAGTACAGGGGTCAGATCCCTTCCCTGTCCCTGCTGGCCACGCTATTGCTGACACAAGCCAGGATGCCATTGGCCTTCTTGGCCCCCTGGGCACACTGCTGGCTCCTGTTCAGCTGGCTGTCAATCAATACCCCTCTCTGACTGGCAGCTCTCCAGCCACTCCTCCCCAAGCCTGTAGCGCTGCTGGGGGTTGTTGTGGCCCAAGGGCAGCCCCCGGCATTTGGCCTTAGTGAAACTCATATTTTTGGCCTTAGCCTATCAATTTAGGTGGACCAATGTCACAATAACATTCTTTCCCTCTCTTCCTGGCAGTTTAGCATTACTGATTAAGTCTGAAGATGCTAAATGACTCAATTCTGCCTAATAACTACATTTACCTTAACTTTCGTAACAGTCAGCAACAGTACAGCTGATTGGCTAGCACCATGCACCTACAAGATTTTATTTCTCCATAGGTAACTTGTAGTCATTGTCATCTGGGTCGAATGGACTGCTTGTTTTGGGGCTTTTTTGTCAAAGAATAGGGAAAGGGAAAAAGGATTAATACAGTTGATCACTAGTATGAAAAATATCTTTCCATGTGCAGCTCGGTCCCTTCCACATCCCCCTCCCCTGTGATAGCCTGTCCATCCCCTGTGTCTTTCCTCCCTTAGGCATGACCTTACAGGAACTTGTGAAATAACTGTCAACCTCAGGACAAGGATTTGTGATCAGCAGTGATACTGATGGGGAAAAACAGGATATTGTTGTTTGTTCTGAAAATCTTTATATGGGCAGGATGGAGAAAATAAATTTTTTATTTATCTTTTAATTTGTCCTTGCCTTTGTCATGGAGTACAACTGCTGAAACTCAAGAAGCTTTTCAAATAGCCATTGTGGTTTTCAGATCAATTATCTCATTGTAATGAGGTTAGATTTTATGAAATTTTTATATGGCATCACAAACGTGAAGGCCTTTACTTAGACTAGGATGCAGTTTTGTGTGAAAGAGAACAGAGCATTTCTTTTGCATCTAACTGGACACCTAAACTGTGACTGTCAGCTGGGGTATTTGAAGGAGTTACCAGGAACTGAAACCGTACTACGTATCAGCTAAGCCTTGAAAACTGGCTGTGTGCATGTTCTCAAACTCTAATCAGTGATGTACTGTGACTAAGACAAAACAAGCTAACCGAACTTACCTAATGGTTCCTATAACTGCATGCATTCAGCTACAGTGGGTCAACTGGCATCCATTATAGTTTTTATTTTGCCAGTTCATTCCTGTCTCTCAGGTTGGGATTAAAGAAAGGTTAGAATTTTTTGCAGGATGGGATGAAAGGAATACTGCCTGCTTTTTTGCTGTGATATGTGACAAAATAGTTGGTCCATGCTGTGGTAGAAATGATTCAGAATTTTGTGATATTATTCTAATATGCTGGAACAGAAGCTGTAAATAACAATTACTAAAAGCTAAGCTTTTGCTGTTGGGGAGATGACAGAGTATAAAAGAGGAGTGAGATTCAATATGTCATAATTCTGTTGAATATACTAACACAAATTAATTATATTGCTACTTAACTCTGGATGACCTTTTTAGATCTGGTTTGATATTACAGAGTTAAATGAAAGGACATCAAGTTTTTCAGAGAATTTAACTAAAGGGCAACTCCATGACAGATGGCCTGAAAGCAGAATAGAAAATGGCAGGATGGTAAAATTTATCAAAAAGTGCAATTAGCCTGCCACAATCCAGATTCCACAAGAGAGGTGCGAAAAGCTGAACACATGCATGAAAGAAATTCACTTACCGTCAGTCCTTCCCTACTTCTGAGTCAGTCTGGGTGATGATATCTGTTAGGTGCGCTGAATCCAGCAGACCCAACGAGAGAGGTGAGAATGCTGAAGCTCTGTGTACACAGGTCCAGCCTGTAGAAAGGTTGAGTATGTGTTACCAGTAGCCTCTCTCACACAGAGCGCACCTATACACCGTGCATGCACACATATTCTGGTTACACGGAAAACACAGGCAGACACACAGAGCACGCAAACAAGCACTGACAGCACCAATGGCCACATCCTGCTCCCCAGTCTGGCTGGTCCAGTGGTGAGAAAAAATAAATATTAAAAATAATGAGATATATATATATAAGGAGGACTGCTCCGGTAACTGGGCTCAGACACTCTGCCCAGTAGCTGGCACCTGGACCCCAGTCTTCTCAGTTGCTGGCACACAGACATATGAACTCTGAGGCTGCAGTCCTACAATTGCTGATACACACACACACACACACACACACACACACACAGAGCTAGCCAGGAAGCCCCTGGTCTCACTGACCTCTCCAGATCCTCCCATGGTTCACACCCCTGGCTGCCAGGCCATGACACCTACTCAGCAGCTAGTCTGGTTTGAGCTTCATGAGCGCTCATACTCACTCACCCCTGCACTTGCTCCACTTGGTGGCTCCATGAACACAAGCATCCTTATGACCTGAGGCCCCACTGCAGTTTCTGTCACTGAAATGCAGTAACTGGCACCTGGGCACCCAGGCTATCTGATCTGTGGCCTGACTCCACTTGCTGCACTCACACCTTTATACACACACATGCACACAGAATAATGTCTCACACTGGAAAAAGAATTACAAACAAATTTAGTAAGATTATAGGGCAGATTGTATGGCCAGACAAGTGTATTGATCAGCAAACTATTTACACATAGCAGGACCTTTCTCATCCACTTACACCTCTATTTTCCCATGCTTGTTTCTCCTCAAATCACCTACATCTCTCCTCTTCCCTGTCTTTGTTTCAAGCTGTAACCAAACCATAAATCTTGTGCAATCCCCAAGTATTTTCTTGCACCCCACACTGTGGTCCATACCCCTAGGCAGCAACCACCCTCACTCCAAAAGGTGCTGTCTCATTGACTCCTCTTGATGGGTTTCGTGCATGAATGGTGATGATGGCTCTCCTGGAACAGCCCTGGGAAGGGCCTAGACAGAGTATTCCCTTCCTCTGAGTCTTTAATTTGGGCTCCCACCTGTGCCCCCGTGCTCCTCTGGGCTTGAGGAGATACTCACCTATATTTGAGTGTGATGAAAACGAAGTGCTGTCTGTGCACAGAACTTCTTTATAGTTTCTTCATCTCAACCCAAAGTAAATGTTTGCCATGTTACAGCCTCTGTGTTCACACTCTCACTGTGTAAGAAATTGTGAAATAACTATGGGATTAAGAATGAACTGATGACAAGAAATATTGGGTCCTATTTATCCTTCTTTGCCAATAAAGTACAAGAATACAAATCAATTTTTCTGACATAGAATGTTCTCTAACATTCTGGAAATTCCCTTCCCTCCTTCTTTACAGACTATCCAATGTATGGCAGGATGCATAGGATATTTATCTTCCCAGGGAGTTTTTTCCTTGCCTTCTGTGAACTTCAGATGAATTTTTAAGTCTCTTGGTATTTCTATCTGGATAACACTTCGAAGTCATGCTGGCCCTGTCAATAATACAGTGTCTAATTCTACCTGGGATGCTGCTGAATCTTTTAATTACAAGTGTTACTAAATGCTATTGTTTTAAACCAACAATTTGATGACATTTGAAGGTATGCCAATTTGGAATCTTCTGCTTCCCACAGCTGAAATTTTAGAGTAATGTGAAATCAATGTTCTGCCATCCATGAAATCACATGTGGCTTGTCGCTGTAGAGATGGAAAAAGTGACACACACACACAGTCACATGGCTGAGCAAGGGTCTAGTAGTTTTTATTACTAAAAGCATGCATTTTTATATATTTCAGGTGCCAGAGTGTTACAATATAATTGGGCAAAAAGTTGTTTTTAACATTCTCATTGGATAACCTTTATCAGTTTCCTCCCTGCTTGCTTCATCCTGCAATGTAGTCAGCAGCTCCTTGAAAGTTATTTGCTTTAAGCATAGCTTCCTTATCTCAAGGGTACACCGGAATCCTGTCAAGGTCAAAATCTTCTTCAATTGGTTTATCGGCAGACCAGCTGCCTTCCCCGACAGTGGCTCAGTGGAACTTCTGGTTGTGCAGAGGGAGGAGCATAACTTTTCAAGAAGTCAGGGAACCTGGAAAGGACAATGGAATTTATGTACAATGTAAAATGATAAGCTTTTCTTCCCTGGGAAAAAAACAAATCACATTGGGAAAATGTGGAATCTGATCTAAACTTACCTAAAATTGGTATAATTTATATTTAAGTGTCCTGTGACTATACCTGTCGGTCAGCCATAGTAGTCCAGGTAATTCATATTAAATGTGATGGAATAAAACTATTTCTATAGATACTAAAAGTGCAAATATATAAATGCTTCCAGCCATATCCAAGAAGGTACATAGACCTTAATACTGGGACTATAAAGTTCCCTTGAAAAAAACAGTAGGTAATTTCTTTTTAAAGTCCAGAACGTTATTTACCTTTATTTAACATAAGTAAGTTTAATTTGGTTGTGTCCTAGAAAAACATTTTGTTTTGTGTAGAGGAGAATAACATCTTGTAGGGTATTTATTTATTTTCCTTGGAATCTGTTAGATTACTTTAGATACTGGACAATGAAGATCTACAAGACAACAAAAGTTTTGAAAATATATACAAACATTGTAACAATTTTTTTTTAATAAAATATAAGATTGTTGTGCATCTATTGATGTTGCAAATATAGATATGACATAATTATAAGTAAAACAGATTGTTTGCATTATGCAGAAATGATTCAAGAACTATTCCTTCAAACTTTCCATAATAGGGTGGGTTTTTTTAAAGCAAGAAAGAATGTAAACTTTATAACTAATTCTTAGTTTCTGCTTAAGTCAAACTGTGACTTCCTATTATAGTTTTTGCATTACTAGTCAAATCTGAACCGAGTAAAATCAATAAGAAATTACAAACTAAGCTCTGTATAATCTAACTATAATTTGTTGGCCAGTGTCTTTAAGATGCATGTGTGAGTTGAAAGTTAAGATTGATGAGAAGGTGAAGGGAGAGAATTACTCTATCACTTAAAAAAAAGAATGACTATGCAGGCCTGTTGAGAATTTTCTTTTTTAATGTGTTGAAGCTGATGAAAATCCCAATATATTATAAAATAGATCAAAGTGACAATTCACTTACGTACATACGTACACTTGTCTGCACCAGGAAAGCACGTTTTCCTCTTCTTTTGTTTGCAACTACTTTAGTCACATTTGGAGAAAACTGTTTTCTGCTGCCTTTAGAACAGATGTTTAAATTATTTTAAAATATTCATGAAATCAAAACTGTGCTATGATTGAGTCTAAATATGGATTCAGGGTCAGGGACCCCATAGACAAGGTGGTGAGGAGGATAACCACAAGTGACAGGGCATCAGAAAGGGTTACAGACAAAGCAGCATAGAAATCGCTGTGGTGACAGGCATGCGGGGGAGCAGGTAAGTTTCAGATTATGAAGGGGGGAGCATATGACAGAAAATAGAAATAGAAAAGTGTGAAAGGATTTTTGGTTTTGCTAATAAGAATTATTTAATGTTTAAAAATTGGAAGCATTATAAAAGGTAATAATTAAGGATGAAATATGAGTAATTAATTTGAAAATATGCTCAATTATTACCTCTTTAACTTCTAACTTCTTGACAAGGGAGAAGAAAAAACAAAAAGCTCCTCCAAATATTCTTCTTGTAATTTTGCCCAGAGCAACCTGGAATACACACTGTATATTTGTTAAAATACATTTAGAAGTTTCATGTTAATCTGTTCTTGTGGGAAAGGAAAGGGAAAATATCAAGGCATGTTTTGTATAGATTTTTGGTACACATACATTGTAGGATTTTTTAAAAAATGTGTTTCTACTCTACACATTTTTATTTTATAAATAATTTCTATAATTGTTCTTACAAAAATAGCAATTCTTATGACAAATGCAAATAATTTTCAGTGCTGTTAGCATTGTAAAGAAAGTTCTAAGTGTGTCCAACTAAATTGTACATTCATTCTAATTTATTTTTAGTTTATTTAAAAAAGAATGTTTAATATTCATTAGTTAAGATGGATAAAACCATCCTGGAAATGCATAAGATTTACTGTTTTTTCTCAAAGCATCCTAAGTCTTCATTAAACATTGACACCCTTACTGCTGGTCTAAATAGTCTTATACCATCTCTGTGTTAGATCACTTTATATTGACACACGGATTCAGCAAGGAAATGTAAGTGATTATGAGATACTTCAGTTTGTATCACCTTATATCCCACATTTGACCCTAGTTTTCTCTAAGAGATCATGCCTTCAGCAACATAGTTGATTCCAGTATGTTCTAGATCAGGGTTTTATTAGTCTGAGGCAGCAGTGTCTCCTACTAAATGGGTAACACATCTTCCTGTACTATTTACATCTTTGCTGCCATCAGAGCTCTGACCCATGGACCTTCTGCTGAATAGTCTCTTCAGCAGCTGCTTTCAAGAGTCAGTTACAGCTAGTTGGCACAGACTTGCTACATAAACTAAACAGATACAGTTCAAACACCTGATGAGCAGTTCCTGCTTCTGAACAATTGTTGGAGAACGTATCTATTAAACTCATAAAAAAATAATGAAGATGAGGGACATGGAACTCTGTTAAGTTGCTAAATGTAAGGGGGTATTTTTTTCTCACAGCACAGAATCACACTCTTGACATTGCAATGAAAACTTGATACCCATAGATAGGCTTTTTTTTTTTAAAAAAAAAAAACAAAAAAAAAACACCCAAAAAACAAAAACAAAAACACACACACACACAAAAACAAAAACAAAACCAAAAACCAAAACCCCACAAGAAAACAAACAGCTGTTTTGTTATTGGCAACTACTAGTCTTTCATATACAAGTGATAAAAACATGTTTGCAATGATTAACCTGATGATCTTGGTGCTTGGGTAGATAGCGCATCAGCACACATGCTGTGCTTATTGCATAGCAGCAAGATGCTGAGGCAACTGCTGTCCTAGATCTTTTGGACATGTCCAGCTCCTCTCTTCCTTGCCTGCCTCCTCCATGCATCCAGATTGGTCAGTATTCTTTTCTCTAAAAAACTGCTTGCCCAGACTTCTAACATGCTCTACGATTAGGTTGGATATGGAAAGTGTCTCAATTGTTCTCTTTGCTCCTGTCTTTGTTATACAAACATTTTAAAATCTCTCTGGAAGGTTCACAGTTCTTCACAGTAAATATTGACAGTTAAAATGAAGTTATTCAAAGATTCTACACTGACACTTCTGAAAACTAAGGTCTTCAGTTCCACTAAATAATACATAGAACACTTTGGTTTGTATTCTCCCTGTCAGTACAAAACAGTCCTGTCCAGGTGAGAATATCAGGCAGGTCAGTTGGGGAGGTGCAGAAATGTTAGTCTGAAGAGAGTCCTGGTGGTTTTTCAGACCAGCCTCTCACTTGAAATTATTGCTAGTGCTAGGTAAAGTCAGTCTGTGTTTTCTCTAGCCAAGGTGTGAAAACCTCCAAGGATGGAGATAACCTGTTTCAGGGAGCTTTACCCTAGTGATTTCTATTTAACTAAGAAGTCTTTCCTAAATAGAAAGATTCATTATAGAAAAGACAGCAGGACCACAGCTTCTTTGTTATGATGAGTCAAACTCTTTCATATAAACCATGCATCTCCAACATAGCCAGTGTATTCTGCATTTAAAACTAATAACAGGGAAAGAGATATTTGTATATAGCGTTATATTTATTGATGGCTAGATGACATAATTCTAATTACCCCCAACAGAAAAACGTTTAATTTATTAATTTAGCAAGAGTGAGTATTTATACCAAGTTTGTAATAATAATGGTTATTCAAGTTACTACAGATGTTCCACATTCATGACTATATAACAGCCCACTTGGGGACTTAGCTGGTATCTATATCTTTCTACCTACCTGTCTCTGTTGGCTGAATTCTCTTTCTTATTCAAGAAACAAATGGGATGCCAGTATGGGTAATGGGTCAAAATCCTACATTTAACTCTGTCTTAATTTCTTTAGATAATTTACTGATTTCTGATTTTCTGATTGTCTTTGGACTGCTGAATGAGCAGGTCTTAGTCTCCGAAAAAAATAGCCCTCTATGCTTATATATATTTCCATATTATTTAACTTGCAAAATTTCAGAGGGGAGAATTTACATGATGAAATATGATATAATCACGTTATCTCTAGAGTTCATTTATGTAATTAGGTTCTGCAACATGACATTTATTGAATTTATGAAGCTTTAAAGGCAATTTATATCTGGTATCCCATAAGAAAATACTTTTTAAATGATAAATTTGCAACTTTCTTCACTGCTTTTGCTCCCATGTCAGGGAAAATCACTAATGTAGGCACAATAGATTGCTTGCTTTATATAGTAATTTTGTCTGTTTTATGAAAAGGCCTAGATTATACAGTGATGGATAAAATAGCTAACAGGAGAAAAAGACATAGAGAAAAGAAACTCAAGGAATCTATAACACCAAATTCTAATAAGTTTTATGAAAGAGAAACTATCTGAATACCTGGCTTTCTTTTGAAATTACCAGTGAGCAAACTGATATTTCAATAGATGTGGAAGACATCAGAAGTATTCTGGTTAAAGGCGGAGAGGGGTTACAATAGATTTACTAAAGCATCATGTTTTCATTACTACTGGAAAATGGTGGTTTGAGTAATATTCAGTTGTATGTATCACCCCTGAAAAAATTGTAAAAATTTCCATTACTCTTGAGAGACTTATGATCCACCTAATAGCATATAATAATGATATATTTTAGCAATAAATTGAAAGTGATTCAAAAAGAATTTCAGGGCAAGAATGATATCCAAAATAAAGCCCAAGACGTGAAGACATTACTTTAAAAGCAGAAAATGCATGCCCTATATGTTATTTTGTTTAATGTGTCAGCACTAATTTTTGATGTAATTGATTGCACATGGAAATCACTGACAGAGTGTGCAAATTGTATCTCATGAATTTCATCTGTGACTCACTGGCATATAGGAAATTGATTGTTTGGAAAATATTTCTGTACTACTAGAAAAATGTAATACACTCATATCTCCAACTCAGTAGTCAGAAAAGTTCACTGAAAATAAATGACTCATTTTATACATTTAGTATAAGGTGCATTCCCCCCGCCCCATATCAGGAATTAGATTTTTTTGGCCCTAATTCAACAGAGCACGTAAACCCACACATAACTTAAGTAGCATCTCAAATTAAGTACAAAGTGAATATTTTGGTGACTGGCATAGGACATTTAAAAGCTGATGTGTAACAAACGCTTCACAAACCTGAGTTCCAGACTACCCTTAGGCATACACAAGGGAGGACTTACATGAAATGCCTGAGTTACTCTAAGAGCTCCTTAGTAAAAGATAAACATCTTTTTTTCTCTACCTTACCCTTTACACCCCTATTCCTGGCCCTGCAGTCCCATGTGTGCAATTTTACTGATTCCAGCATTCATTTTGCAATTGTATCTATTAAGTAAACTAACCAAACAGATTTTTTATTTTTTTTTTTAATACTGGGTTAGTTCTCTGCCTGCTTACTGCCACTCAAGTTGAGGTGCCAGCACAAGGGACTGGAAGATGAGCGTGCAGCCCATGGAAGGGGCAAAAGAAGTGCAAATTTAGACTGGCAATGCCGTTGGTTGTAATTCTCCTCTGAAATTAACTTGCTGTTCAATTTGAAATAAACTTCAGTAACTGAATGTCATTTCCTAAAGATGCACAGATGCTGTTCCCTGGTTTGATAGGAAGAAACAAAAGCAGAAGGGAGAAAGCTATCTGCCATCTTTCAATTAAAAGGAAAAGCCAAAATAAAAGCTTTTGCAATACCTGAAGTAATTAATACCCGTGGAGCAGCTGAAGTGTCTACTTCCAGAATTCCATCCAAAGACACCCAAAAGCAATTTTTGGAAATATAAAAAACCCCAAATATTTTGACAGGGCTGACTTCTCACAGTCTGATCACCTGCAGGCTTGCTAAATGAAGTTTATTTTGCTGAGGGAAAAGAACACATTTTTCAGTATATATATCCAAAAGGATAAAATAGGACATGTTTATACTGTAGTTACTGTAGTGACAGTACTCTTGGTGTTTTCAGCAGGCCTTTGTTCAGATTCAGAGATTATATTTAGACTAATAAAGGCAGAATGATCTATGAAACCACAATCAATAAGGAATAGTCTGGGATAGCGGCAGGGAAGTGTCAGACTGATGCTGCAGAGAATGGTGAGCAGAGGATAGGAAGGAGACAGAAGAAGAAAAAGGGAAGTGAAGGAAACAGATGTTTGTAGGAAAGTTTTTCTTCAGTACATCGCAGCTGAAGCCAGTGATGTTCTGTTAGTCATGCTAGTTTCTCAGTCATGTAAGTAGTCATATTCTGTTGTTGCATGTTGACCCTGGCTGGATACCTGGTGCCCACCAAAGCTGCTCTATCACTCCCTTCCTCAGCTGGACAGGGGCAAGAAAATATATCAGAAGGCTCATGGGTCAAGATAAGGGCAGGGACAAATAACTCATCAAATATTGTCGTGGACAATACAGACTTGACTTGAGGAAAAAATTTAATTTAATTTATTACTAATCAAATCAGAGTAGGATAAAAAATACTAAATCTTAAAACACCTTCTCCACACCCCTCTCTTCTTCCCGAGGTTTATTTTACTCTCAATTTCTCTACCTCCTCCCCCCAAACATCACATGGGGTTGGGGAATGGCGATTGCGGTCACTTCATCACACATTTTCTCTGCTGCTCCTTCTGCCTCAGCAGGAGGACTCCTCACACACTTCCCCTGCTCCAATATGGGGTCCCTCCCACAGGAGACAGTCCTCCATGAACTTTTTCAATATGAGTCCTTCTCATGGGTTACAGTTCTCCACTAACTGCTCCAGCATGAGTCTTCCATGGGGTCACATGTCCTGCCAGCAAACCTGTGTAAGCACTGCTCAGTGTCAGTTAAAACATCAGTGTGTTATCAACATTTTTCCTCGCAAATCCAAAACGTAGCCCCATACAAGCTACTATGAAGAAAATTAAAACTATTCCAGCCAAAAGCAGTACAGGAGTGCATGAATTAAATGAACAGGAGTATAGCGGCTGTGCAAAAGTTCTTGGAACACTATATGCAGTCCTGCTTTGGTGGGAACTTCACGTTGTTACCTCCAAAGGGTAAGAAGAGCATCATGTCTATTCCACATAGCCTTCACAAGCCAACCCATAGGCCAAACAAAGACATTATGGTCCTGGAAGACTTAGAATCCAGCCTTTATTTGTATTTGAAATGTCTTTATCTACTGATAATTACTGCTGTTGCCAGAGAAAATGTCTCAGTATCCCACAGGAGTGTTTCCTAACATATTAAAGTCAAAATGTAGTGGACTGAGAAGAAAAGACATATCATTAAAGTGTTTCAAATAAGCCAGTTTAATCTAAAGAAACAGTTTAGGAAGCCATTGCTTAAAGAGGTTATACAGATTTTTGGGACTGGTATATTTCTGGGAAATTAAAAGCAACAAATCACTGTAATATCTTTTACAGCTATGTAACAGATCCAGAAGAGGATCCTATTGGTTACCTAGAAGAGGATGAGGTGAGAAAACTCTGGAGTTTGTTCAGACATTGTATCTTTCAGGTAGGCTCCTTCATAGCCTGTTTTAGTCACATTGGTAGGATCAGTTGCAGCAGTCTGGTTTACTAAAAAAAAAAAAAAAAAGAGTCTAATTCTTAAAGTATTTACTCTTATGACATCCAGAGGCATTTCTATCCATTTGTGGGGAAAAAAAAAAAAAAAGTTATTTTTTTTTAAATAATTTTTTCTTTAAATAGGTGTTTTACATGGTGGAGAAAAAGCAGAAATACAGACTGTAATTTTCATGACAATGATAGCATACCCTTAGAAAAATAATACAATAGTTCTTTTTAGATTACCATACTTTTGGATTCAAATATTTTTTCAGTGAATCTTATCTAATTCAGAGGGAAAAAAACCCTCAACATATTTTTCTTCAGATTTCTATTGCATTTGGGAAAAGAAAGAATGTCCAATAACACATTCTTCCTTCAGAACAACTTATCATTTGCAGTGACTCTTTCTGAAAAATATTTTTCTTTTCAGGTCAAAATTTGCAAAGGAAATTTTTCTCTCTAACAGACTAAGAAAATTGTAAAAACCAAAATAATTCAAGAATCATGAGTGGTCCCTCTAGTTTGTGAAATATACAGCTACTAATGCTATGTTAATATACTGTTAAATAACAGGAATTATAAAATGACACTAATAATACACTTATGTTATTAACTTCTTTTCAAAATGTCTGTAATAAAAATGAGGAAATATATGAAAATTACTTTTATCTTTTTTTCTTATAAACTTTTATTTTTATTATTTTAACAATAATTTATTCCTTTAATGGTAATAATAGTAAGAATTGGCCATGGTTGCAATCTTGAGAGATAATGAGAAAAAAGAAAGGTTTTTTTTTTCCAGATATGAGTGACGATTGTTCATGTTTATCTACTGCAATTATATTTCCACCTATATATTTTTTATTTTTTGTCTTCCCAGCATGCATAGTCATATTTCTTCTTGATTTAGTCACACATTCTAAATGCTCATATATGAACATGTGCTACTTGTAGCTGTATTTATTGGAAAAAGTGTGGGCTCACTGAAGATAGTCACAGTGAATATACCTCAGAGCAGACACTGAGTTAAAAATATCTTCAGAAAAATGCAGATAATATTTCAAGATGTTTAGTTAATTACGAAAATTGCAGTAAGATCATAGACAGTTTGGGGAACACAGATACTGTGTGCCTTTGATAAATGTGTTTGAAAATTTCTCATTCGTAAATACAGGCATATCCTTACTTGTCTTTAAAACTGGATGGTATTTTTCCTAATGGCAGGAATTGTGCATTTAAATTACACATAACAAAGTATTGCAAAGAAAACCAGTGACATGTAATCAGCAAATAAGAATATAAACTGAAGAATCATAAATATTCCCTTGTGATGACATACTCACTAGAAGACATTAAGAAGGCTTTACAGTAAAGGACCCCTGGGTCTCAATGCATGAGAGGTGACCATGAACCAGATGGGTAGTTCAGAATGACGACAGGAGATTACTGAAATGCTCACATGCCTTGTGATTTGTATGGTGAAAGCTGACTTCTAGGTAGGTGATTCAGTTTTTCAGTCATTTTAGGTGTCAGTAACACTAAATGCAGCAGAGTTGCAGTTCAGTGCTCAGCTGCAACAGAGTTTTTTGAAAGGCTATTTTAAAATCGGGTGGAAACAAACTATAATATGAGATATTATACAGATATTTTTCTCATTTTAAAGGTGATACATTTAGTTGCTGCTCTTCTCCACCTAAAGAAAATCCAGAGAACATTTTTATCTTTAAGACATCATGTCGATGAAATAGCATACAGACATCTTTATTGGAATTAATAGCTAAAGAAGAAAAAAATGAGAATGTATATTTTTTTCAATATTAAGATATTTATTTAATATAGTCAGCCTGATATTCATAACTGATATTCATTCACTATAAGAAATGAAACATAGTCTACTGAGGTTTGTTCACCCCCATTTTAATAACAAAGGAAACTATAGAACAGGCAAAGATTACATACACAGAGCAATATTAATATGTGTCCTGATTTAGGAAAAAAACAAATGCCCATAACTTTTCAGTTTACCCCTTTACAGTTGTCCCCTGCCCTAGTATCCATCAAAACATTGTCTGATCTGCCTTTGGGAGATGCTGACAGGCAATGTCTCAGAATGCGAAGTAACAGTCCTGGAACTATGGGATTTCATCATGTCTGCCTATAAAATAGTTTTTTTCAAGGAAACTTAAGTTCACCCATTAGAATTATTCTGATGCTGCCAGAAAACAAACAAACAAACAAACCAAAGCCAAAACCAAAACAACAAATAATTAAATGATAACAGACTAGTGAAAATACAGTGTCCCAATCCAATCTCGGGGGAGGTTTCGATACGATCTCAAGAGTGAGATTAAGACACAAATGAGGTCAAATGCTGTATACCCAAAATAGGTTTTTATTATTTAAAAATTGAAGAGGGATAGCGATAGGACAGAATGGAAGGAAAAGCAGAAATAAAACAAGGATGCGGGATAGGGCTTCAAGTATAGTCACCACCATGGATCCAGTGGTGTCCTGTTGGTCCTCAGTCTTCAGCGGTGGGTGCCCATGGATCTGGCTTCACTGGTAGATGCACAAAAAGAAAGATTTTCTGTTGCCTTTTTAAAACCATCATACCCAATGATCAGCATATCTGCTCGCCTTTAGGGTTTTTTTCTTCTGGTCCAACAGGTTTTGTTGCATTTGGCTTCCAGGGCAGGAAGGTTTGCCTCTTATAGTTCATTAGCAATGCAGGCATGGGGTCTGGCCTACAAAATAGAGCCACAAATGGCTACAGGATGGGGCCAGCTCAGTCCATGTCTGACCCTTTGAGGCTTATCTAAAGAGTCCAGACAATGCAACCGCCAAGAAGTGGGGGGGTGCATCCTTCAATACACTCCCGCTTCTCTGGGCAGCATCCCCCAGAGCAGTTCACAGTCCGCAGCAGCTTCTCTTGGAGGTTTGTACAGACACAAGCAAGCTTTGAGACAGTCATAGGACATGTCAGTCTCTCACATACAGACATATTTTTGTGGTTTTTGATTAAAACCCCTATAATATGGTTTGAGAGATGCTAAAAAAAAAAAAAAACCCCAAACAAAAATACCCCCAAATCAATGGGCAGAATAACTCCTTTAATTTTCTGCAGATATTCTAGATTGGCTAGATAGAGAGCATGAATGAGACAGTTTTTTGTTTGTTTGGTTTTTTTTTCCTAGTTAACTATTTTGCTATAATAGAACAGGCAAGAAATCGACATTTTTATTCATACAGTGCTGAGTTACCCATGGCTTTAAAGTGAGCTGGAAAAAAAGTGAGCTGGCCTGAAAAAAAGAAAGAAAAAGACAAAGGACCATCTATAGCTTTCATGTTTCTTTTTACCAGATAACATGCACTAGATCTGTTCCTGTATCAGCAAAGCGTTCACTGGATTTGGTAAACAGAAATAATATCTGCATTATTCCTCTAAACACAATTAATATTCATGTTGCTTTCCCACTGAATAAGAGTCTTGATCTGATGACATAGAACCTAGAGATTATTATTTATTATGAAAATGTCACTGTCAACTCACTTCATATTCTTATATTTCTAATATTTTAATATTTTAATATTTCTAATTGCATACATGCCCTCATTTAAATATTTGTTTTCATTGAAAGGTTCAACAACAAAATCTTTACAAAACCCTTAGGGAATAGCTTATTTGATTTACTTTTTAAATTAAAACAACTTTCAGTAAGGAAAAAATGAAATATGCTATTTTTTAGAGTTTATGTAATGCATTAGGTAGAATAAATATGGTTAAATGTTTATATCTTGCTGTTCTTAAGGGGCACGCATGACTTGTCTAACATTTTAGGTTTATATACATTACTGTAGAAATGACAAAATGTTTTATTAGAAAATGTAATATCTTATATATTAAAACTATATTATGTATCAGTTTATACCATATATTATAAATTTCCATATTTATTTGCATGCCTATTTATAAAGCAATGAAAATAATCTTATTAGAATTAATTAATTTAAATATAGAACAAGACATGAGAACAAGAAATTCCATGAGTGATCATGATAGAAGGAGAAAGTGTATTTGTGACAGTGTAAATTAGTTTCACTGTCTTATAGAAAAAGATTTAGTTTTAAAATTATGGGAACATCTGTATTGTACTGTGGTCTGTAAAGTACAGCTGGTCTAAGCAGAGAAAAGCTCTGCTGCCAGATTTCTACAGAGTTGTCCTGCCTAGGAAAAATCACTTATATCACTTTCATGCTGCTTCCAAATCTGTGCCAAGAGCAAAGTGGCTTTAATGGACAAAAAAATCCCTGCCAACATTTGCTGAATTTTACAAACAGCAAGTTATTTTGGCAATAAGCAACCAAAGAAAAATAATACACATACCATCATGTTCAGCCAAGGGTGAGGGTGGGATAATAACTCATATGTTCTATCCAGTTCTTAGCTTATTTCTAAGAATGAAGGATGAAAAATATTTGGGAAGAAATGCAAGTTAAACTTCTAGGGAGCGTGTTCGAGTGCTTTTGTTTGAAGAAAATAATAATTAGAAAAATTGGGGATAGAAAGCTCCAAAAGCAAAACAGCATGTCAGTCCTACTCTACCTCTGTGCTCATTTCAAAGGTAGTTTACTTGTTCAAGCAATACAGCAACAGACATGAAATCTGCAGTTCACAGCACTGGGATTGCACAGGTTCACAACTGGAGGTTTTCCATGGTTTATTTTCCAATTCAGCTTATTATAGAAATAAAAGCTACCTAAGTGTTTTACATTGGGGTTCAAGCACCGCTCTGCTTCCTTTTCGTAACAGTCACAGAGCTTGTGCTAACCTTCTGATAACAAATTATGTGACCTTGTTCAGAAACTTTCCATGCAGGTTGATTCATTGCCACACCTCGAAGAAGCTGAATTGCTAACAGCGAGACAACTGCTATAGCTTTTCATTATCTTCTAATTATGAAAACTGAGGGCTTATAATTACGTTCAAGCATAGTAACACAGTGACAGTAGGCTTTTACAAGGCTTCCCATGTGATACCTCACAACTGTATTAAAATGAGATTTAGAAATAATATATCTTTTTGTTTATTATATAGCTGAAAGTCTATATGCGATTCTTTCACAATACACCAGGAGAATTTCGAGACATATTTCAGTGTTAAAATTCAGTTATAAAAACATTCAGATGAAGTGCTCGGAGCACAATACATCTGTAGAGACTAAACAATGGTTTTCCAAAACAAAAGGAAGCTCTTTCAAGAAGCAAGTTATCTACTAACAGGAGAAGATAGTGGGATAACAGTTGGATGTATTTTGCTGTTATTATTGCAGTATTTATGTGAAGTAATTCCACCGGAAAATACAATTCAAAAGCAACATAGGCAAAAATGCAAATAGTGGGATCACAATCCCAATTTTTCAGAAACCAGGCTTGGAGACAGTTCATGGAACTGCTTGGAAGACATCCATGAGATATAGTCCTGGAGATGAAAGCATGTTGATTTTAAAGGATTGTCTCCTCCAATCTCAAGAATAAACAATTCTGAAACACAGAAAAAAAAAAAAAAAAAAAAAAAAAACCCAAACCCAAACCAAAAAATGAACTTCTGCAAGTTTACTTTCATAGTGAGCAAGTTTAATAGATGATTCAAACCTCAACCGTTAGAAGACATATCAATTGAAGTCCAAATAATCTAAAATTGTCACTTTATAATGTATGTTCCCATATCCAAAACTTCATTTCTATCCCTAGTACTCTTAAAATTATCAAATTAATCACTGAGAAGAAAAATAGATTAAGAGAAAATTTGGGAATTAACCAATGCAAGACCAGACTGTAGAAGGTGTATTATTTCAACTGCCTTATACATGTCCAGTTTCTCCTTGTTCTCAGGAGACAGCATTAGAGGGGTTGTTTGTATCTTCAATATCACATGTGAATTCCAGTAGTTCTATCCATCCAAAGGATCTACCTTTGGATGGATACATACCCTGCTGGTCTTTACGACAAAAAGCAAAAACATCTGTTAAATCTCTAACCCTAGTCGGTATACAAAAATCTCGGCTTTTGAAGCTTCTTCTCAAGCTTCCTGGTTTCCATCCCCTCGTAACAATAAGGGGAATCTGTGAAGGGGTGATGCAGAGACCAGATTTAGAAAATTCCCACCAGATACAGAAAGTTGCTCCTGTCCTCTGCTTCCAGCACCTCTCCATGTGTGGATCAAAAGGAGGCAGTACAACTCACTGCATGTCATACCAGAACATTACAAAAGTCTTTACCTCAAGATCTTGCTTCACTTAAAATAAACATGATCCCATCATACAAGATGTAAACATTTTCAACCCCACTTTACAGGTAGAAAAGTTGGTATAGTAAGAATTTAAGCTGTAGTGTAACTGCATGAAACAAACACTAGTCAGATGTAGATGCAGCAACAGAACAACCAGTCTTGGAAAACAAGCGAACAGAAGCCTCA
>NW_020799097.1:14137814-14145314 GCF_003259725.1 Athene cunicularia
TTTTTTTTTTTTTTTTTTTTTTTTAATCCAGAATATATCTAACATTTTGGAGGATTTTGACAATATTTTGAAGAAAGTTATTTCCCCAGTTATAAAAATGAATAAAATAATCCCACAGAAAAAAAAAAAAAAAGTGACATAGCTGCTAAAACTCCATTTACTCTAGGGCTATGAGACAAGAAGGTGATATTCCTTTATCACCAGCTAAAATGCTAAATAAGACAGTTACAATTCCATGTATTTATGTCTCAGCTGCAAAACAAGATAATTGTGTAGTAACTTAGACTATTTTCCAAAGCTGGAGTAAAAAAAAGTTAATGTGACAGACAGAGGATAGTCTGACGTAATAAAGAGCAGGAGAGGTCCAAGGAGGAGGCATGCATTGCAGGAAGACTGTGAGCAGTATGTAGAAATCCGGAGCAGCCTTAAGGTTTGAGAAGCTAGTGGCAGGGATTAGAAGAGAAGGGACTTGGGTCTGCCTGGAATTTAGAGACAACTCTTCAGGGGCTGTAGGACAGCCACAGAGAGGTGGGAATGAAATAAGGAAGCAGTAGCCAACAGTGGAAGATTAATAGAAAGAGATGTGAGGAGTGAGACATTCGATCTAGAAGGGATATCAAGAGAAGTCTCTGACAGGGAGACCCCAGTTGTACACATACTGGCAACTGCTTCTCCCAGCAAACAACTCCATGAAATGTATGAATAGATTCTCTTTGACCTTGACAGCCTTCAGGTAAAGTGATGGTCTCTGCAATAAAGTGTTCTAAGTGTTATTACTTCCAAATTCAAGGAATATAGGCAGGATTCAAGTCCAGAATGCTGAAGACTTTCTCCTTCATCTGGAGTGGATTCCTCATGTTGATATCACATGATGAAATCAGTTTCTAGAAATAATCAAAAGACAGGAAGGGAATAGCTGCCTGACAAAACATCCTTCTAACAGACATGAAGGTCACTACATACATGTTTGGAAAATCTGAAGTAGAGAGCGCCTAACAAGAAGATCATGTACAAGGAATTTAATTGTATTTTTTATACTCCCTCAACTACTGAAATTAACTGATTTTCTTGGCAGATTAAATTTTCCATTGTACACTTTTGTGGCCTAGCTATCTTCTCCACAGCTCTGCAAGGATAAGCAAAACCTTCAACTACACTGTGGCAGCAGAGAGCTCTTCACTGCAAAACTAGTTTAGATCTAGTTAGAGAGACTGTGTGCAGATGGTAGCTCAGTAGGTGTGATCATGCTGTGCAGCACAGAAATCCACTTCATTCCATCCAACCAAATGTAATTATCAGTTGGGATTTTGTTTGTTTGCTTGTTGGTGTTTTTTTTTTTTTCTCCCCAGGTATGGCTTACAAGAGATGGAGTCATAGGATAAAAAGCCAGCTTCACAGAAGCCGCTAGAATTCTTTACTGATAATAAGATTTTGCCTGTACTCCTTGCAGTGATCTTTCATGATATTTTTTTGTCTAAGAAAATTCGTAGTCACAATACTCAGAATGAAAACATATCATAATATTTTCACATAAAAATAATTTTGCAAATTTCTGTGTATTAAGGTTTCAGAGAAAAGATGAAAACCCAAATATTAAAATATGATCCGAGTTTCATAACACAAATTCAAACTTGAATCAAGCCATTTTATGCTACAGTTTTACTTAATGAAATTATACCAATTTTTAAAATATCACCAAGTTCATTTTCTCAATACTATTTATGTGCTGCTTTCTGACATTGTCCAATGTACTTTTAGAACATTCACAGAAACATTTCTATATAGTCTGCAAAAGTTCTGTCCTCTAAGTTGCTTTTACAGAATCAAAGCCTAACTCTGAGCAGGTAAGAGGCAAATGATATCTTAGAGTAGAAAGCACAAGTGTAATGAGGTCAGCATATAATGTCAGAGAAGCTACTGATAGTATTCTCTATGCAAAAATTGTCTTTAGTATTTTAAAGTTTCTAACCAAACTGTTTAAATGTGATTTTTCTCTTTATAGGTCAAGTAGAACTTGTTGCTGCTCTCATTTTTTTTTTTTTTTTTTATCTTGACATACATCTAGCTACTTGTTTGACAGATGACTGCTGAGAAGAAGGATACACAGCAAGGATGCTAATAGCTCATTGACAAATAACTGTATGAAGTTAGAGACTTTTTTCAAACATCTGAATTTAGGCAATATATACTAGCAGTGTACACCTGTTGAGTGTTACCGAGTACTTGATACACTTGATATACCACAGCTGTGCTTTCAGTGCTGTCAGCTATAACCATATAAGATATTCACTAATATAGATACTTCTGGTTTTATTATTTTTTACTATGAAAAAAATCAATACAGTCATTATTTTCAGTTCTCTCTTGTATAAGGAAAAAAAAAAAAAGAGCTAAATGCTAATAGGTATTCTTTAGCTCATGTTATTCCTTCTAAAGAAAAGTAACTTGAAATGATGCAGTAGGGCCTCATTAGCATATTTAAGAAGTCACCACTAGTGGCCTTTTGAATGAGAAATGAGTAATAATCTGGTATTTTCTTAACACTTCAGATGATGCACTTCCTGACTATAATCACTGCCATTTCTCCTCCTCAGTAGGTTCCTCTCAAACATTCAGCCTAAGAATAAACAGAAAAGAAGAAAACTGAGTACATCACTCCATGATATTACAAATGAAGATATGAAGTCCTAAAAATGTTTAAAAAATAATAAAAGGAAAAGAAAAAAAAAAAAAAGGAAGGTATAAAGAAGCTGGTTGCAATGGTTTAGTTCTTTCTCAGTTTTAGCATATGAAAAAGAATCAATCTGAAGTAAATATTCAACGATGTATCTCAAAGAGATTTTTAATTGTCATTGCCTTACATTAATTCAGGACCTGGTCTGTTGTATTTCTGAATATATGAGACATTCTTCACTTTTCCCAGAATCCAGGGAAATGAGAGCTCTACCTCTCTTTAGAATTATGGGAAGATTGGACTTTTAAGGGAAAATAATATTTCCTGGAGGTTTTGAACTTTAGACTGTATCATTTTTAAATGACTCTTTCTTATCATCCAATAAAATTTTTTGTGATTGATGAGTGCCTCCACACACTTCTTTAAAGAAACTTTCTTGTCAGTACAGAGAATTTTTAAGACATGATACCTAATCACTCATGATCACAAAAGAAAGAAGAAAGAAGCAAATGCATTATTATTTTAATATCAGCTATGTGTAAAGTAGGCTCTCAGTCCTCCAACAGGACTACATCACTTACTAATGAAGTAGGTAAGGGTCTATTTGGGGAAATAAACTCTAAAATGTGTTGAGGAAATGATCTTTATACACTTTAATATATAATCATATAATTCAGTAAATCCTCTTTGATGGAAAAAAAGCACATAATTATTTCTGCCCCTTGTCCATCTTTGGCCTCTTGTTAATGTCCATGTTTGCAGAATCTCATTCTTACAGCACAAGAAGCAGAATTGTGTCTGGATAAAACCATATAAAGACCAGGTGACACTAATGATAATTAAGACATTAAACTATATTGTTGAAATCTCCTAGCTAAGAAAATATAACTAAGAATGGAAAGATCCTGGAAAATCTGAAATTAATCATCTGAAAAGTAAACAGAAGTGCTGCTACATCTCCCAGAAGCAGATACTGAACAAAGACGCATTTATTAAAAACTACATAACATACGTCAGTGTACATTTATCAGCTTACCATGACAGTCACAGATTCAGAGTTTAATTTGGATAAATAGATTGGGAAAGAAATGTTTTCAGCTGGCAGGTAAGTCTTTTTTTTCAGTTCAGATAAATTGTTCCACAAAATAACTTATATTGACGGCTTACAAGGAAAGAAAATATGTTTGTGAGCTGAGGGTACAACTGGGAATGGATGTTATTTATTTAGATATTTTCATATCAGGTGGCAAAACCATAAATTCTGAAGGTTCATTCTGCTGCTAGCAGCAACCTAGATTATAGAAAGTCTGACTTGCCTAGGCTGCAGTATATATTTTTTTCAAAGGTATGATTTGTACAAATAACAAGAAATACCTTGTTTCTTTTAAGATGCTGCACAAGGTTATATAATATTGTGATACTGCTAACCCAATCATTTTCCAGACAAACTAAAATAGTAGCATTGTTACTCACTCATTCCTTTTTTCTCTTTCTCTCTCCATTTATCTATATAAACCACATTTATCTACCAAATAGAAAACCACAATAAAATTGTAAGTAGTTAAAATTTAGAAAAAATAGAAAATGCTGGGATTCGGTATGGTTGCTCTTAATTAAATCTTATTATTTACACATTATGGTATAGCCTGTAATTGTCTCATCACATGATTTTAGTTGGAATATTGCCTGACTCGGTAAAATAATGACTTTAAAATTTGTTGGTACTATTTTAAAAAGGAAACTGAAAAATCAGAGATCTGTATAATGACATCTAGCCTTAGTTGCAAGACAAGATTATTATTCTCTGTGTAAACTGGCATGTAAGGGAACTAAAATACAAGAGGTTGTTTTCAAAGCCAGACACCAAGAGCTGTAGCTAAACAAAACTTTCAGAATAATTTCAAGGTTATGGTAGGATACATGGCTATAAGAAATTATCCTTACCAGTCTGTTTTTCTGATATATAAAGGTTTTTCCTATGCCATTTGCAGTGTGTCTGTTTTTTCTGATATTTTCCAAGTTTAAGGTAGGAATTGCTCCAATTCCTCAGGAGCAATAACCACACATCAGTTTACTTAGTCTACCCTTCCAGTCAGGTTTCAGTGATCTTCTCCTGACTCCTAGCCTAAATCTTTTAAACTGTTTAATAGTTTTATGCCTTCTCTGTATTTATCATTACCCACCTTCTTCTGACTTCAATTGAATCCTCCTTTTCAGATTATTTAATTTTGGGTTTTTTTCCATATTTGCTCTTCTCCCTACCCTCTCTATTTGTTAGGACCTGTGATGGGATTAAACTGTTTTTTCAATCAGTTCCAATTCACTGCCCAGCACAGTGTGTCATATCCCAGAGAGACACTCGAAAGTCTTGTGATTTCAGGAACAGCATCTATGAGGAACTGCGCTGCTCAGCACCTTTCAAGAAGATATATGAGAGCTGTGATCACTCTTTTGAAATGGCCAGTAGAGCCCAGTTCTTCATAGAAAAGGAAAACAGAAAGATCTTCAGAATATTCCGGCCAGATGTTAGGATTTGTATCAGATGAAAAGCCCCTAAATATTTTTTAACATTACAAAATATGTTTTCCCTATGTACTTTGCAGGAGAAAACATAGCAAAACTGCTGAAATTTTCCATTGGTCTTCAGACTGTGTTTTATGACGAGTATAGATATTTTTGATGAGATAATGAATTATTGAAAAAGAGATAATTAACTGAAGGGATCTTTTCCTTATGTGTGTGTTTGTGTGTAAATGTGATGTACATTTTATAATAGGCATGGTTCTAACTCTGATTTGGTATTCATTTAATCTAAATTATTTTAGATATATATTTGTCTATCTATTTCGTGTCATATCTATTCTTAGTATGCAGAACAGAATTATTTCCTGTTCCACTTTTCCTGCAAGTTCATATAATTCATTCTTACAAGTCCATATTATTTATTCATCATGTTTGTGGAAAGATTACAAACAAAAAAGCCGCTACATTCTAAATATGGCTATAGGTGATGCTGATCACATAATAAATAAATGAATGAATGAATAGATAGATAGATAGATAGATAGATAGATAGATAGATAGATAGATAGATGAATGAATAAATAAGAATCTAACGAGTCCTGTTTGCTATAAACAAGGAATAGATTTCATTTTAGATTACTGAAATCATAGCCAAAAGGCAATATTACAAAGAAAATATTGGCTTTTCAGAAGTCCCCTAACACTGAAGCAAATTTGTAAAGGTGATGTCAGAGCAATAATTATAAGTAACAGAGAAAAATAAATTATGTAGGTCAGATTTGTACCACAGGTTTTGAAACTTTGCAGATATATTCAATGTGATCATTTAAGAAGTTATCTTAACCTTCAAAGTTTTTTTCCATCATAGAGACTAATGCTACTGTGCCCTATTTGCATACTCTTCTTTGTGCTGTGAATGGGAAGCAGTAAAATTCAAAACTTCATGGTTGAGTGAGGTGGTTTAGGCCCTGCTGTTGCCATTGTCCCTCTCCCACCCTTGGACTGAGTAGGGCACAAACCTCGGAGCTGAAATAAGGAAAGATTTAATACAACAGTGTAATAAATAACAATCTGAACAACAACAATAGCAATAAGAACAACAACAAACAATGATAACAGTAAACAAGACAAAAGATATACAGAGAAATAGTGCAGTGGATACATCCAGCCTGCCGCATGCTTCCCGCGACCAAAGCCACAAAGGAAAAAGCTTCCCTCGCTGCCGTGCAAGACCTGACCTCAGCATGGTATGAATAACCCAGCTGGAGATCCCTTCCCCCTCTCTGCTGGGGAAACTTAACCCTATCCTAGCTGAACCAGGACATTGAGATAGGATATGCTTCAGCTTTGTTTCCTCTCTCTCCTCCATGGACAAATTAAGGTCAATACAATTAAAATTGTCTGAAAGCTATCTAAGGATTTAGTCTGACTGGAATTTGCCTTTAAGTAAAACAGAGCTCTCTGGAACAGCACAAAGATCTGAATTATCTATCTCAGCAAAGTGGGAAACTAAACACTCAGAAAATATGTTGTTTACGTCAGCCTATGCTTCAAACCTTGGTCCCTCAAAGCTCAAAATTATCATTAATTCATGGTAGAAGATAAATATCAGCTTTATAACAAAACAAAATGCAGAACTGAATTCAAATTTAACTAGATCTTGGAAACAGAAACACTTCCAAATTTCTCTAACTGTTCTCCAATTTTTTAATTTAAAATTTTTAAAGAAGTGTTTGTGTCAGCATGATTCTTTTTCAAACATAAATAAGAACATAAATAATATAAAGGTTTCAGAGTCCTCAGAAAACAAAAAGCTTATTATACTTAAAAAAAAAAAAAAAAAAAAGAAAAAGAAAAAAGTTAAATCTAACCTACCTGTCTGTGTTGAACAAATGTACATAACAGTGGTTGTATATATATGCTTAGAAAATTGGTCTGAAAGTCAGGAGAGACAGACAGATTTGACCCAGAAAGTATATCTAATAATTTAAGAATATTGGAATGTTCCAGAATTGGATAAAAATACATTAAAACAAACACCTTAAAACCAGTTTGTCAGCATCTCTATGAAAAGGACAAGTGTACTGATTTTGACAGAATTTATAACTGTGAACTGTCAAAACAAACAGTTTAGAGATTTTGCTTTGACACCATAAAATGCTACAGCTATACTTGAACATATTGACTCATCTAGGACTAGTATCATATCAAGTAAACAGAATATATAAATATCGATTCTTTATTGTACTGTTCCCAATTCAATAAAAAGAATGGTTTTGTGTTACCAGTTGGAAATTTTTCAG
>NW_020799097.1:14147814-14175837 GCF_003259725.1 Athene cunicularia
AGTCAGCATGGGTTTATGAAAGGTAGGTCCTGCTTGACAAACCTAATTTCCTTCTATGATAAAATGACCCAACTATTGGATGAGGGAAATCCTGTGGATTTTGTCTACCAGGATTTTTGAAAAGTATTCAAGACAGTTCCCCATAGGATTCTCATAGAAAAACTGGCTCCTCATGGCCTGGATGAGCACACGGTCTGCTGGGTCAAGCACTGGTTGGATGGACGGTCCCAGAGAGTGGTAGTCAGTGGAGCTAAATCCAGCTGGCAGCCGGTCACAAGTGGTGTTCCTCAGGGCTCGGTGTTGGGATCATTTCTGTTCAACATCTTTATTGATGATCTTGGTAAGGACATAGAGTGTATCATCAGTAAATTCGCAGATGACACCAAGTTAAGCGGCAATGTCAATCTGCATGAGGACAGGGAGGTTCTACAGGGAGATCTGGATAGATTGGATCGGTGGGACAACATTAACGGGATGAGCTTCAACAAGGCCAAGTGCCAGGTCCTGCACTTGGGCCACAACCACCCCCTGCATGGCTACAGGCTGGGGTAGGAGTGGCTGAAGAGCTGTCTGGAAGAAAAGGATCTGGGGGTTCTAATGGACAAGCAGCTGAACAGGAGCCAGCAGTGTGTCCAGGTGGCCAAGAAAGCCAACGGCATCCTGGCTTGTGTCAGCAATAGTGTGACCAGCAGAAGTAGGGAGGTGACAGTCCCCCTGTACTGGGCACTGGTGAGGCCACACCCGGAGTGTTGTGTCCAGTTCTGGGCACCTCAATATGAGAGAGATATCGAGGTGCTGGAGCGAGTGCAGAGGAGGGCAACGAAGCTGGTGAAGGGCCTGGAGAATAAATCCTGTGAGGAGCGATTGAAGGAGCTGGGAGTGTTTAGTTTGAGGAGGAGAAGGCTGAGGGGAGACCTCATCACTCTCTACAACTACCTGAAAGGACATTGTAGAGAGGTTGGTGCTGGTCTCTTCTCACAGGTGATTAGTGACAGAACGAGGGGGAAAGGCTTTAAACTGTAACAGGGGAGGTTCAGACTGGACATTAGGAAAAAATGTTCACAGAAAGAGTGGTCAGACAGTGGAATAGGCTGCCCAGGGAGGTGGTGGAGTCACCATCCCTGGATGTGTTTAAGGGTCGTTTAGATGAGATGTTGGGGGATATGGTGTAGGGGAGAACTTTGTAGAATAGGGCTGATGGTTGGACTCGATGATCCCAAGGGTCTTTTCAAACCTGAATGATTCTATGATTCTGTGTATACACACACATGGACATAAACACAGACATACATATGTAAGTTTTCTCTGGAATATCTTTAAAATATGATATGTTGTATCAGTCATAGATGGTTTTGCAGAATCTGTGACACCTTTTCCATAAATGAAAGGTCACAGCCAGTTAAATTAATTCCATCAATTTATCTTCAAAAACTTATAGTCTCTTGAAGAGCAGAATGTCATAAATATTTATATGTACTAGAATTATGACAAGGTATTTAAGAATGAAAGAGAAGGTCAAAATATAACATCTTAGAAACTGTGAGAAAAGTTGTCCTAAACTATAATGGAAAAAAAATAAACAAGAAATTAATCTTGACGCAATATCACTATTTACCACCCCTGTTGGGATGCTATATTTTAGTATACTATATTCACTTCAGAGAATTTAACTATATGGACTATATGGACATCAGAACTAAGCTTTTTTTTTTTTTTTTTTTTTTTTTTTTACAAAATGGAGAAAAAAAAAAAAAACATTTGAGAATCTGGTCAGAATGGATAAAAGAATTTTACAATGTATTTTAATAAAAATTACATGGTTCTGCTGTGCTAGATAATGGCAAGAAACTACACAGAACCAAAAGGATATGGAAATTAATTATCTACCTAGTAGAAACAGGAATGATCTGCACAATAGCAGTGCAAATTCATCATGGACATTGTCTCAATTTACTTCAGATTCAGGTTTACTGGGATCCTTATCCCCAGTATGAACCTGAACTGATCTGACAAGTTCACAGTGATATTGAAGTTGTTGGAACAATTAAAAAAGTGTTTAGAAGCCAAAACAACAAACAAATCAAATAGACAATCTCAAAGTTTATGAAACAGTATCATAAAATCTAGATTACTCAGATAAAATCTCCTAAGATATTTGAAGAGGTATCTGTGTTTCTGTTTCTAAATCACTGATTTGAGATCTGAAATAATATGAAGCTCATCAATCATCAACAAAACAATCTGTAAAGCTTCTTAGCCTTTAAATTTCTTAATCCTTTCTACCGATCTTTTTCCTAGTTCCTCATCTGAAAGACAAACTGCCTAACTGACTGTACTTAGATAACCCACCTGCTCCCTGCATCATTTATATGACTTGAATACATTCCATAACAATTTATACTGTAAGGAAAAGGAATACATTTCAAAACTCTTAGCCTTTGAAAATTCCAGTATTTCCCTACTAGTTTTGGTCCAGAATTGGAATAAATAATGACAAAATGAAGACATTTTTCTCAGAACATTAACCAATAATAATTATTAATTTAGACATCCAAATGTTTACTTGGAGACAGCTCAGCAGTAAAGTAGAATTACTTTTTACCTCCAGTGCCTTCTGAGAGTGTCATCTTCCTGGTCTATGCTTTGCAGAAAGGAACTTGCTGAACAGATTACTGCTACCTCTACTCTTCTGCAGTCTTTCATCTCAACCACTGCATATTTATGTAATTACTTCATTCACAGACAAAAAGGGAGTTGGGGCTGTCCATTGTTGTAAAATCCAGGTCAAGTAGATATACTGACCCAAAACACCTTGACTAGATTCTGCCAAAATAAAATCTGAGTGGTCTACTAAAATTAAAAAAAAAACAACAAACAAACAAACCAAACCAAACATAAAAACCAAAACGAAACAAACAAAAAACCCTAACAAACCAAAACCCAACAAAAAACACCTCACAACAAAATATTTTTTTTTTAAATAAAAGTAGTTAGGCTTGGAAAAAACACATTTTACAGAAGCCATGCTTTCTGTTAATCATCCTATATTTAAAAGATTTCAGTGCTCCAGTTAATATAATTGGTACAACATCATTTTGTTTTGTACACAAAAACTATAGTTTTTGTTTTGTTAAAAAGTAATTTTATTACAGGATTTTATACGACAGTATGTTAGAAATCAATTAAATCTCCAAGATAAGTATTTTCTGTGATTTCCTTTCTTGCTTTGTGTCCCTAAGATCAATTACCATGTGTCTTTTACATGCTGAATCTGTTTAGACCATGAAGCACTGACAGTTACCTCTTTGCCATTGGACTTATCAAACAGAAACATATGTTAGTGTCTGGAGTCAGCTTCCTCCCATACGTGTAACTAATTAATTCCCTCCGTTACCAAATATCATGCGCTTGCAATTGGAACTGTGTATGAAGTTTAAAACATATTGCAAAGACCAGGTTTCAGGAGAGTCTGAAATTTTTATCGTTTATTGAACATCAAAAAGATTCCTTCACATGTAGTGTTTCATCTTTATGATCACTGTTCCTCTAGCATTCCTCAATTCCCTTTAATAGAAACATAACTCCTTATGAACCTTTTTCCCTGTTATATGACATCCATATCAGTAAGGTCAATAAGCTTTAAGTTCTTTGACTTTCTAAGTTTTAATTTTATACTTAAGGTTCCTATGCTCTTAAACATCGAGACTGTATAATGTTGTGTTTCTTTCTGTATTTCCCTTGTTTAAACATAAAATATAATTAAAAATTTGTTTTTACAACCATTCTTTAGAAAGGATTTGAAAACAGCGGAAGGTAAGATTTCATCTTTTGACTATGCACTCTTCCATTAAATCTTATGCCCACAATCTGTTGAACCAGTTAGTGACATCAAAATACTGAATCTTCCACATGAAACTATTTTGCAGTCACTGAGTCAATGCTCACCCTTATTTTAATTCCATTTAGAGATGGAAGTCAGTCCTTCCTCCAAGATGTTTAAGGATAGTTGTAACAAATAAGGGTTGCAGTTTGAGTGCAGGCTGTTCACAGCAAACAGCTTTCACAGTTTGAGACATTTAGAGTGAGGAAGAGGTAATAACTGTTAAAAGAACGTTTTGATTTATTTATACTTGCATTTCCAAATAGCAAATAAGAGAAGTTGTACTTTATATTATTACTTTTTTTATAAAACATATGGATTCTGATGGTCCATTCAGCTTGCATCTCTCTGTGACCCATTTAGCTTCTGGAACAGACAGCACAACAATTTGTGTCTGTGACAGTAAACCACAACATTACTAGTTTCCTTTGGATTATAATTTTTCATTTCATTATTGTGATACACGGAAGAAAGTTACAAATATCCATTAATCCAAATAGTTCTAAAAACCTCACAGATATCACCTTCTCTTAAAACTGGAAATTTGACTACAATATATTTAAATATTAAAATATTTTAAAATTTGTCAGTTCTCAATATCTTTCTTTTATCCAAATTATTTTTTCTTGGTATCTTGATGATATTAACCTTTTTTTTTTTTTTTTTTTTTCCTTATAGAAGGCAATGCATGAAGTCCCATACATAGAGCTGAAAGTAAACACAGATCATTTTGATAGGACATAAGAAAGAGGAAAGAAAAAAGGGAGCAGAAGTAGAATGAATGAGGAGACAAAAAAAATGTCAAAGTATCAAACAAAATTATTTTCTACCTTCATAAAATAAAAAAGTATAGATTTACATTCTATACAATGTCTACTTAAAACAAACAAACCAAAACACACAGTCCCAATAAACAAACACCGAACTAGAAGTTTGTTGAGTTTTTTTAACATAACCCCACTGCCATTACAAATAGTCTATGAGGTTGGTAAGCCTTATTCTACCAGGAACAGAGGAACCTCAACTGGTTAAGTGAATTTTCACATGAATAATAATTCGCCTGACTTAATATAGATATTTATGGCAGACTTTTATGTTTGAGCTAGCCACTCTAGATTCTCTGTGTTAAGAAAGAAATTATTTGTGTTATTAATTGATCTTGCATGATACTAATGTGTCTCACTATTAAATCTTTTTGCTCTGCCCTTTGAATATATTTTGTACCTGGCTTAGAGACAGAACCATGTAGAACTAAGAATTTTGCATGGTTCTTTCTCTTCATCCATTTTAACCCATCTTAAACTGCATAACCCCATATGATCTACAAATGAAGCCATTAACTATGAAATTTTAATGGGACCTAATAATTTAGAGAGCTCACTGAATTTCTGCCCCTCTTAGCCTGTGAGAATGTCTCCTTTTTTAAAATTTAACCTTTTTATTGATGATATTTGATGCAGTGTCTGTGTTATTATGGGCCATAATCGTGTCATTTCATTATGTTATTTTCAACTGGAACAATGAAGCACCCATTGAAACTGCTAGACACATAGAGCAGAGCTACAGGTATATGCTGACTTTTTTCTGTGCTGGTAGAGACAAATTGTTTAGGGCTGTCCTCAGATAAGACCTGAACCTTTTCTATTTTATTGCTCCTTCTCTTTTTTAAGGCTGTTAAAGCTTACTCTTGACTTTCTGATCTTTTTAATTTTATCATAATGTGTCAGCTTTATTGAGTAGAAGAAACCCTCTTATGTGTCTTTTAAACATAGAAGAACCATTTTTCAACATGCTCAGTTGTGATAGTGCTGAGAGAAAGTCAAAGCAATTTGAGAGTCTCCTAATTCCATGCACAAAGGTCAACACTTTCATATTTGAGTGCCTATCATTAGAACTTCAGAGTGCAAACCATTTCTTCCTGTTTTTACCTCATAATAAGAAAGAAGCTTGTTTCCATTAGACTGGAAAATCCAGCTGCAAAAACTCCCAGCCAAATAAGTAATTATTTTGCTCTCATGACTCATTCTTCTGCAAATTTCATATTGTTTCCTGTCTCCAACACACATTTTTATTAAAAAAAAAAAAAAAAAAAAAAAAATTGAATACAGTTCAAATAATAACCAGCAAACTTTTTAACAAGAAATACCAATGTCAGTGTTTATTTTTGAAAATATATTAAAGTTCAGATAAGCAGTGTAAAATATCTGCATATTATGCAATTTATTTGAACTTAATTCCATTAAACATACTGGCATTTGCATTGGCTGCAATAGTGGGCTCATATGCAGAATTTTCATAATAATCAGACAACTATTTAATGTGACTGTTTTACATTAACATAACCAAAAAGCTGTGAAATTGGCTCTAAATTGAGTAAGCATCTGTGTTTGATTGCAATTTGTCATAATAAGCTGTCAGGTGTTTCAATAAATGCTAAGTATTCTTTCACCATAGAAAATATATTTCTATCATGCTGCCAGTTTTCCTTAGCAAAATAAGACTACCTAACAGAGTCACAATATACAAACTGTTCTCATAGTGAAACCAGAGCAACTAGAATGTTGTAGAATTATTTCAGTATTTATATTACAGCATCTAAGAGAGTCATAGGCAAAGTCCATACTTACTACGTCAAGTCGTACCAAAAAAACATAAATGCTGCACAGGAAACCAGTGAGTATAAAAAGTAAGAAAAAGGAGTAAGACACTAAATACGTATCTCATAATCTAACTCAGCTTCTCATATTGTTTCAGTATATCTTTTCCCTATTTTTGCTACCCTTCTTGTATTGACATTCTCAGTACATCAAGAAAGTTGGGATGCTCTTTAGACTAAATTTTTTAAACCTACTTATAAAAGGGTAGCTCATAAGTCATACTCAAAGGTTTTGTTTCTTGTGCTCTTCTGGTTTTCATTTGTACCAAGGGTCCATCTAAGATGCAGTTTTAAATTTAGAGTCCATTAATGAAATGGTGATTTTGAGATTATTTTTTTTTTCCTCAAGCAAATTGCTGTATCTTTTGGAACAGTACTGTTGATAATATCAACTCGATAAAAACAAGTAATTTACACCAGAGATCATATACTGTTGTACTGGGACAGATCAAACTGATTTTGGGCCTGTTCAGTTTCTTGAGGAAACTTCATAGGATTGAGGAGAAAATGTGAATGTTTTAGGATTTTATCAAAATCTTACAGCAATAATAGAAAATGAGGTTAAAAAGAGAAGGAATATAACTGAATCAATGATACGCAGTAAACAAAAGCTGTTCACTCAGAGGAAATAAAGAGCAGGCTCATCAGTCCATTCTCTACATAAACCTCAGTATTATCTTTAAACAATCTCTTGGCTGAATAGACTCTGAAACACAGGTTGTAAAAATGTCTGAACTCAACAGTAATACCCTGAATTTGTGGAGTGTGAAAGAAGCACGGGAAAAAATAGCACGTCTGGAGGAACCTAAAAAAAAATTTAAAAAAAAGCATGTAGCATAGATTCTGCTTAAATTTAGACAGTTAGTCAAAAGCAAAGAGCAGAATTTATGGAGGCAAAAACCTCTAAATGACTACATAGCCAGGCTGGGATCTGGTCTTCCCTAGGGAGGTAATGTGTCTCCCTCCGTAAATTACACTGAGTTCAAGGCACCTGAGTTCTTAACACAAGTGCACTCACTCAGTCAGACCATCTAGATAGAGAACTAAGCTCTGCACTAGAAATTTCCACATTTGCAGGAGCAAAATTGCAGATAATTCTACCTTCAAGCTCCTAATACTCTCTTACAAAAATCTGAAAATAGGTAATACTATGAAGTGGACCGGATAGTTTTCTTTTAAACCAATTCATATAACTGACTGTCCTTTATAATGCTGAAGAAGTATTTACCCATTAAAGTCTAACAAAGAAAGACAGTTATGCACGAATTGCATATTTTTAAATGCTTACATTATTGTTAAGGTTCAAATAAATTACTTAAAGCATCAAACTTTGCACAACAAAGCTTTATTCCTGCACATACTATTCTTTGAGATCTATTAAACTAAAACTAGTCTCCATGGGATACTATGGTGTTAGAAATTCATATTTTTGTCTCGGCCAGTAATGAATCTACAATTTCTACCTGTGCTTTCCACATCTCTTATTTCATTAGTGATGAATACACACACATGTACAGGGTAATCTCTGAAAATAAAGCTCTACATGCTGTGGTTACCTGTATAGAGGCACCTAAGGTCATTGTAGGCTGATATATTATTCACTGTTGGTATTAATTGTTTATAATCAGTATATGATATTTAGGAAGACAGGAAGTTTACTCTTTTTTTTTTTTTTTTTTAAATTTTATTTTAATTTTTTACATTTAGATATACAAATGCAAAAAAAATACAAAGTTCCACTGAATGAAAACAAGGACATTTTCCATCCATGTTGTGAAAGGGAAATTTGCGATAAAAGCAGGAAATGCTGCTTAGTGCCAAAAAAACAGTGAAGGGTTTCTTTATAGCTTTTTATAAACTTGGGATCCCAGTCCCACAAGTAGTCAGGGTCACTATACCTTTGGAGTTATTCCAGAAGTTTCAACTGATTTACCTTAAATCGTTAAAAAAAGCAGTTTACAGATTTGAAAGCTTACTGTGTGACTCAAGGCAATCTTTTAATTTTTCTCTGCCTGATGTTATAATACCTTTTGCAGCTCACAAGGTTCTGTTTGTTACTGCTGAAAAGTCTTTACATGACTTTTCTTTGGATAATGGTCAGGGAAGGAAAAAGTTAATCATTCAAATTCTGTATTCACTATAATGGTTGCAGCATTTATCATGTAATAGATGCTGCTGCAACCACAACAAACTACCTGTCATAAACAGTTAATAATCTGAAAGACAGAAAACACATGAATGTTTTATGTATCTACCTTACCCATCATTCAAGCATATGATTAGGACAACTCAGGTCAATTGTGATACAGAGCAGTTTTTGGTCAGCTGGGTTCTGTGTACTTCACAGACAGAGTGAATCTTGAGGGTGGATTGGATCAATGACATAGTTTGAACAGGAAAGAGGAAGAAAGCAAAGGAAAAAAATAAATCCTTTAAAAACTTCTCATACAACGTTGTGGATTAACCCCACTAGGAAGCTCAGCCCCACACACCAGCTCCCTCCCTTCTCTCTGGTGGGGATGGGGGAGAGAATCGGAAGAGTAAAAGTGAGACAACACATGGATTGAGATAAAGACAGTTTAATAGGTAAAGCAAAAGCTATATGAAAGCAAAGCAAAATTAAAAAATCATTCACTACTTCCCATTGACAGGAAAGAGTTCAGCCATACCCAGGAAAACAGGACTGTCACATATAATGGTTACTTGGGAAGACAAATGCCTTAACTCCAAACATCGTCCCTTCTTTCTTCTTCCCCCAGCTTTTATTGCTAAGCATGATGTCATATGATCTGGGATATCCCTTCGGTCAGTTAGGGTCAGCTGTTTTGGCTGTGTCCCCTCCCAACTTCTTGTGCACCCCCAGCCCACTTGCTGGCAGGGCAGTGTGAGAAACAGAGAACACCTTGACACTGTGTAAGCACTGCTCAGCAACAGTTAAAATATTGGTGAGTTATCAACAGCTTTGTTCAAAAATCCAAAACATCACCATATAAACCACTGCAAAGAAAATTACCATCCATCCTATCCAAAATCAGTACAATCTCCACCCCTTATTCCATGCCACTTGTGTCATGCTCAGATCCCATACTACCCAATACATCCTCATTAGTTCCCCTCTTCCTGTCCTTTGATATATCCGGAGATATCATTCCCTTAGTCTATGGACCACCACTGTGAAATGTCTAGAAAATGTCTAGAAACTTTCTATTGAGTTCATTTAGTCCAGGACTTGGGTTCTGTCTTTAATGGTGTTCCCTCAGGACAGGAGAGGCAGTGTGTTGTCTGGAATTATTGGACTGCAAAGCCCACTCAGTCAGGTCATTGTTGCACTTGCACTGCTTCTCATGAGGCTCATTCTCCATTGGTTCAAGTGGTTGGTGCTATAGTACTTCTTATGACATGCCATTCAGACTTTCTTTACAACCGCGTAAAGGTATGTCTATTAGTATCACTATCCCTTGTGCTTTGGGGCCAGGCCATAGAGTTTATCATTGTAATGACTCCTTCACTTGCCCCTTTCATGACTGTGCAAGGAGTTCCTGCTTTAGTTCCTCTAGCATACAACTCAAATAATGGGTTGCAACAATTTCAAGGTATATGTCCATTATATACATTCATGGTTCCGTTAAGTTTTGACCATATTAGAGGTGAAGGATGTATTCCCAGACTCTGTAAACAGTGACAGGTGTATTGAATTAGATGGAGAAAAATGGAAGTGAAATTCCCAGAGTCTCCATTAAACTGAAATCCCCTTGTCCAACCAAACTATCAATGATTTACATGACAGGACAAGAAATATGTTCAGTGTGGTCAGCATGATGCCACATAGAATTATACTATGAGCAGAAATAACAGGAATTGATACATAATATTTACCAGTCAACCGGTTAAGCCTCATTTTTTTTCCAAACTTAAAATAAATATTTTAGGTTAAATATTTTTTTGTAATATTTCTGAATGTCTTGTTTAAAAAAAAAAACTGACATTTTTTTTCATCAATGTGTTACATAATTGTTTATTCCATAGACTGGACATTTTGGATGCAGGTTATTTTTTATAGCATCTTAGACAATTCAGTAAAATAAGCTTTCACTTGTAGAGAGATATGTTATATGTTATTTCTCAGCAGATCAAAAATGTGAAATTGGCACAGCTCTGTGTACATAAATAGTGTCAGTGATTATGACTGTGTTGTTTGTTTGTTCTCGCAAGTATGATGCTGAAGAGAAAAAAAAATTCATTATTTTTAAAATATCTTTTAAATTTTGCCAGCAGGTATATTTTTTCTTCACTGACTAGTAAGAACATCTGGTTAAGATAAATATATGACAAATTATATTTACGTATCTCTTCATGTAATTGTGAATTCAAAAAAAATTTTTGTATGCAGAGGAAAAAAAATCATGCAACTTTAGGAACTATTGGTGAAATGTTTCACTGCACAGAAATGATTATCATGGGAATTATAATCAAATTCCCTTTGAATATCAAGACTCAGATTTTGAATCAGAAAATCATTCTTCATTTCAGAGGAGGTAAATTTACATTTTTAGACAAGTTCTATTTATGAGCACAAGACAAGTAAATTTTAGCAACATAATTTTAAACATTTTCAAATGACCATGGACAAGAGCAGATACTTACATGACAGGAAGCTCATGTAACAAGTTAATTTGCCTCTTTCATTTCATATTCTCAGTGACCCAGAACAGTGATATCTGAGATTATGCAGGCTTGAAAAAAAATAAATGTTTTAACTTTCAACCTGAAAATCTCAAATAAATTAAAGCTGTAAAATCAGTAGGACTGTAGTTATAAAATTCTGTAGTTTCTCACTCTACTAATATTTTTTCTGGAGATAGGGATGCATTCTAAGAGAAGAAATGCAAGATCACAGATGTATTAATTAGATGTATTAATTAAATAGAATGTACCATTCCATTTAGATCCACTAATTTTTTTTTTTTCAAAATGAGCCTGGAAGTAAAAAAAATAATATTGAACTTCATGTCTTAAATTATACAAAACCAGAATAATTATTTTGCTTTTGCTTACTTTTAATAGCACTCTATAATACAAACATTGTAATACTGGACAGTTATACTCTTGCCCTCCCCCCAAAGACTATGATTACTTTGCAGTAATGTATTATAGAGTGCGATGTATATTTGGTTTCATTCAAGTTACTCCACTGGCAGTAGGGTTGCTGCAATGAATTAATGGAATATATTTGTAAAGTGTCAGAGACACTTTACTGTAAAGTGTAAGAGACAGTATAAAAAGTGGTAAAACCTGATTAGGCTGCTAATAGTTGGAAGAATTGAGGTTCTCTCAATATGGGAGCATAAACTGATGGGATCACATTGTGAGAGACAACATGTGCACGTGTCCCAGAATTACTACATCGCATCATCACATCAGGCCAATCCCAAATGCTTTAAATACGCAAGGGTGTCTGAATGGGCTTGAGCATCTCCATGTAGGCATCTGAATCCTTTTCTAAATGTCAAGTACATTCTCAGATGAAGGCTCTATTCAACATTATGACACAAACTACTGGAGACCAGAACTATCTTCAGAAGCACCTGAAGGACAGACACAATAACTTAAAATGTCTTAGTGGCACCAGGTGTCCATGGGTAGCCCATTGAGTTGCTGTCTCTGTGAGAGCAGGATTCTGCTCAGCTTGGGGGCCTCAGAAGTCCACCAAAACAAAAGAAGTCTCTTCTCTCACTGGGGTTGAGCATGATTTGATGAAGACTTTTAATGCAGCCTATAGAATGATTCATCTGATTAGCTGAATCTATGTTGAGAATCCAGGGTTCAGTTCAGTTAACCACATATAGGTGTTTAGTGCCAACCAAGATTCCCACCCGCAGGTATCAATGATATGTAGATGTTTTAAAAATACTATTACATCAATCAGCTGGGCCCAGTGTGACTTCTCAAATAACACAGATAGCTAACCATAGAGCAAGAAGACATTTCCAACACTGACAGATGTTATATACACAATTTATAAAAAATAGTTGATTTCTATGTTCTCCAGTAGAACCCATTACTACTGACTGTCCTTAATGGAAGAAGCTTACTGTGCCTGAAAAAAAAAAAGAAAAAAGAAAAAATATCCGTGGTAAATATTAAGAAAATTCCAAACAAAGATACAGTATGCTTAAAAATTCTTATCTTCTGGGCATCCTGAACTGTATTGAGGTGTGTGCATGGGAATCTTTTGTGTTTGTAGAACTACCCTTTAGCTGTTACTGTGGGGTTTCACGCATCCTACTGGGAAGCAACAGGTAGTGGATATTTATTTCTCTTTTGAGAGCTGATAATCATCCCAGGCCTGACAATTTTTGTTTCTCTAAAATGCCTTGAATGAAGAAGGTTCAGGTATAACTACTTTTCCCAGTAAAAAACTAAAACAAAACAAAAACCCCATTGAAATTATTTTAATGACAAAACCAATGATTTTTCTACATCTCTCCTAGGAGGTCATGTAACCATGTTTCCTATTCATCTATTTCTATCTCCTGCAGTGAATTTCCACTGTTTTGTCTGTACATAAGTAAAAGGGGACTTATGATAATAAAACATTTAATAATGATAAGCAAGAATCACCCATTATTTCCTTGAGAACTACATCTCCATTGGAAGAAGCAGAAAAGTCACATTTGAATATATTGTTTGACTTTTAAGAATGTGAGTAGTTCTACATTCATGTGCAGTTGGATAATTGATTGTTCTGCTGTATTGAGTAGATGTGTGATCCTTCTTTCTACACTTGATCTCAAGCTTAGTATCAGGCTATCTTAAAGCTAACTCCAGAGAACAAAAATAGCTTTTGATTAAATAGATCCTATGATATTTCAAAACATATATGGCTTCCATAGCAGCCTGATTAGTTTTCTTATCTGTCGTTAGTGTGTGAACCTGCCAGAGAAATCTGAATTATGTGTGACCTAGAAGTGGGCATATCTAGGACTCATTTATGTCTATACCATAAAAGAAATTTGGGATGCTGTTAGCACTGAATTGACAGAAATGGGATGATATATAATAGAACAGGTCAGAAGATCATTAATACAGGAAATATTCTTTAAAAATATCTGTATTAAAATGGGATACTCTCAGCTAGAAATGTCAGGGAGGGAGAAAGCTCTAGATGTACTAAATTAAAACATATTTTTCTGATCTATCACATCTGGATGATGCCAGGAGAGTTCAGAAGTGTTGAGGCTGTTGTACAGGACTCAGAATAGCTCAGGAGCTATTCTGGAACTCAATATTCAGAAAAAAAGAAATCAGTAATATTTACCATTATGAACCAATATATTCTAAGAGAAAACCTGCTTTATTTAGCAAAACCTATGTCAAAAGGAAAAGTGCTTGTTTTCTATAAACATGTTGTTCTGAAACTTTGGCACTGTTGCCTTTTAGATTTTGATCAACGTGATCTGCTTTTCCTTTATTTTCTGCACAGTTAACGTGGGATGTTGCAGCAGAAAATAGAGACACAGCAAATGAGTAAACACTAAAGATCTGATTTTTTTCTATTGCAAAATATCAAAACTACATAAAAATATTAGAAAATAAGTTTAAGAATATTATTATGGCTCTTTTAATGAAATATTTGAAAACATTAGCACAAATAAGTTCACTTCTGTGACTTTGTATCCATCCTTTGTGTGTGAAGGGCTGCTTGTGTTTTAAGAGTCCTTTATTCTTCCAAGGAATTCTACAGAATGTCATTCGTAAGAGTTCATTTAATTCAGTGTTTGAAGATGGTTGGGATAAGCAAGGCTCAGAAGCTACCTGAATTCCTTGGAATAGTCTGTGCTGTAGCAAAAAGTAAAGATTTCAAGGTGTCCCATTCTTCTACAGTCTTTGAAATTTGCAAATTTCAGAAATATTTTGTGGCAATGGGAGATAATGCAAACCATGACTTTTTAGCAGCAGTGTTCTCCAGTCAACAGCAAAATCTCATAGGGTTACACTAGCATAACCTTCAAGATGAGAAGAGCTTGTCTATTGTCTATTTTACTATCTGAATATGAAAAATAATGGTACTGTGTTTATTTCTATGACATTTGATGGAAAATCAGTTTCTGTCCACTGATCTGGATTGATCAGGACTGAAGAAAATGACAATTCTACATTGTAGTGTTTCTGACTCTTAGATCCATTGAGGACAGATATCCTAAGCAGTAAAAATACCCTTTGATGGTTTCAGAATAGAGTCCCTGTTTATTGAGTGCCCTCCAGAGAACGGTACAAATGGTGATCCATTAGAAGAACATAATGGAACTGTCATGTTCACCACATAGGATTTGCTGGTATCATGGATATTTTTAGCCTTGGAACTTGAGATAAGAATTCATTTGCAAAATTGTTCCCTACAGCAAATTTGCATAATTTGCTTTAACTTAGTCATGCAATGATTCTTGAAACATTTCACTTGAGAGGAAATTCTAGTTTTATGCTCTGGTTTAAGTATAAATTTCCTGATATGCAGTCCACTGTTTCTTTTGCTTTATAGCATCATCTTACCTTTAATCAAACCTTACAGCCAACCATCTACTTCATACATCTTGAATGATCTCTTTCAATGAAAGTTTTAAGTCTGATGGATTTTTGTGAAAGTATTACAAGCTTTCATTAAACAGTCAAAGTGGATGTCAAGGCAGAAGACACTTTTTAGAACGGTTGTCATCTTGTATACACCATCAAGAAAAGAAACAGAAAATTGAGGTGGAAGATGGAAGAGTTGAGAGCCCAATGTTTGCAATGAAGAAGCAACATGTGAGACCAAAATTTCTAGCAGTTTTTCCATCTGGCACTGAAGGTGTCAAGCAAGGTGAGTTTCCTTGGAACACATCTATTTTCGTTTATTCAGACTGCATGCTTTCAGTCTGCCTGTAGCAGAAAGTGATAAGCATGTTGGTACTGTCCACTAAAAAATATGTTAAACAAAAAGTAACTCCTTCGTTTCTGCTCAAAGTCCTCTTTCAGAAGGAAATAATGTGTAACAATAACTGATTGTTCCTACATTAAAAGTAAAAACTTCTGTATGTCATAAAATGAAAATGGCTCCCTTTGATCACTAAGCTACTTTTATTATGAAACACAGCAATGGTGAAGAATATTCTGCTGGGAGGAGATAACAAGGTTTGCTGTGATCAAAAGACTGTTAGAAGTTGGTATTCACTGCAATAGAGTATGGCTGCTGATCAAGCAAATTTTTCTTATGCATGCCAGTTTATATTGGATCAGCTTCAGGAAAAAAATCTTGTTACTTTTTCTTTTCTCTTCGTGAACTGCTTCCTGATGCTTGTGGTAGCCTAGAAATAATGTCAAAATTAATGTTTGATGACGATGTCATAAAGCAAGTACATGTTTTAAAACAATGAGTCAAAGTAAAAGGAGATATTATTTTTCCTGTACCCTGTTTTCTTTCTTCATATGAAGTCTACTACATTTAGCAGCAAGAACCGAAAACACGATTTTAAAGTAGAAAAAGGAAACCAAGCAGTGGCCAAGCAGTGGAAAGTAGAGACAATACGCCTCCATGACCACAAAAGTTGTCCCTTGCTATTCCAGTGAGTGGGAATTCCAGGCTCATTGTTTTCTGTAGTGTACAAAAAGATTTAGTCTTGTTATCTTAGAGAAAATGTACAGCTGCAATAGAGAAAAAGAAAATAATAATCTTATGCCGCCCTCTCTTTCTCCTTTTCTCACACAGACACTTCTTGGACACTATGCTTGCTCAAGAGGAGCTGTAAATTGGTTCTTAACAGGCACAGTTCTGACAGACCATAATGCCTCATTTGTATATAACATTACTATAAAACATTTGTCTCAGCAGAAAAAGCATTCATTATTAATGACTACTTTAGTCAATATTTAATGTATCTCCATTCTTCTGAAATATAAAATTATTGATATAAAATATTAATTGATAGTCAACATGCTGGAACTATATCTCATTTAATTACACTTAAAACTAAATAGTGTAAGTCAAGAATACATTTCAATAAGTCTCAAGATCAGAATCAGCTTAAGTGAAAATAAAGTAGATTGCACACATCTAGGCTGCAGCATCTGAGATGGGCAAGATGAAACGTTTATGGTGTTAGTTAGACTATGAATGTGCATATGCCTTTAGGAAAAGAGTGACATATTGAGACTAGTATTCTTTCTATTTGCTCTTCTACGTATCAATTATCCCATTCAATGAAAGAAGATACAAAAATGCTGAAAAGTAGAGCAGGGTACTTAAACAATTATTAACTTTACCGGACCTCTTGGAAAAAAGTACTGTATGTGCTCATTCAAACATACCAATTTTAATTTTCTTGGGCCCATCATTGGTATCACAACCCACCTGTACCCACTTTGTTTTGGTAGGCAGTTATATTTCTTTGAACTATGACAGCTTACACATATACAAAGATGTTATGTTATGATAATAATGTTGGAATGTTAAGACGGAAGCACCTGTCAGCCAAAACTTCTCCAGTCTTTATTTTTACAAGACAATAAATATAAAATGAGATATAAACAGAATTTATGATGACATTTAGCTTCAAAAATATATGATGCTTCTAACAAAAAATACATGTATACTAAACTTCAGCTGTTCTATATATTTAGATATTTGTATAGCTACTGTATGTTTTATTCATTATTAACGAGAAAGGGGCTTTAAAATTCTATGAAAAACTGAAACATAGGAAAAAAAGTAACCGTGCAATATCTTTTCTTTACTCTTTTATTGTGTGCCTTGAGACCAAACTGATTCTATGTATCTTTAGGCATCCAAAGTACAAGTTGGAAGTTTAGCTATGCTACACTTCTTTCATGAAGAGGATAGGATGACTAGATTCTTGGTTGGGAGATCTGTCTGTTTTATAAGGGGAAGAAGAGAAAGGACTTCAGAGAGCTAACTTTTGTTGAGAGGGATTGAATTCATCCAGCTCTCTCAACAGGGTTTTCCCAATATGATTAACAGCACTGAACTTGGGATCCTGTTCTGTATCAACCACAATGTACCTATTTTTCTTCTGAGACTGTAGAAGAGCCTGTAAGCTTAGCTTTCCTAGCCTAAAGTCATTATCTCACTGCAGGCGTAAAGAAAAGAGAAGAAATGGAAACAAAACAAACCCACAAAGAAACAAAAAAGAGGAGAATTATATAATCTGACTAACCAAAATATTCATTTCTAATAAAGAATCGTGAGATCAGACCCTGTCCTTTTTAAAGTGGACATTATTGTCTGATAAAGTAAGGCCAGAAAGGAAGACTGAATTTGTTTCAAACCTGAATAAGGAATACAGGATAACCCCTTGGAACATCCTTAACACATGCCCTATATGAATCATGGAAGAGCTTCCCTGAAAAATCTTGTTTCCCTCTTCCCTTTCTTACTCTTCCTTGCATTGATGCAAGTTGTATTCATCTCCACATACCCAATTGAAACATACAGAATCATGGAATTATAGAACAGTCCAGCTTGGAAGTGACCTCAAGAGTTCATCCGGTCCAAGTTTTCATGGGAAAGGGGGCATAGATTATTTAGCACCCTGTCCAATTACACCTTGAAATCAGTGATGGAGTCTATACCACATCCCTGGGGAGGTTGTTCCAGTAAATTATTATTCTCACTGCATTTTTTTTTTTTATATATATACCCAGATGAAAGATAATGTGGTTGACTCACCAGGCCTCTCAGTGTTTATGAAGCATTTGGACAATTCCCTTAATAATATGCTCTGACTTTGGTCAGACCTGAAGTGGTCAGGCAGTTGGACTAGATAATCATTGTAGGTCACTTCCACCTCAACTATTCCATTGTAGTCTAGTCTAGCCTAGCCTAGTCTAGTCTATTCTTTATGAAAGCTGTGCTGATTAACTGCTGTCTAGAAATCTCACAATTTATGAAGAACAACGAAAAGGATAAATCAGCTGAGCTGATCAGTAAAACTTCACACAGTTTCATCAGGTCCATGCAGCAGTATCAGGAAAGTCCCTGTAGGTCAGTTTGGAAGATTTTGGACTTACATCTGCAAATGCTGTGATGAGATTCTGTGACAAAAAAAGTATTAGATGTGATTCTTGAACTGTGATTTCTCAGGGGAAATTCTGTATTATTCACTGTCATTCAGCATTTAAATCTCACCAACTGCTTAATGCCTTGTATGGCACTATAGCAGTTAAGGATTGTTTTGAAGCCAACAGTTGAAGCTATTGCCACATGAACTATAGGGTTCTTTGATCCCTAGATTTTCTAACTGTCTCTTCTGAGATGTTCAGATAATTAGAAAAATACAACAAAAATCCTTCTAGCTTTTAACACTATGCTCATCATACCAGTCTCAACTTCTGGTGAGCAACGAATGAAATATCTTCTGTGTTGTTGTAATTCTCATAGTTCTCATTACAAGATAATGAAATATAAACTCCTTAAATAGGCAAAATACCAGGTCATTAGTTCTAGACATGAATGCCTCAACCTAACTTCCCAAAATACAGAGTGAAGGCACACTAGGTAGAAATGAACAGTACCAGCATATCTCAAAATAAGATAAATAGGTAGTTACCAGTTGACAGACAGATAGTAGTATTCCTGTTCAGAGCAGTTAACCTAAATTGCCTCAGTGACTAGTAGCAGTGGAGTGGTCTTGTCTGTTAACTAAAGCTGCATCAGTTTAATGAATGAAAATCATAAAAACTCAGTGGGGATGTGAGTTTGTTCTGGCAAAGGGGTTGCAGGTCACTACTGACAGATCTCTGTTCTCCAGATAGAATAAAATTTAACAAAACAAAACAAAACAAGACAAAATTTAATGTGTTATTATAAAAGTAGGATAGAATTATATATATATTAATCCTTTTAGATGCAAGAATTGTGTCTGTATTTTGACTACATTAACAAGTTTGAGGTGTGTGTTAATTCCCCAACCAACACCATTTAAAATGAGATCAAGGGCTCTGCCATGCTTTATAACTACATCCAAAGTTCCCCTCATGCACCAACAAAAGAAATTCTGAAAGAAAAATAATATCACTGAATGCAAAACTATCAGAGAACTTCAATCTTATAAATATAGTGTAGAGAAAGTTTATGTGTTCATTTTTTTGGCTCTAACATAAACTATCTGTTCCAATAACCTCTGCATGGAAAAATGAAGGAGGTCTTCCTGTGAGTGTTGGTTATTTTAAAAGGTTTGACATCTTACTAAGAAAAAGCAATTACTCCTCCTGTTCCCCATACCTTAGCTGATCTCTTGGTCTGGGATAAATGCCACAAGTTTTTTCGTTCATACCTTTCCATACAAATTTAATTTGTAGAGGCTGCTTCTACAGTATCTGACCTGAAAAGCAGGCAGAGAATGAAGCAAGTTTTAAATATATTTATAATTCCATTGTACTTACAACCCTCTGTGAGAGTGAATGCTTAAAATGTACTATGCAGTGGTCAAATAGCTGTAGAAAATAAATGCCTCTAAGGTAAAATACAGTTTCATTACCAGAAACTGCAACTATGAGTGCACATTTCTGCAAGAAATTAATAGATTTTTGAGACAGGATGGTATTCTTACATTATCTGGTCTAATATTTTGCCTATTTCGGGCTGCTTCATTCTCCATATTGTCTTCTTTTGGCAAGACCTGTGGCCTGTTTTGACATGAAGATATGCATGAAGACACGAAAAGACTCATCACTATCCTTTTAAAAGTATTGCCCTCACTTTTAAAAGTGATGTATATGATTTCCAGTTTGAATCATGCCAGCTTTACTATCCACCTACTGGTTCTTAGTATGACTTTCTCTGTGCACTTCAGGACCCTGTCAGTACTTGCATTTTCTCTCTGTGAAAACACTGAGTCACTGTAACCCAGTCACCTTCCAGTCTCATTTCCACTAAGATAAAGAGAGTGGTCTGAATGTTTCAGCAGCATTTCATGCAAACCCTGTATGCTTTTGTGTCATTTTATTTATACCTTTCAGTACTTCTAATATTTTAATGTCTTTTCACAAATGTGACAAGAAGAGTGCAGAGAGTGTTTCAGGACTCCAGGGGAAAAAAAGACATTTCTTTCATCTTGTGTACTGCTCTACTGTTCAAACAGCTAAGAATCATGCTAATTCTTCCCTTTTGCACAGTTCTTATATGCTATTGCTTATGTTTTATTATGGCCTGACATATTATTATGTCCCTTATTTACAAGTTATGGTTGTTCAGTCTGTGATTATAGTCTTCATTTCTTGTTTACAGGGGTAGGATCCAGAATTTGATTATTAAATTCTTTTTGTTTGAACTGGCTCAGAGCTCCAAGACTCATATCTTTTCATCATTTATCATTCATTCAGTCTTTTCATCTTCACATTTTACTGGCAGTGATTTTATGTTTACTTCTGGTTCATTGATTAAACATTGAACAACGTTGGAAGTTACCATGCTTATGGGATGTCAGTAGAAATTCACATTAGAAGCTGTATTTCAACTATCATCAACTCCTTGAGGTGTTACCTGGTTTATATTCCATTTAAAGTTTACATTACTGATTTCAAATATTGCTAATCTTTATTCTAAATAATATACAGTACTTTATCACAAACACCTTACAGAAGTTGTTTCATAAGTGCAGTGATCATTATCAAACATATTTATCATTTGAAAGAAAGGAATCAGGTTTTTTTAACACAATCTCTTTTCTGCAAAACTATGATGGATTGGTATTAGCTATTCTTTTATCCTTTAATTCTTTACTAATTAAATCTCCTAGCACTTTTTTCATTATTTCTGCTGGGACTCAAACCAGGTTATGTAGCCTTGAATCACCTGATTGTCCTGCTAACTTTATGTTAACACTGAGAAAAAATACTACTTCAAGGCTTTTTCCCAGGATTAGAAACAAGAAAAAAGAATATTTTTCTCGACTAACTCCTATATGATTCTGTTCTGTTAGTTGTCCAGATGATACAATTGTAAATGTTTATCTCAACTGTATATGGTATAGTGTTTACTTTGCTGTCTATTACTTACTCACTAGTGATCTCCAGTCTACTTTAGTAATTCTCATGCAATAGGAGAATTATAATGCTGCTTTGCAAAATACAGCCCAAGAGACCAGAAGACGTTACTAAACATTATGTTAACTCTTCACAGTAACAGATCTAGTGCACTAATTAACAGATTTTTTTTATTCCTATTATGGTTTTATGAAACATGTCTGTACATATATTTGTTACAGATTGTGTTGGTTTAGGCCCTGCCAGGACCAGAGACCACATTGCCGTTGTCCATCCCCCACCCTCGGACCGAGCAGGGCACAAACATCAGGTAAAAATTTAATAGAACAGTGTAATAAATAACAATCTGAACAATAACAATAGCAATAATAACAACAATAAACAGTAATAACAGTAAACAAAACAAAAGATATACAGAGAAATACCACAATGGACACAGTCAGCCCGCCGTGTGCTCCCCGCAACAAAAGCCACAGGAAACTATTCCCGCGCTTGGCACATGGACCTGACCTCAGCATGGTGTCGATTAACCCGGCTAGAGCCTCCTCCCCACTCCTGGGGAAACTTAACCCTATCCTAGCCAAACCAGGACACAGATTTATACACATATATCTGTACAAGAAAAAGTCACAAGCCATTCCCCAAATACCTGAGTTTTCCTGTCTTTTAAATTTTCCTCTGACTACTTTGAGACAATAATTTCTGTAATACATTTAGAATATGTCCTCTTTTTATTTATTATAATTGCACTTATCTTGTCATCCTAGTTTCGACCAGGATGGATTTAATTTTCATTGGAGTATTTCATACCATGTGATGTCATGCCCAGGTGGGGTTAGGCTAGCTCTTCAGCTTGCTCTGCTCTCGTGGCACGCTGTCTGCTTGTCGGGCGGTATTGTTGCCATGGGGGGCAGTCTCTGCGTTCGGTAAGCTACTGTTGCATTTTACCCGTTTTCTTTTGAACTCACTATTGTTACTCTTGTTCTCTTGTTACATTTAGTAAATTACTTTTTCTTATTCAACCCACAAATTCTCTTCTTTCGTCCCTCCCCTATCTTACCAGAGGGGGGAAGGGGAGGTGAATGGCCAGCCACATGGTGACTGGCTGCCAGCTGACTTCAAACCTCCACACTTGTAATCACTGGTGGCTGGACAACATATAGTTTAATTTATTTTTAGTACAATATATTAAATAAACTTTGCTAAATCACTAGGTTCAATATTATGTCTGTTAAAAAACTTTTCATCTATGTGTACTTGACAAACCTCAGTATCTGAGCAGGACCTCTAAGGTATATTTCTCGAACCAAAATTCCCAGTAACAGCCTAATTCTTTTTTTCTAAGGATTTCAGATAAATGCTTAAAGGCTACGTCATTCTTCAAGAAATGGTGTAGTTGGGAACTGTCAGTGCTAGGTTAACGGTTGGACTAGATGATCTTCAAGATCCATTCCAACCTAGTTGATCCTGTGATTGTATGAAGATGTAACTGACTGTCTAATAAGAAACCCACCACTAAAGGGTTTTGTAATAGTCATGTTGACCAGAAACCTGTGACATTCACAGTTCTTGGCTCTGCCTAAGTATTGGTTGGCTAAGTTGGCATTTCGGTTGGAGATTTTATTCTGAGATAGTTTCACATACTTTTTTCCCCAAAATATTACAATTCCACACTCTATTTGCATTTTACATACCAGCAAATGCCAACAGAAAGTATTTAGTGTTTTTTCACTCCTTACTCCTAGTTATGACTAGTATTATCAAAGCTCTTTTCAGTTATGAGTCTCTAGTTCATTCTAACTCTTACTCAGAATTACTTACAGTCGTATCTTTAGTATGATACTTAAATATTAATACTAGGTCTACATGATTTTTTTAGGATCTGTTGGCTATTTCCAAGTAGATCATGTGGAGTTTCCTCTCTTTCAGAACCTTTGCAAGGTCCCTGCTACCCTCTCTAAACTTTAGTTCCTCTTTAGTGTAGGACAGTTATAACTGTGTGAATACTTAGCAAAGGGTTAATGAAAGGCCTATTCAGACTCCAATATGGAAACAGTTCTTGACTTATGGTGATAATGTGACCTAAAGACAATGAACCTGAATCTGAATTGGTTGGTCAAAGGAGAAAGTGTAGGGAGCAGAGAGTTTGTTGGAAGTGTGGGAAAAGCAAAACAGCAAAAAATCTGCAAAACACACATTTCCTTATTACATGGTGCCCAGAACAAGCATAGGATGGGATGAAGATCCAGTGATTTGTGTTGTCATGGCACCAAGGAGGAATGCAAAGTGAGGTGGAGGCCATGCAGTCCTGTTCTTCCAATTTTCTCAGGGAACATTTGACATGACTATGCAGTTTTATCTCTGGTTCTTCCCCTTTTCTCAAGGACTGTTTTTCAGTACTCTGCAGACCTTATCTCTCATTGTTCATCTTTTCCCACAAAACAGCACACACCTTGCATCAAGGAATGTGCTGTGTTGTTACTCAAGAAACAACAGCTGACCATAGTCCCACCCACTCACAGATACATACTATGATAAATATTACCCTGAGTTTGTATCTGACTCAGAGGGACACTAATCTGATACCGGATTAGAGGGACAGATCGACAGGTTTGTGCTCCTTTCCCCCACCCCTCCCAGAAGGGATGCCTTTTGGCTAGATTTAGGCTGTCGGCTATGCCAAGTGATTACCCAAGAATTGTGTGTGATTGGCATTGGGTTTTTGTGTGTAGTGCTATATAGCCAACCTGCAGTTTGTGCATTTATCATAGGCAATCTCAGAGAATCTGTAGATGTTGCATAAGAATAAACCATACTATTCGTGAACCTGACTGCTTCTCTTGAATGCAACTGGACCTAGAGCATATGAGCTGTTCGTGCATCTGGTGTCAGGCCTATAGTTACAACCATAATTGGCACACCTATTAAGAGATAAATCCAGCTGACCCTAGCCCCTCCAATCTCTGAGGACCGGCTAGAATGCAAGGGGATTTATCTCTTACTGAATTAATTCATTACCTTAAATGCAACAGAGGTGTTATTCATTGAACTCAGGACTAAAAAGTAAAATTTAGCCCTTAAGAAGTTTTTTGTTTTCTAGAAAGCTTATAATTTTAGGCAGTTACTGTGATGTGCTTGTACTTTAGTTTCAAATGTAAGGGATTTTTAATCACCCAAAAAATGTTGAGACAATACTCAAATTGTGCTTTATTTTAGTAGAGTAAGCATAGCCTACGTGTCTGTTTTATTTCAGTAGCAGGTAAGTCAAATCCCAGAATGAGAATTCATGAGTTGTACTGAAATATATGTTTTTTTCAAAAGTTATGCTGTTTCATGAGCCTTAAAATGAATAAAGAAACCTTATGAAGCCTTGACAATGATCCTGGATTTGCAGGTATTTTGACAAGGAAATAATATAATAGAGCAGATTAATCTAAACTAATTCAGATAAAATATCACATATATCTGATCTAGTTATCTTTAGTAAAAATACAAAGAAAAAAGCACACTCACAGTGCTTTTTTTTTCTGGTCCATTTTAGCCATCTATATTAGTACGAGATTAGTTTTAGGAAGTGCCTATTTCTGTCTGAAGTGATGGGAAGCATAGATGACTATCATCTGAAATGTAGACATTTATATTTTGTGAGATGAATTCCACGTAAAGTGACCTAATTTTTATGTATTTTCTTCTAGTGTGAGTCCCACTTCAGGATAAACTAAACTTCAGATAACAAAAAAACCTACTGTTCACCTATGTTACTTGGATTAAATCTTTTATTACTGTATAAAGAACAAAATTTTCCTTCAGTGAAAAATCATTGACTAAACCGAGGATTAAATATCATGTCCTGAGATGGAATCAGTGGCCTGGAGAAACTCCCTCAAGAAAGTCTTGGAGCTTCCTTAACAACTTTTCTTAACAACATTGCAAAACTAAAGGAAAGCATTATTACTATTCCCTTTATCAACCATTCACATGCTAACTGGGAGTAAAATCAGTTTCAAGAGGAACAATATCTAATGCAGGTTTTGTAGAATAGGTGCAACATAACTTCCGATTTTACCACAAGTTATTGATTGCATTTTACTGGATAGAAAAGCATGATACTTCCTATTCTTTAACAATATTTACAAACAAGAACTTTTGAGGAATTTTACCTTGTGTGAGCAGCTGTCAGAGGAACTGAATGTCCATCTCATGTTTACCAAGGAATTAGTGCTCTTTTCAAGCAGGAATCTAACAGAGAGACCTCAAGAAATGTTTCTGTAGGTGGAAAAGCACAATGGAATTTTGGGGGATTTTTTGCTGCATATTGGAGCTATTTTTTTTACCTCTGACTTCTAAAATCAGGGTAAGAAGAAAAAATGTATCTCAGACATATTTTCAACTGCCTAAAATTTGCTGTATAATTTTCTAATAGGCATTACAGAAATACAGATCTTTGAAAAGGGTTTAAATGAAGAGACACAACTAGAGATTAAAGGCTGACATAAGGATTGTATTCAGTATGGAAGGGATGACATCAAAGTAAAATTGTAGAAACTGAGTGTTAATGGATGATGATCTGAGAATACTGGTGGGCTAGACAGTCATAGTAATAAAAATGAAGAAAATGCTGTGAGAGAATTGGAGCTGTACAGAACCAAGGAGAAAGATGGGAAGATTACCGCAGCTGTTACATTAATAGATATCTTGAGCTGTGAGGTCGAAACAGATGATCTGAAGAGGTCTCTTCCAACCTGAATGATTCTCTGTTTCTGACTTTGTTTTCTCCATTTTTTCTTGGTAGGTTAATGGTGATAAAAATTAGAATATATGTTTATATTTAACTGTATAGATAATAAAATATAGTTATTTAAGTAAGGTTTTTAACATGAACTCTTTTTGCCTAATTAGATGTCTGCTTCTTAATGAACTACTGACAAACACACAGATTGCATGCCCAAGTGCTTGATAGCAACTAGTATGTTCCCTTCTTATGTTGCAAAATGATGAGAAAGTTCTACTTAGAGGAAGAATTTCTTCTTTCCTGCAAGATAGAGCAAGAGCTGTCGCTGCAGGTCAGTGCCTATAAGGTTTGAACAAGCCTTTTGACATGAACTCTTTCATCACTGATCTGAGCACTTCTGCCTTATTGAAACACCGTATTTTTGAATCCATCACCTAAAGCAGAAAGGTAATATGCTATCTCTGGTATGTATCTACTTGATATTCCAAAACAAGATTTTATTTTAAACTATATTTCTATCATATTGCCCTGTATGACCTCACATTAAATGAAGAAAATGCAAATTTAACAAATGGATTTTGGCAGTGCTTGGAGACATATGATTCAAGTATATTAAATTACTTGTGGGCCATTTGAGAACTTTGGATAGTGTAATAAAGTATATGAATATGATTAGTTTAACCTGCAGAACCCCATTAATAATATACCATAAGGTCTTCTGCATTCATGACGTCATAGCATGTTTGAGGGGTTTGTTAATGTTGCTCTAAGGGTAATTTTGAATATGGTTAAGCTTTCTCAATGTTTTAAGCTAAATATAAAAATTAATTTTATCAAATCTGGAAAATACATGTGTTTTGGTAATTCTATTGTGCATCTGTCAAAGTTCATGAGTAAGTCTGGACATTAAGACCTAACTAAATATTTCAGAACATCTATTCAGATTATTTCAGATATCTTCAGATTCATTGTACAGAAGCTAGCTTCTCCAAAGTCTCTTACCAGGCAGTCATTTGATGACTCTTCTATAAATGATATTTGAAATATCCTTCTTTCTGTGACAAATTAATCAAGTTAAAATTATGCTGTTTAAAAAGCTCAAAACTTAACGACGTATGCTGTGACTTCTAAATATTTGTGATTTTCAGCAGGGTTTTCAATCAAATATTCTAGCACAAAAAGTGATTACAAGACCGTATAAAGGAGTTTTAGGAACTCACTGTAGTAATTTGAGAAAAACCAGTTCTGTCATTTCAAGCAGAGTTTGACATTTCAGCAGAAGTTATCTTTTTTGCTCTTTGAATTGCCTTCAGTGGAAGTCTCCACAGAGTCATGGATTTTAAGATAAGAAGTAACCACTACAGCAATGTAACTTTTCAACAAGTATTTCCTGCAGTTGAGGGAATTACTTTTCTCTGTTCCACATGTGAATATCACCAAGACAAGAAACTTGTTCTTATGTCGGAACTGACTCTAGGTTTGCAATGTTGTTGTTTATATTTCTAAATCACATTATGAAGTAAAACATGCTTATGTTTAATTAGAATAAATTTATAAATTAAAAATATCATACCTTTGCTTTAAAATGCTTAATATTTTTGAAAAATAAATTGAAGGATGAAACCAGTGTATCGTGCAAGTAATTACTCTAGTGGCCTCTGGACAGTCTCAAACCATGTGACACTTCATGATGAAGCAAATATTATGAACTCACAACAC
>NW_020799097.1:14175887-14196572 GCF_003259725.1 Athene cunicularia
TTTCTTCAGTAAGTCCATACCTTTCTTATATTGAAAAGCTCAGAAATTAACCCAGCAGCACAGATGTGGCATCACCAGTGCTTAATAAAGAGGAAGGATAACCTCCCTTGACCTGATGGAAATGCTCTTCCTGATGCGGCTCAGGACACTGTTGGTCTTAACTGCCACACTGGTGCATTGCTGGATCATGGTCATCTTGTTACGATGGTACATTACTTAGAACTAGTGAGGGATAAAGATTATATGATGTAATGCTTGAGGTCTTGTATGGTTGCCAAAGTCACAGTTTTGTAAATTCTTCAGTTTAAATTGAAAAAGAGGACAACCTTATAAAAGGATGAAACATTTGTGGTTTGTCTGAGCTAATTTAAGCCAAACATATCCTTCCATAACAGATATGACGTAGCAAGAACTTGCCAGGAACAATGTAGGATTTATTTCCCCCAAAACACAATGTCAAATATTCGGATTTATCTGGATGCTATGGGAGTATTTCAGACCTGCTCACAAATGATTTCTAAACATGCAATCTGTTAGAGCAAGGAATTAGAAATGAAGTAGACAAGAAATGAAAACTTGTCTCTCGCAGTTCTGGGTGCAGGACTGGCATCACTTGTAGTCCCAGTGCAGCACAGCAGTTTTTCGCAGCCCCTGGGAGACACCAAATTGGGTATGCTGCCAGCACAGAATCAGGAGTGTTTATAGCAGGGACAGCTAACAGCAGGGGAAGGCATTGCAAGCTTCTTCCCATAGCAGCTAAGGTGGCCTCTGATAATTTTTTTTTGTACAGAGGCATGATCTATATTGCAGAGATCAAATGTTGTAGTACTGGTTCCCATGGCATGAGTCCTGAGTTTCAAGTATTGTCCTTGCCAGGTGTAGGATTCAGAAAGTATGTCATCAGAAAACAACACAGGTGATATAAGTGTGAGATTGTAAAGGTTATTCTTTTACGCTCAGTGATACTGGATTTGCTTCCATCCCTGGTTTGTCTTTTAAAAGTAAAAGATAAAATAGAGTTCTTAGCTTTGCTATATTGATTTAGAAGGCTATTCTGGATAGAAATCATGTCACTTTGCAAATGCTGTGCTGCCCTGCATAAATGCTTAATATTGTTATTATTTATTATAATTACTAGACCATTAGGCATATGAAGAAGTAATGGGAATATTAAGGCAGTCAATATTGGACAGAAAGCACATATTCAGAAGATAATGATTAATGAAACACCTGAACCTCCAAAAATATGGTAGATTGTTATTCCCTTTAAATCTTTACATCAGTGCTTGAGGTGCTTCTGGGAAATGTGGTAGTGTCAAATAAGCTATATGTCTCAAAACAGGAATAACTGAAATAAGCTATATGTACTACCAATCATAGGAAATCATCTTATTTGATATAATAATAATAGTTTCTGTTCATAAAATATATTTATTTCTTTGCACTATTTAAACAACCTAAAAATTCATCAGAAAAAAAGAATGAAAATATGAAAATATTATTCAACTAAAAATAAAAACAACATTAAAGATCATTGACACAGTATTAGGGATAAATTAGAAAAACAGTTACAATTAAGTCCTAAATCTGTGCTTTTTCAGATTTCATTAGGTCAGTTAATTGTGGGGAAAAACTGACCAGTTTTAACCCAGGTAGAATACTGAATGGCTAAAAATTATTTCCTAAGCATGGAGCTTTGTATTTTTTCACTCTTATAGCAAAGAGCTTGGGAATGCATCTAAAAATACTTAAATATTTGTATGAATATGCAGTTAAATATCCTGTTGCAAAAAGATAAAAGTAAGGCAAAAAGTATGTCTTAAGAAGTCTCAAGGTTATGAGCAACTCACTCTAAAGTAAAGATACAAAGCGTGTCAAAGATCAACATCTTCCATCCAGACTTACAGAAAAGTAGAGGTGAAGGAAATACCCCATGGGAAACCAAAAAAAAAACCCCAAACTACAATGGCCTTACAAAGCCAGACTGATGGTCCATCTACCTCAATATTACAGAACCACAGACTCAAAGAATCACAGAACCATCAAGGCTGGAAAACACCTTGAAGATCATCCAGTACAACCATTAAACTGACACTGACAGTTCCCAACTACACCAGATCCCTAAAAGTTATGTCAACCTGACTTGTAAACCCCTCCAGGGATGGGGACTCCACCACATCCCTGGGCAGTCCAGTCCAACACCCAACAACCCTTCTGTAAAGAAATGCTTCCTAATATCCAGTCTAAACCTGCCCTGGTGCAACTTGAGGCCATTGCCTCTTGTCCTATCACTTACTACTTGGTTAAAGAGACTCATCCCCAGCTCTCTGCACCCTCCTTTCAGGGAGCTGTAGAGGGCGATGAGGTCTCCCCTCAGCCTCCTCTTCTCCAGACTAAACACCCCCAGTTCCCTCAGCCGCTCCCCGTACGACCTGTGCTCCAGACCCTGCACCAGCTCCGTTGCCCTTCTCTGGACACGCTCGAGTCATTCAATGGCCTTTTTGGAGTGAGGGGCCCAAAACGGAACACAGGAATCGAGGGGCGGCCTCACCAGCGCCAAGTACAGGGGTCAGATCCCTTCCCTGTCCCTGCTGGCCACGCTATTGCTGACACAAGCCAGGATGCCATTGGCCTTCTTGGCCCCCTGGGCACACTGCTGGCTCCTGTTCAGCCGGTTGTCAATCAACCCCCCAGGTCCCTCTCTGACTGGCAGCTCTCCAGCCACTCCTCCCCAAGCCTGTAGCGCTGCTGGGGGTTGTTGTGGCCCAAGGGCAGCCCCCGGCATTTGGCCTCATTGAAACTCCTCCAGTTGGGCTCAGCCCATGGCTCCAGCCTGTCCAGGTCTCTCTGCAGAGCCTCCCTGCCCTCGAGCAGATCAACACTCCCACCCAACTGGGTGTCATCTACAAACTGACTGAGGGTGCACTCGATCCCCTCGTCCAGATCATCAATAAAGATGTTAAACAGGAGTGGCCCCAAAACCGAGCCCTGGGGGACAACACTCGTGACTGGCCGCCAACTGGATTTAACTCCATTCACCACAACTCTTTGGGCCCGGCCATCCAGACAGTTTTTTACCCAGCAAAGCGTGTGCCCATCCAAGCCATGAGTAGCCATTTTTGCCAGGAGAATGCTGTGGCAAACAGTGTCAAAGGCCTTACTAAAGTCAAAGTAAACAACATCCACAGCCTTTCCCTCATCCAATAAGCAGGTCACCCTGTTGTAGAAGGAGATCAGGTTTGTCAGGCAGGACCTGCCTTTCATAAACCCATGCTGACTGGGCCTGAGCATCTGGTTGTCCCACATGTGTTGTGTGATGGTACTCAGGGTGAGCTGCTCCATCCGCTTCCCGGGTACCGAAGTCAAGCTGACAGGTCTGTAATTTCCTGGATCATTCTTCTGACCCTTCTTATAGATGGGCCTCACATTGGCCAATTTCCAGTCTGTTGGGACCTCCCTGGTCAGCCAGGACTGCTGGTAAATGATGGAAAGCGGCTTGGTGAGCACCCCAGCCAGCTCCTTCAGCACCCTCGGGTGTATCCCATCCGGTCCCATAGACTTGTGTATGTCTACATGATACAGTAGGTGACTATCTCCTGGATTATGTGGGGTCGTTCTCCCAGTGTCTGTCTTCTGGCTGAGGAGGCCGGATTTCCTCAGTACAACTAGTCTTGTTATCAAAAACTGAGGCAAAGAAGGCATCAAGCACCTCAGCCTTTTCTTCATCACTTGTTACCATGTTTCCTCCTGCATCTAGCAGGGGATGGAGGCTCTCCCTGGTCTCTCTTTTGCTGTTAATGTACTTATAAAAACATTACCTGTTATCTTTGACTGCTGAAGCCAGGGGTGGTCTCCTCTGCTGATTGTTTCTCTTACAGCACCTGGGGACTGCCTGCTCCTGAGCCATTAAGACTTCCTTCTTGAAGAGTGCCCAGCCTTCCTGGGCCCCTGTACCCTTCAGGACAGTCTCCCAAGGGACTGTGTCAAGCAATTACCTGAAGAAGCCAAAGTCAGCCCTTTGGAAGTCCAGGATGTCAGTTCTGCTGCCCCCTCTCCTGGCCTCTCTAAGAACAGAGAACTCTATTATTTCATGATCGCTGTGCCCAAGTCGGCTTCCAACCACCACATCATCCACCAGTCCTTCTCTGTTCACAAAGAGGAGATCCAGCAGGGCACCTTCTCTGGTCGGTTCACTCACTAGCAGCATCAGGACGTTATCTTCCACACATTCCAGGAATGTCTGGGGCTGGTCCCTCTCTGCTGTGTTGTATTTCCAGCAGATGTCTGGGAAGTTAAAGTCTCCCACAAGAACAAGAGCAAGTGATTGTGAGATTTCTCCTAAGTGCCTATAGAATATTTCATCCACCTCTCTGTCCTGGGTAGGTGGCCTATAGTAGGCTCCCACTACGACATCTGCCCTGTTGGCCTTCCCCCTGATTTTAATGCAAACACATTCCACCCTGTCTTCACAACTTGTGTTTGAAGCAATCATAACCATTCCTAACACACACCCCACCACCTCTCCTTCCTTGTCTATCCCATTTAAAGATCTTGTAGCCATCAACTGGCACACTCCAGTCATGGGAGATATCCTACCATGTTTCTGTAATAGCCACCACATCATAATTTTCCTGTTGCATCATGGCTTCAAACTCCTCCTGTTTGTTTGTTACCTCCTGTCATGTTTGTTACCCATGTTGTGTGCATTAGTATACATGCACTTCAGATGGGCTGATGATCCCAAGACCACCTTTTTGCATTTAGAGGTCCTAATTCCAGTCTGAACTTTCAGGTGCTAACAGGTGTTACCATGGTTACTGATTCATCAATATCCCTTGCATCTTGTTGTGCTGCATGTCTCCATTGCTTTCCTCCACTGAGATGGCAGGGTGAGGATCGTCACTGGCACACCAGCCCACAAACTCTGGTAATCTTCCCTGGGACTTAAATCTGGGAGTTCCAGCTTTGTCCCCTTCCCCCTTCAAATCTAGTTTAAATTTCTTTCAGTGAGCCCAGCTAACTCCTGCCCCAAGATCCTTTCCCCCTCTGGGTCAGGTGCAACCCATCTGATGCCAGAATGTCTGGCAGCCTGTATACTAGCCCGTGATTGAAAAATCTAAAGCCCTGCCAGTAACAACAGTCTCAGAGTTACAAGTTCATCTGTTGACTTCTACAGAGATTAGTAATATATTCAAAAGGAAAAGGACAGAGTAAGCGTGAAATGCTACTTTCCTCTCCCTCTTTCCACCAATTTATATTTCAGGGACTTCCTGGGCCAAAGATGATATTTAACATCTCTAAGTAAAGTGTTAGTTTTTTAATTTATCAGGCTGGTTTCTGATCTCATATACATGTTGAAAATACAAAACATTCTCATCACTTATCTTTAGTTATACTCTGACCGGATCAAAGAAAAGGCAGATACTACAGTCATTATAGGAGGCAGTGGTATGTCCATTATACACAAACACATAAAGATTAAATACAACTGTGTATGCTTGGTATGACATCACCATGTTGTCCTTATTTCTGCAATCTCAAACCCATTTCCTAGTTAAGAATGTGTAGAGTTTGCAAGAAGAGTATGATTATAGTGTACATACAAATCAGTTAAACTTCTACAGATCTATTCTGCTTAATAGCAGAGATATTAGATGGATCAGTAGATTATCAGTTGGCTGGAACACTGAGTGTCAGTGTTCAATTGGTGATTAGTGATATGAAGTCTAACTACTAACTTCTAGCTGCTGGTGTTCCTCAGGGGTTGACACTGGAATCAAAGTTTGACACTTTAATAATGAAACCAAATGCACTATTAGCATGTTCATAGATGACAGTAGTTTGGTGAAGGAGTCCATACTGGAAAGCACAGTTGTAGTATCTTGGCAGGCCGGAGAACTGGGCTGAAAGGAGCTTTATGAAGTTCAGTAAAGACAAATGGAATGTCCTGCACCTGGGCTGGGATAACACCTACAAAGCTTGGGGGACAGCTGGATGGAAAACAGCTCTCCAGAGCAGGACCTGGCACTTCTAAGAGACTACAGGCTGAACAAGAGGCAGCTGCAATTCACTCTTCTAGCAAAAGCAGTTGACCAAATCCTCTGCAGTATTAGCAAGAGGGTGGCCAGCAGGTCCAGGGCAATGTCCCTTCTTTATGCTGCCTGATGGGATAGTGGAACACACCCTGGCTGCTCGGCCCTGCCCTGCTGCTCTGGGGAGTCCCCATGGCTCCCAGGTCCTAGTCCCAGCTCTCAGCTCTCTTGCATGGCACGCTGACAAACCTGACCAAAATACAGTCAAAATAATAATCAGAATTATTTCTGCTCTTCTTGTTACTCATAAATAAAGTTGCAGTAACTAAAGAGCACCCCATTTACATGAGCTGGAGCTCAGAATTTAATCTCTACTTTGGCTGAGATAGCAATCCAATTGCTTTTTTCCTCCTTTCTCATTTTTTTCCTTCATAGATTTTGCCCTGTGTTGTTTACAAGTTCAAACTAAATTGATTAAGCAAGTGTTAAATGTTCATTGTTATACATTACATTGAAAATCCACAATGCATGAATTTCTAGATGCAATGCTTATTCATAAAAATAAATTCTGTTTATGCTAATGAAAGTCCTGTATCTAATTTTCTGTTCTCAAACTTTACTTCTGAAATCTTAAAATGTGAACTAGCTGTCCAGCTGAGGTGTACATAAGAATCAGCTGTCAAACACAATTAATTATTCAGTAAAAAGTCCAGATTGCACAGAAAGTTATTCTATTGTCTAAAAATTAATTTAAATGCATTAAACATATTTAAATAATTCCTTTTATCTTCAAGGTGATTTGTCAGCGTTACTTAAGTCTGTGCACTGTACAAGTGTTTCTATAACTCCCTTTATAAAAAAGTGAAACAGAGTCACTTAAAAGGGCAAATGCCCAAAGATAGTGTGTCAGAACTCCTGAGTCATCACAACATTTGTCAAGCTTACAATTAAATTTGCTGAGTGCCAGTCAAATGCAATGCCCTTGTGTCACTGCTGGTGATTATTTCGATGTTAAAGAAAAAATGAGATGTATGGCTAGAGCACATTTGTTAGAATTTGTCTGTTTTAATAGTGTTCCTCACATTAATCCTGAAGATAAGGATCTGAAACTTAAAACATTATGTGAAGCTTATCAAATGATTTATCTTATGATAAGCTCTAGTGATGTGATCAGGCAAATGTGATTCAGACAATTATCTGACTAGACTGTAATGTTATGATAACCATTTTGTTATTGAAGCATCAAATATATGACATCAATAAAGGTCTAATATACCTTTCACTGAAATCAAAGTTTTGCATCAATTTCACACATTATGGATCATTAGGCTATTGTCATTTTTGACCTTTGTTGGCATTTTACCTTGCCATTGTTGAACTATACAGATTCAAGGCCAGTCCATTAAACTGTTCACTCAGAAGTGAAAGGTGAGATAAGCAAAAATATTTTTGAAGAATACATTAAATCTACTTTCAGTGAACAGAAAGTAACACCGAGGTCAAACACCACCTCCTCACACCCTCACAACCCACAAATCCCCTTTGGTAAAAACTGTAGGCTTTGCCCCTAACAAAGTTCATAAACTCAAAACAAAATCAAAACTTGATCTTACATCATGTGACTAAGCAGAAGTTTCAACTCATCCAAAAGGAGAAGTCTCAAGCCTTGTATTTTCCTGTGCATGTATTATTCTTCATTTGCATATTGCAAATACTAAATCAAAGACTGTTAAACTATAACTTAGGACTTTTTTCATCACTATTTAGAAAGACCTAGTTTTATAAAATTAAGTCCAAGTCCAATTATTTTCCAAATAGTTCAAAAGATAGATCCTTTTCTAAAGTCACCATCAGTTGTGAGGTATACTGTGAAAATTTCTGAACAGTACTCAGCAAACATAAAGCAAAAAACAAAGGATGTCATTTTGTAGAAATAAAACCAAGTCCACTGCAAAAATTTAACCTTAGCTTTTACTATATCTGCTTTTTGTAGACAGTTTTCAGATATTTTCATTTACCAGTTTTTATTTGATTTTTCATAGATAAAAATATAACTGATATTTTTCCTAATAAATCTTTTTACTTCTTAATTGCTGATTTCTTCCATTAACTTTTTTTTCTTTTAACAAAACTGTACTAGTTTCATCAAAGCCTTCTTTAGGTAGTTCCTGGTCAATACAAATGAAGCTGAGAATCTTTATCCATCTGGAGAGCTTCAGTATGTATGTTCTTGTATCACTGAACACAGCTTGATCTATTTATCGAGGTGAGGAATTGAGAGTTGCACAAATATCTCTAACTAGAGACAAATTTTTGAACTTGGGTTTTCCATAAGTCAGGTCCTAGCAGCTTCACTATTAGCTATGCTGTCAAGGCTGTTTTTTTAACTAAATGGAACATCTGCTGTGATGCCAAATGACATTGCTTTTATTTGTTTATTTAATCAACTGTAGCATTTCATTAATATTAATGTATTTAAAAGTAATCTACAGAAGACATATGGAACATTTTTGTGAAAACTTCAAAATAGAAACCAATATTTATTTTTCTAATTAAAGTTTCAGTTTAGAGAAAAGATTACTATTCATTCAAAACTTGTATTTATGTGAAAAATGCTGACTGTTTTTAAACCATATCAACGTTTTCAGTTCTTTTGAGTATATAGCTACTGACATACGTGAAATGTTAAATAATGTAAAAATATGTATGCAGAGGTAATGGGTTTACTGTCACAAAGAATTTAACATTATCTCTGAGATGTTGCTCATTTAACCCTTGTTCAGTATCTTTTATGAATGACAGATAACAAAGTATCTAACACAGATCCCTCTGGGACCCCTTCCTCCACTAAGGAAACTGATCATTTATTCCCACACTTCATTTCTGAACGAGGTACCAGTGCATAAGAGGACCTTCCTTGTTATCTACAGCACTTTTGTTACTTTAAAAGTTTTTGGTGAGCAACCTTGCCGAGTATCTGTTAGACATTCAAGTAAACTGTTGTCTTTGTAGCTGTCTCTGTATTCTGAAGATTTGCTGAGACTTGCCCATTGTATTTATCCATTGATCCACTCATTCTATTTTTTATTATACTTATTTACATTTACCTGTCACATATAAAAGATTAACCTATTGATCTGTAATTCCCTGGATCTTCTTTGAATCTTGGTTAAAAAGTAATGTGAAATGAAACATTAGGTAGTAGGCTAAGCATTAATAGGCTCATCATCCCCAGTAAATCCCTGGTAAAGCGTTGTAGCTGGGCAGAAGCTATCTATCGGCAGGGGGGAAGTCTTGGCCTTTGTTGCTTTCTGGAGTGGGATGATTCTTAAATTGCTGTCTTCAAAGTCTCCCTTTTTTCCCCTTATGTATTTAGAACTTGTCATGTTAATGTTTTTCCTCTTAAAAACTTGACCTGCTAGGTCCCCTGGCTGCAGCTCTTAACCCTAATCACAGTCTGATCTTCTTTAACTTGCATGGCCCTAATCTATATGTCTAACATATTAAGTTTACCACTTAGCTATTTTCTCAGAAGTCTGAACCAAAATTAGGCAGTGATATGATATCAGAATTAAGCCTTAGATCACAGACATCTGAGGAGGCAGCTAGGACAAGAGTGACACAAGTGAAGTAATGATGGTGCCTACAGCAGAGGAACAAGCAGCTGTAGAGTGGAATAGGGACATTGAGGCTGGGAGGTCGCAGGCTGGCATTGCAACTTTTATCTCCTTTTTAGAGGTTCTGATATGAATCTCTTCTTTCTTCCTTTGTCTCATATGGGGAATTCCTAGTCTCCAAACCTTTTCATTGCAGACAGCCAGAAGAGCTGCTTCTTTTGACAGCCCTCTTCAGAATACTAACTGCTTGGTCAGTGCTATTTCAAACTGAATGCCTCTCCACTGCACCCGTTCTAGGGGATGGAGGTTGTCAGAGCCCTTGTCAGTAAAGCTGTATGCATAGACACCCCTGTTAAACAGACTTGACCAGAAACAACTTCATAATGTCAGACATAACCCATGCACTGAATGGAAATGGATGCACAGATCACAACACCCTATCTCTAAACACAGGGGAAACAGGACATTGGTAGCTATTCATGACAAAGAGTAGAAATGAGTGGAAAGGAAATGTCAACTAAATTCTGTGAGGCAGATATTAAAATAAATATAATTTTATTATTAGCTGGAAAGTCACACCAACACTATGTTTAATTCAGCTATTACAACTGATAGCAGTAAACAGCTTGTTCAATGCAGAAAATCTGTGTCATGTAAACAATAATAATAATGTACTAGAATAGGTGTACTTTCAAAATAAACACAAATAAAATAACTACATTAACCACAACTTTTAATCATGCTATTTTATTGGTAAAAATGTGATCTTTGAGTCCCAATTCTTAAGGAGAGAGCTTTCTCAGAGTCCCAACTACAGGAATATATCCTCTGGGGCTTCACTACTGCTTCACTACTGATGAGAGACCTCATTAGTACTCATGGTGATCCCATCCTTAGGTATTCATAGAAAACTAGGTAACCTGAGGTCATGTATCTGGGAAAACAGTTCTAGATTTCAAAACATAAATAAATAGGTGTTACAATAGCTCGATATTTTTAAGAATATGACCTTGACCTTCCTCCTCCAGATGTATAGTGGGAGGACAAAATTTTAAATATCAGAGCAAGAACAACATGACTTCTAAGTTGAAGGGAAAAGGACTTCCAGTATGTTTTTCTGTACTCAACAATGCATCAGGCTTACATGATCTACTCCCTGTAACAGCAGAGACAGTGTATTAAAACCCAGAACCTTCCCTAGATGTGCTGGTTTAGGCCGGGCTGGGACCAGAGACCACACTGCTGTTGTTCCTCCCCCACCCTTGGACACAAGTAGGGCACAAACCCCGGATTAAAATAAGAAGAAATTTAATATAGCAGTGTAATCAACAATCTGAACAACAACAATAGCAATAATAACAACAATAAACAGTAATAACAATAAACAAGACAAAAGATATACAGAAAAATACCGCAATGGACACAGCCAGCCCACCGCGCGTGCTTCCCGTGACCAAAGCCACAAAGGAAAAAGTTCCCGTGCTCCCGCGCCCGGACCTGACGTCAGCATGGTATGAATAACCCGGCTGGAGATCCATTCCCCCTCTCTGCTGGGGAAACTTAACCCTATCCTAGCTGAACCAGGACACTAGCCAATCAAGAAAAGGACCTCAGATACAATAATCTGTCTAAAGTGCATAAAATAAAAATTACATACTTGTACTCCTAGTATTACACTAAAGTTAACACAGTTCTCCATTACTACAAAAATAAATATCTTTCTAAATGAGAAAAGGATTAAAGGTATGTGTTCTGAATGTGCCTTGTTGAATATCCAGAGGACATAGAATGCATGATTTAGTGTCTTCTGAAAATTGACATAGTCAAAAGGGGGTTTTCTTCCTGAAGTCTAAGTGATACATATTTGAGATATCCAAAGTATTTAAGGTATATACATGGAGACACTGAGACATGACTGAATTTCAGCCCTCTTGTAAATGAAGTACAAATGCTGCTTGATAGAGCATTAGCATCATCACACATAAACAAGGAGTACTCTGTCTGAAATTACAGAGGGGGGTTCGCTTGTTAAGAAAGTCATACATACACATGATGTATATCCAAATGAGTAACACCTCTACTTAAAAGACAATGGTAAAGTATATTGCCTGTACCCCTCTTTGAACCTCGGTATCATACCTCCTGTTGAAGATGGCTCCATGATGCAATGGTACAATACTTGTTCAGTTCAAACATTAAGGAAAGTTCCTAAGAAATTATCTACACCTTGAAAAGAATTAGCATAATTTATCAGAAAATAATAAATTAAGTAAATATTATTTTGACTACTGTTAAAATATTAATGGATTCTGATCAAATATCCAGACAATTTTGCTTTAAAAATATTTTTAGGATCAGATACACAGACACTTGTGAAGACCTTTAAACAAGCAGTCTTTTTCCCACATGGAGAAAGATCTCACCAAAACTTTGAGAAGTATTTCTATGTACAGGAAATTTAGGATGGGACTTCCCTGACAAACCAAGACAAAGTGGTTGGGATTTACATGTTTACACGTTTATACTACAGAAACTAACATTAGCATAATTTACATGTTTATCACATTAATGTCTCAAAATAATTATTTTTGTTATATTAACACTCATATATACATACAGAAATATTTTTTAATAATGATTTTTTTAAAAAAAATTATTCATGAAGGAAACAAAGCAATAAATGAACTCATTTTTCAAGGGCCATTCTCAAATCAAGATCTATGCATTTATCTTTAAAACAAAACAATCCTTGAAAACATTATATCTAGCAAAGAAACCTGGAAGGATGCTATATTGTAAAAAAATATTTTTTTAAAAGGCTGTCATTTATATGTCTGAAATTTATTTTAAATTAAAAAATGTAATAGAGATCCATGTTAATATTTAACACAGATACTGATGTTTATATGGAGAATGTAAGGAACAACTGCTCGTTTTTGTTAATGAGACAGATATGCTAAATCATGGTGCTGTAGTAAGTCTGTATATTCAGACAATGGCAGTGAATTAGCTCACTTGAAATAAAAGCATACAAGTCCTCAAGGATGGCAGAACAATTTAATGCTGGATAGGATTAGCTTTTGGAGAATGCACTGTGAAGGTCCTGAGGGTCTCATAGCTCACTTATTCCAAACTTTTAATATCCTCATTTAAATTTTCTCAGACTTAATAATAGCCCCTAAAGCCAGAATCTGCTATTTAGGGAAAATATAAACACAACAATTATCAGCTCAATACTACACTTGAAGACAATGAACATATATACAGTCATCCTGCTGAGTCTGCTAGGAAGTAACAAGGAAACTTGAGGAGTTTTCACACATCATTGTACTGCTTTGTGGACAGATGCTCTTAGATATGAGTAAGCTGTCCAGATAAGTAGCCTCTTCATGTCAGGCACTGCACCAATATAGCTGCATCTTTTAGAGACTGAAAATTACTCCCATCCAGGAAGCATTAAGCACAGTTGTACGAATTACAACCATTGTAATGGAAACACCTCTAAGCCAAAATATGTAGAGTAATGTGTACTCTGGACTGTAAAAAAACCCCCGAACAACTGGTCTTGATTCATATATGCTTTAACACTACTTTATTTTAAAAATATCCAAATTTAAGCATGTACTGAGGCTACAAGGTAACAGAGAAAGATTGAATCATTTCAGCTTTTAGTAACCTGGTGTAACACTTCATGGTGTCATATATTTTAAGCTAGGCACAACTTTTGGGTCTTTTTTGATTCACAACTACATTTTAAGTGGAAAATACTGCTCAAGAATAGTCTGCAGGCCTGCTAATAAGAAGAAAATATTTTATTTTATCATTAAGTTTCTTTTGCAAACATTGTACATAACATGATTGGTCTAGAAAATAATGGTATCATAGCCGTTCTGTGAACAATAGCATGTATTTACAAATTGTAAATAGACAAGACTTAAGGTTTACTTCCTCAGTAGAAAAAAAAAAAGCATCCATATATATTCATATTTTCTAGAAAATCCCTAAAGCAATGATATGTCCCATACTCATGTAAGACTTACCCATCTTGTGTGAGATGTGAAAGTACCTCTACAATATATTGTGGAAAACTGTTGAATCATGTAGACCTAGAACCTGCACCACCATAACTATGTAGTGATTTGGTTAACCCCAGTGCCAAAAGACTCATCTAATCATCCATATAGAGGGAAAAATCAAGTGCAGTCGATGCTTTTGACCAAATGGAGATCAGTGATGAATTGTGTCCCTCAGGGTCCTTACTGGGACCAGTGCTGTTTTCATCAGCGACATAGACAGTAAAATTGAGTGTACCCTCAGCAAGCTTGCAGATGACACCGAGTAGCATGGTTGACACACTTGAGGAATAGGATGCCATGCAGACGGTCCTGGACAAACTCAAGAGATAGGTGCATATGAACCTCATGAAGTTAAACAAGGCAAAGTACAAGGTCCTGCACTTGGGTTAGGGCAACCCTTGGTATCAATACAGGCTGGGGATGAAGGACTTGAGAGCAGCCCTTCCAAGAAGGACTTGGGTGTACTGATGGATGCAAAGCTGGACATGAGCCATTGATGTGTGTTCACAGCCTAGAAAGCCAACTGTACCCTGGGCTGCATCAACAGAAGTGTGGCCAGCAGGTTGAGTGAGGAGATTCTCCCCCTCTGGTCTCATAAGACCTCATCAGGAGTACTGAATGTTCACTTGCATTGTGATCACAGCACTCAGTGCAGCCTTCAACCTCACCTGCATGAGAGTCTTAGGGTCATTTCTAAAGGCTTCTGACATTAAATGATCCAAGGGTGGATGGGATATGTGACAAACTTCCTCTAGGCTAGGCACAGGGTGTTCATGAGAGACTGGACAGACCAGATACCAGATTCTGGAGTAAGATGTTTCAAAACACTCTTGGAGTGAATCTAATAAGCATGTACATAAGCAGCAAAAGGGGCTCAGACCCTTACATCTTACTAATTTGAGTGGGCCTTCATCTTTCCAATGCTACAGTGAAACATTTACTTTTCTCAGAAGGACTGTCTCAAAAGGACACACAAAACAATCTTTTAATAAAAATGAATGTAGGGAAAGTGTGTGGGAAGTGGTGAGTCTGAGATGTAGTGAACAAAGGTGGTAAAATTACCACTGTAGGTCCTTTCCAACTGAAATATTTTGCCTTGCCTTGCCTTGCCTTGCCTTTCTTTGCCTTGCCTTGCCTTGCCTTGCCTTGCCTTCCCTTGCCTTCCCTTCCCATGATACTCATTTGATATTAGGTAATGCACCTGACTGCCATTAGTGAATTTTAAGAACTACTAACAATCATTTTATGTCCAAAAATTATTTACCAGGAGTATGTAACACATTCACATGACAGTCTAACATAACTTCCAGACTCTATCAAAAATACCACATTCTCCACAACTTCATACATCCATCCTCACACTTTCCCTGTTGCTTGGAGAACATAGTATGATTTTGGTTGCTTAGTTTAGAAACTGAAATGTACTGGTGTTTCCCATGACTGAATTTAGGCATTTAGTGTCACACATGATTCACTAGAGTATCCCTCCTAACTTTCACCTGCCACTCCTAACAGGCATTGGTCTCCTATAGTCCCGTATCGTATCTATCAGGGTCATGCAATATCTGCCAGTCCTATATAATTTTTTATGTGCTGCATGGCATTCCATATTGCATAAAATATCTACAGGTAAGCAATAAACTCCAGTTCAGGCTTCTATTTTATGATTAGCTGAAATGCTCTTAATTCTACATGGACTTCATTCACTGGATCTCTGGGAACTATTACCTCAGTTCAGATACTTAGCTCACATTAGAGACAACTACATCTAGATAAAAATGTCTTCATATCCAAAGTGAAGTTCAACTTCAGTCTTTAACAATGTCTAACTATAAACTTTACTTATCAAAGTCAGTGTCTTTTTTTAGCATTCTGATTTTTTCAAATGAAAAATGTGAACCCCCAAAACTTTACAATATTAATAGATTTTTCCATATTTTTTATACTGTTAACAATATTGTGTACTTCAACCTTTGTGTGTATATTAACAATATTTAAACACTGTTCTCAAATTAATGTTAACAATGATTGCACAATATAATAATGTCCCTTGGAATTACAAAAAAAAAGGTAACTAATACAAAAACCTAGAAATGAGAATTCTCTGAGGAATTATTTACCTGGGAATATCTGATCTGCTCAAAAACTTCAGAAAAGACACCTCTCAAGATTATGAGGAAGAAAACAGAATAAATTTGTTAATGACCAAGTAAGTTTAAAAGTTATCTTTAAAAATTTCAGACTACTCAGATTGTAAATGAGTATTTTGAGACCTTAAAGACTTTTATTTATAAACTATGAATCTTTTGATTTTTTTGATACAGAATTTTGAATCCTATTAAATCTTGATGGAAATGAAAACTTATCTCAGAAAACAAACTTGCTAAAATATAAAAAAGAAAGCTTAATTTAAAAAAAGTTCTGTTCTACCATAAGAACAAAGCAAGTCATAAATATTCTGCATATTTATTAAAAAGATTAGACATCCAAGAACAGAAATTGAAACCAAGAGCAATCCATGAAGATACATAAAAGGAAACAATAGAAGGGTGGAAAGCATTATGTTCAGTACCAGACAAATCTGCAAAAGATGTTGTAGAGAACAAAGCTTTGGTTTGATAATTGGAACTGGATATATGCACTAGGGATCATTGAATTATGGAAAATTGAGACTATAAAGAGTATGGATACACAGCAGTGTTACAAGTAGGAACCAGTGGACTGGCAAGAAAATAGAAAAGTTCATATTGTGAGTACGCACCACAGATATGCTGCATTGTATCTTGTATTACATTACATCAGCTGTTCTTGCATTTCCTGTGTGATCTGCTGTGACAGACATTTTATATCCTCATTTTGAAAGTGCTGCTCTGATTCTCAGATCAACCCCTATAAAATGAGTGCTCTACCCCAAAGCGGGACTAATCCACAGCTGCATTGTAGCACAGTAATGGCAATATGACATTTTTATCTTCTGCCTTGGGCAACCACGTCATCAGCAGTAGCAACAAGCAGTATCTATCAGTGACACTGCTGTAAGAAGTATCTCTGCGCTATGCCTGAACTGATCTGTTCAGAGCCAGGGGCACAGATGCAGATTAATTTATAGTAGCCCAAACTGGCTGGACTACACTAGTTAAAAAGAAGGGGAAAAAAAAAAGTTAAAATGAAACTGAACTACTACCCTTTTACTACCCTTTTTTTTCTCCAGTGTCTGGTTTATTAGACTAATGATGCCTCATGGCACGGAGTGACTGTGCAAAATATGGAGAAACTGTAAGTGGAAGAAAAACTGTAGGCTAAGAAAAAATATGTTCTGTGAATGAGAACATGGAAAATGACCAGTATAGCAATAACAGTGGCTGTCAAGAAGACTTAAATGTTGCATTTAGAAGTTTGCAACCCCCAACTTCCATTGTTCTCTTGATAGTCAGTTTAAGGACTGAAAAATTATGTGGAAAGTAACATCTCCTGTTTCTGATTCCTATTACCTTTCAGTAGTGCTATGTGATATCACAGCAGGCTTTGCACAAGCACATCTCCCAGCTCTGTTGACAATATTGATGACACACACTTCTCTATATCCAGACTCCCTAACAGGCATGGTTCAGCAACCAAAAGGGATGGTACTCCACCATTTTATAGGACATTTTTTGTCTCTGTTCACAGCTACCACCACTGCCAGATGGCTTAGCAAAACACATGGTGGCCCAGTTCACATCTTCCTAGAGTATGACAGGCAAACAGATCTGTATATTCATGGTGCTGGACCAGACAAGATTAATAGAGACATTGTGCCATTGTTACTTGGCAGAGCACTTATATTCTTATTACCATGGCTCATAAAGTTCACAAATGCAACCTCATCTATCATCAGAATATCTTTAGTTACCACCTAAGGAGATGCCAGATGGCCAGGGAATAATGTTTTTTCATGAAGGAATTGATTTAAATAGTTCTTCTTTATTTGGAGTCTAATTCTTGTTTGGTATTTGCAAAAGCAAAAGGAACACATAAAAAAAGAATGGGAGTAGAAGTCCAAGTAAAGCCATGGCTACTACCTGTGCCAGCTGAGGCTAATTCACTCATCTGTATAAGTCAGAAGTGCAAACTCACAAGGGATATCCTGGCTGAATATTTGATGTAAATTTTTGACAGCTGTTTGCCTGCACTGTGAAATTTCATAGATAGCAGATGCAAGTAATTAAAAAATGTCCCTAACTTTTTTTTTTTTTTTTTTTTTTTTTTTTTTTTTTTTTTTTCCCTCTTTGCCCTGATGTCACTGAAATCTCACAGTGCAGCCTCTGGCAGCCACTGGCCTGCAGCTTCTGCCTGTAACTGGGAATCCAGATTCAGATGTATTGTAATCCCAGCCCTGCAGCCTTTGGGATGCAAAAACTCCATTTGGTATCTCTTGAGTTTGTTTTTCTAGTTCTGGTCTTTGTGTCATTGACACTACCTGAAAGACAAAAAAAAATCAACTCTTCTAGAGTGAGCAATGAACCATATAAGGCTCTATTAAAAACAGAATGCACAGTGCAAAATGTGTATCAAAACAGATAAAATTAATTTGAAGCAATTTATGGTTTAAAATGTAGAGGATGGAGAAATGCTGGTTAGCTAACAGTTACTGGTTTGAATTCACAGATTCACAGAATCTTCTAGGTTGGAAAAGATCACCTAGTCCAGCCATTAACCTAGCACTGACAGTTCCCAACTACACCAGATCCCTCAGCGCTAAGTCAACCAAACCCCTCCAGGGATGGGGACTCCATCACATCCCTGGGCAGCCCAGTCCAACACCTAACAACCCATTCTAAAAAGAAATGCTTCCTAATGTCCAGTCTAAACCTTCCCTGGTGCAATTTGAGGCCATTCCTTCTTGTCCTATCACTTGTTACTTGGTTAAAGAGACTCATCCCCAGCTCTCTGCACCCTCATTTCAGGGAGCTGTAGAGGGCGATGAGGTCTCCCCACAGCCTCCTCTTCTCCAGACTAAACACCCCCAGTTCCCTCAGCCGCTCCCCGTACGACCTGTGCTCCAGACCCTGCACCAGCTCCGTTGCCCTTCTCTGGACACGCTCGAGTCATTCAATGTCCTTTTTGGAGTGAGGGGCCCAAAACGGAACACAGGAATCGAGGGGCGGCCTCACCAGTGCCGAGTACAGGGGTCAGATCCCTTCCCTGTCCCTGCTGGCCACGCTATTGCTGACACAAGCCAGGATGCCATTGGCCTTCTTGGCCCCCTGGGCACACTGCTGGCTCCTGTTCAGCCGGCTGTCAATTAACCCCCCCAGGTCCCTCTCTGACTGGCAGTTCTCCAGCCACTCCTCCCCAAGCCTGTAGCGCTGCTGGGGGTTGTTGTGGCCCAAGGGCAGCCCCCGGCATTTGGCTTCATTGAAACTCCTCCAGTTGGCCTTAGCTGAATTTGATAAAAACAGGTGCCCTATTGATGAACTGATATCAGTTAAGAGCATGAGTATTTTAGGCTTCTATTGTCCTAATAGGAGAGGTAATTTGGGAGCTGCTGTACATACAGTGACCTCTCTTATGGAATTAGTGACATGGGCTGCAGAAAAATGTGGTAGCAAAAGCAATGAAAAATCAGCAACGGAACTGAGTCTGCAGACAAATTGGCATTATCTAGTAGATTCATTTATGAAAAAATGTGAATAAACCTTTGAGTCAGAAACAGCCTTATGAGCTCATCAGATAGGTTAGATGTTGCCTGGATATGAAATTTTTTTTTCTGATGTATCCTAATGACGCCTACCCAATGTGAACCCATGCATATTGGAACTGCCATTCTCCTTATTTCTACAGTCACCCCCTCTTCCTCTTCTCCCTATTTTTGACCATGATATGCTTGCCATCTTCTCAGTTGAGCTGAAAGGCCATATCATTTTTTCTCTTCTCTTCTCTTCTCTTCTCTTCTCTTCTCTTCTCTTCTCTTCTCTTCTCTTCTCTTCTCTTCTCTTCTCTTCTCTTCTCTTCTCTTCTCTTCTCTTCTCTTCTCTTCTCTTCTCTTCTCTTCTCTTCTCTTCTCTTCTCTTCTCTTCTCTTCTCTTCTCTTCTCTTCTCTTCTCTTCTCTTCTCTTCTCTTCTCTTCTCTTCTCTTCTCTTCTCTTCTCTTCTCTTCTCTTCTCTTCTCTTCTCTTCTCTTCTCTTCTCTTCTCTTCTCTTCTCTTCTCTTCTCTTCTCTTCTCTTCTCTTCTCTTCTCTTCTCTTCTCTTCTCTTCTCTTCTCTTCTCTTCTCTTCTCTTCTCTTCTCTTCTCTTCTCTTCTCTTCTCTTCTCTTCTCTTCTCTTCTCTTCTCTTCTCTTCTCTTCTCTTCTCTTCTCTTCTCTTCTCTTCTCTTCTCTTCTCTTCTCTTCTCTTCTCTTCTCTTCTCTTCTCTTCTCTTCTCTTCTCTTCTCTTCTCTTCTCTTCTCTTCTCTTCTCTTCTCTTCTCTTCTCTTCTCTTCTCTTCTCTTCTCTTCTCTTCTCTTCTCTTCTCTTCTCTTCTCTTCTCTTCTCTTCTCTTCTCTTCTCTTCTCTTCTCTTCTCTTCTCTTCTCTTCTCTTCTCTTCTCTTCTCTTCTCTTCTCTTCTCTTCTCTTCTCTTCTCTTCTCTTCTCTTCTCTTCTCTTCTCTTCTCTTCTCTTCTCTTCTCTTCTCTTCTCTTCTCTTCTCTTCTCTTCTCTTCTCTTCTCTTCTCTTCTCTTCTCTTCTCTTCTCTTCTCTTCTCTTCTCTTCTCTTCTCTTCTCTTCTCTTCTCTTCTCTTCTCTTCTCTTCTCTTCTCTTCTCTTCTCTTCTCTTCTCTTCTCTTCTCTTCTCTTCTCTTCTCTTCTCTTCTCTTCTCTTCTCTTCTCTTCTCTTCTCTTCTCTTCTCTTCTCTTCTCTTCTCTTCTCTTCTCTTCTCTTCTCTTCTCTTCTCTTCTCTTCTCTTCTCTTCTCTTCTCTTCTCTTCTCTTCTCTTCT
>NW_020799097.1:14196622-14240983 GCF_003259725.1 Athene cunicularia
AGAGACAGTCCCTTCCCTTCCCTTCCCTTCCCTTCCCTTCCCTTCCCTTCCCTTCTCTCAAGAAAATAAGTGGTTGGTATTTTCTCCCCATCAATTACAGAAATTTACCCTTTCCTTATAACTACAAAACATCTCCAGATTTTTTGAAAATGTTAAAGGCATGTGCTCTGCTGGTGGAAGCAGAAATAAAGAGTAAGAAAAATGTGGAAGAAAGGGAGGATAGATGAGGGCACCTTGGTAAAAGTACATTGGGATAGTGTCTAGTTGAAAGCATTAATGTATCTAGGATCCTGAATCACTTTTCAGCTATTGTGAACTAACAGCTTTTGGAGAAGCTAAATCAGTGTTTGCAATCATACTGTGATGATATTCTTTGTCTGGTGATCGGGGCCCTACGACTGTAAGGAGAAGTATATTCTGCATTACCACTGAGAGACTGGAGAGACAGCATCTGCAATAGCAACAGCATCTGCAAGTAAATGGTGGATCAACAAATGTTAGTGATACAGCAACTAGATCCTCAGGTAGCTAAAGAGTGATGAAGCTTTGCAGGTGAAAATATTATCTGCTGAAAAATGAAATTTTGAGTTAATGCAAATTACTTGTAGATATGGATTTAAATTCTTTATAATTCCTGTTGGAAAAACCTCAAGCTATTGTTTAAACATACTAATTTCTATGTTCAGAATCTGTATTCTTGAATAAATATTTCTTCTTTGGGTCATTATCATTTTTAACCTCGGACGATGATCAGGGACTACTCTGCCAAGAGAATATGAAAAGACTGAATATAGGATACATTTTTTTACATATTTTTAATTATTGTGTCAAAACAGAAATGTTTGTGGAAGAGTGTTTATTGAAAATCTATGAAATTTCATGTTCTATTTTTTAGTTATTTTGAGTGAAGCCAGATTAAAGACCTGATCCTTTAGGCAAACTTAATTTTGTAAACAAATGTTTCAATTGGCTTCACTTGTCTCATTTCAGTATGAAGCAGTAACAACAAGAGAGTAAGAAGGGAATTAGGTTCCTCCAAAATTAAATTATTCTCCATACAGCTTTAATAAAGCAAAAATATAAACCACAGAATCATTCAACTCAGTCAGTCTGAAAAGATTTTCAGGAACACTGATTAGTTCTCAATAAATTTATGAGTTGTTCTGTAATTACTCCTATATTAACATTACTTAATTTCCTTGGCATAGGCACTTCCATTTTAGGAAAGCAATGACTGTCTTTAACAGTTTTAAATTTTAAATATGTTTATTTTTTAAATCATTTTATGAGAAACAGATTTCTCTGTTCTCAACTCATAAAATAGTGCTCTATGACTGGTGCTTGAAGTAAATCTCAAGTCCTGGGATTGTCATCCTTGTCCATTCAAAAATCGTGCAGTCATGAGACCAATGTTAAAAGTATAATTTAAAATAATTAATTTTTTTTCTTTTTTTATTTCATTGGATTTAGAGATAGTATGATTTATGTTTGGATTGTTCCTGAAACTATGAAGTTAGACATTTAAAGTTTAATATAATAGAATGGATAGATTCCCGGAACTGAGCTTTATGTCAAACATGAAACACAGGTACCTTTCAGTAAGCTTGGAGGCGGAGTACTGTTATATTTTATTTATGTTTGTTTATTTGGATTTATTGTTTGAGGGCACCGGAGACATGAAGCTCAAGAGGCGCAATTAGTGAAGTGGTGGAATGTGGACCAATATAACTAACTACACTTTCTATATAAAAACTTAACACAACAACTGTATAATCTGAAAGTGGATTTTCTTGTGAGAAACAATATTCATTTAACAGGAAGACTTTAAGGTATAACAGCAAAAACGTGTAGCATATAGGAATTTGTCTTTCAGGGTCACTGTAACTGTGGACGGAAGAACCACTGATGATTTTTTTGGTCTTAAAGCAACTAATAATGATTCAAACTTACCTCTCCTCAATTTTTCTATTCAATCATTTTACAATTAATTTTCTAAACAACTTTAACCTCCTCCAACAAAACTCACAGCCTGCAATTTTCTAAACCCTCGTTTGTCCCTTTTTTTTTTTTTTTTTTTTTTTTTTTTTTTTTTTTTTCTTATCTGAATGAAACTATATGCCCTGGAAATAATTTTCAACATGGTCTAAGCATTTCCAGCAAAGTAATTCAACTACACTGCAGTTCAGTTCATGTACATACATTCTGAGCTAGGCAAAGCATTAATAACTGGATTAAGATATAAATAATAGACAGTACTGTATAGATGTACAAAGTCTTACCCTTTTGACTTTCTTGGATCAAGAGACTTAATACTATATGTATTTCTTGAAAAATAAAATCTTTGATTCATTATAAAGTTCTAAGTCTATATCTAAATATATGCTAAGTATATACTAAGTATATCTAAGTATACACACAAGTAGAAATGTAAATTTCATATAGAGTACTTATTATGATTTTTAGTTTCCTGTCATATTTAAGGTCTAAAGAGAATAGGGAAAAAAAAATCTGTAAATTAATTTTCTGATTTAAAAACACAGCTGTAATTCATAATTAGTTACATCTAGTAGTGGAAAAAATGTTAATCGGAATTGTTTTTTCAAATGATATAGAGAAAACTAAAGTACAGATTAATAAAGCACCATCTTTCACACCCAATTTTCATTGAAGCCAATTTCCAATCACTATTTAGAAACAGATATCTGGATTATGTTTAATTTAGGATAATGACTGAAACGCCATTTTCTTATTGCTGCTTTTACCTGATTCACAATACATGACAAGGAAAATCCAAGTATCTTCTCAGATGATGAAATGCAGACTTTGATCTCTATTCTAAATTGGGATTATTGTAATCCATTGTATAAAAATCTTCTATTCGGATGCAGCATTTTAAGTGTAAACCTCCTTAGCTTCTCAACTTGTTCAGGAGCAGATGGTGAATATGACCAGGTGGTTATAATTGGGCTCTTTCAGTGGAGAAATTCACCATTTCAGTAAATGATAACTAAACAAATTATCTGCTGGCATTTCTAGCTCTTTAAATAGCATTCATATACATACATGATTGAGCACAGGAGACTATAATGTCCTTGGTAATGATCTACAGTATTCTCACCGTCAGTTTAAAGAAATACAGCATATTGATGAAATTCAAGTAAAATATATTTGGAATATGGTATATAGCAACATGCTACTCATTACTCCTTGGATTCACATCCAGATAAACATTTCTTGAAATAGTTCTCAACATTATTGTTTGGGTTTAAATCTCTATGGAGTCCAATGAAAAAAGCATGAATCCTTGTTAGCTTCAAATGATGTTTGAGGGGAGACCTTATCACCCTCTACAACTACCTGAAAGGAAGCTGCAGAGAGCTGGGTTTGAGTCTCTTTAGCCTAGTAGAAAGCGACAGGACAAGAGGGAATGGCCTCAAGTTGCGCCAGGGAACGTTCAGACTGGATATTAGGAAGCATTTCTTTCCTGAAGGGGTTGTTACGCGTTGGAATGGGCTGCCCAGGGAAATGGTGGTGTCCCCATCCCTGGAGGTGTTTAAGAGTAGGATCAATTTTAGAGCTTAAGGATATGCTGTAGGTGGGAACTGTGCTAGGAGAATGGTTGGACTAGATGATCTCCAGGGTCCTTTCCAACCTAGGTGATTCTGTGATGTTCAGAGTAGATGCATACATGCTCCACATATTCAAATTCACATATGATTATTCTGTTCTTCAAGATTAGATATATCAAATATTCTAGTAAAGCTGTAAGGCTCAGATTTTTACTTCTAATTCAGCTAATGTGAACTAATTTCTGAGTAAGTATGTAGTTTTAAAAAAGCAAACAGATTTTTACCTATAGCTAGTCATAATCATGAATGGAAAACATCTTTTTCACTTTCATCTGTTTTAAAGAAAAGCAGAAAATTGATTTTTAAAAATTATTTTAATGAGGAAGAGTTTTAAGGAGAAACATCAAGAGTAAAATATATTCCTCCCCTGGATTGATTCTTGTTTTTTTTAATCTAATAACTGCTTAATGTAAAAAGCATGAGTAGAACTGAAAGTAGAATGAAGCTTCATTCCCATCCTTTAGAGATATGATAATTTTCAAGCTCCTGCCAGCATGACAACTGGAAACAGAGAGACTGTCTGAAGTCTTATTTATTGGTCATTGCTGGCATAAAAAATCTGAGTGCCTGATCATTTGTTATTATATTGTCTTCCATGATATGCAAAGATTTTGGTTTATATTTCACTGACTGTTTATATATCTGAAAACTGATAAATGCTTATGGATTTTTTAATTGTCTATTTAAATGCTAGTAATACATCCAAAGGTGAGATCTACAGCTTTTTCACATCCATTTCAGATTGTGTAATGTATAATAGGCTTAGGCACAACATAGCTTTAATTCTTTTAAATTCCTGCTTGACCATCAATTGTGAGTCTCCCCAGTCACCTGTAAATTACATTAAATTAGATCTTTTGTCATTGCTACTGCACTCCTCATCACTACCACTGAGATCCTTATTTGAGTTTAGAGGGTCCATAAAAAAAAAAGAATTGCAGACTATGATTATTTAAGCACTTTATTCTTCCTGATTCATGATTTATAGTATCAAAACTAACATGGCTATTCCCATGTGTAACATCAAGGGTGGCAATATTTGTGGGATCGAGCATAACTGACACTAGCAAGTACAACTGTTAAATTCATAGCTATCCTTGTTCTTTCCATGGTCTCACTCTGTCTCATATTACTATTTATTTTCTAAATTAACGTTCTGGATTTTAGATAAAGACTGACTTAGTAGTAAAATCTTTTTTTCTCACTTCTTTCTGTGGAGAAAGGAAACTTCAAAGGGCCTCTGACAATTATGTTTATACCATTCTATTTTGTGGATATTCTGATTTGGAGGGACAAAGATCGCATTGAGCAAGAATATTTAACAAAGTTCTCAGTGCATAAAAAAAGAATTCAGACTGCCTAAAGAAAATCTAATTTGAAAAGTGATATTACTTCCTATTTTTGGATCTGTTATACATACACTAGTGTTTGTCAGAGTGAAAGATTTTGCAAGTTAGCAGACCGAATAATTTTGTTAGATCAATATACATTTTAGCTTTCATCAGGAAGCTGATAGGCTGTATTTTCTATTGACTACAAGTAGACAATAATGTAATTGTATACACTCTGAATGGTCTGACTTGCAGGTGGACTACAGGAGAATGCCCAAGACAAATAAATTGGATCTGGGCAAGGAGTCTTCAAATTTAATGTACTCTTAGACCACACTAGTTAAATTCAGAAACTAGATTATTTTATTCATCAATATGAGAGTCTGCATAAGTGAGTAATTCATCTTTAATCTGATTATTCATTTTCTTATATCTGTATTTATAAAATCATCCATATTTTTTCTCACACAGTAAATGATATCCTGACTGAATGTGAGCCAGCAGTGTGTCCAAGTGGCCAAGAAGGACAATAACATCCTGGCCAATAGCATCAGAAATAATGGATTTCCATAGCCGGACTATGGAAGTGATCGCGCTCCTATACTGGGCACTGGTGAAGCCACACATTGAATGCTGTGTTCAGTTTTGGGCCCTTCACTACAAGAAATACATTGAGGTGCTGGAGTGTGTTCAAAGAATGTCAGCAAGGCTCATGAAGGGTCTGTGAGAGACAACTTATAGCTCCCTGAAACAAGGATGAGAAACAAGACTTGGTGAAGATACTGGATGGGGGGAGACTGGAGACCCTCCGAACAGACGAATGTCTCAAAACACTTGCAAGTAAGGAAACTATGGTCACAGAGTGGATAATGTGGAGGCTGGAGCTGATAAGGCTGCCTGGATAGTGCAGGATGCAGCTGGGGGAGGGAGCCTTGTGGAGACAGGATGGTTCTGCTCTATACATCTCTGTAAAGTTTCAAGGGCCGTTTGATCAAGAATGACCTTTGCTTCATTATCCACAAAACGCATATTAAATTTGACACACCTGCATATGCTAATGAAGATCAACAGTTCATGCTAGTTATATCATCCCATGAAACACCTTACCTGTCCCCAGACATGTCATAAGTAGATAGGTAGGTCAACCTAGGGGAGGGACCCAAGGAAAGTGTGTATAATTTGAGGGGAGGTGAACAGTGAAAAAAAAAAGAAGTGAAGCAAAGCAAATAAGAGATATGCATCCTTGAACCCTCGTTGGCGGGACTGATGCAGGAACTCAGACCAGTGGTCTCTATTTCTACCTGTCTCTTTCTCTCTCTTCTTTTTTTCCCTTTTTCCTCATCATTAGGTAACTTGAGGCATACTATATTGCTTGCCATAATTTGTTATATACTTAGTCAATTATCATGTGTCCAATTAGTACATTGTGGGAAATTAGTAAATTTCTGTACTTTGAGACTTTTCTCACCATTGTCCACTCTACTAGGGATTTATAAATCTGAGTCACTGGTTTCCCTCCTTTGAACGGGACATGACAGGATCTAGAGAGCAAGTCTTATGAGGAGCAGCTGAGGAAATTGAGGTTGTTAAGCCTGGAGAAAAGGAGGCTCAGGGGAGACCTTATCACTCCCTTCAAATACCTGAAAGGAGGTTGTAGCAAGGTGGGTGTCAGTCTCTTTTCCCAAGTAGCAAGTGAAAGGGCAAGAGGAAACAACGTCAAGTTGCATCAGAGGAGGTTTTAGATTGGATATTAGGAAAAATTTGTTCACTGAAAGAGTTGTCAAGCACTGGAACAGGCTGCCCAGGGAAGTGATTGAGTCACATTCCCTGGAGGTATTTAAAAGATGTGTAGATGTGGATCTTAGGGACATGGTTTAGAGGTGGACTTGGCAGTGTTAGGTTAACAGTTGGACTCAATGATTTAAAGGCCTTTTCCAACCTAAAAATTCAATGATTCTATGTTTCTGTTCTATTATTCTATGATACTAAAAGGCTGAATCTTTGTATTCTAAAATCTATATCTTATTTTAAACACAGCAAGTTTCCATCCAATTGAAAAAATACTTTCACCATTAAGTATCTAAAACTTTTCTTCTAATTTCAGTGAAAACAGGATGAACTCTTGTGTCAATAAAAGATGATTAGTCACTATTTAACTGTGGTGTCACTTTTTCCTGATAAATGGAAACACAAAATTATGAAGTTTAAGAATCGAATTTCAATAGCACCATTATAAAACTGTATTTCCATCATTTGCATCTGATTTTTAAAAAAATATAATTTATCTGCAGTCACAACTTGTGAGCACAATCCATCAATAAAGTAATATTATAGTTGTTCAGCTGTTAAATTATGATTCATTCTGAATAGTTTAAAAGCCTCTGGGATTCTTTCTATATAATTTCCTCTAGTGTGGGTTTTTTTTTGTTTGTTTGGTTTTTTGGGTTTTTTTTTGTTTGTTTGCTTGTTTGTTTGTTTGTTTTTTTTTTTTAATTTGTAACATGTACCACAGAAATTAGTTATTGTGATGAATTTGGTTTTGTGATTATTAGTTTTTTAGATTAAGCATTTTATCTTCCTGGTTGCAGCCAAATAAATATATTTACAAACAGAGCAGTCTATTATATGCATTCAGTGCATGTGGTTTAAATTTTTTCAATCCAAGTGTAATTCCAGTGGCTAGCTAACAATACAACGTACTGATCAGAAGCTGCGGAGCAATTATTAGCACATATATTACCATACAGGGAGAGATGAGTGTTGGACCTTACAGGAAGGTCTGTTCTGATGTTTTACTGTTGATTTCCCTCCATGTTTTTCAGAATAACTATCTAACATTTAGGTTATTATTATGGAATTATTGCAATTATATGCATTATTATTGGATTAATATATTCAGTACCCATTTTATTCATTGCAATTTATCTGCATATAATCCAATCACAGTGAGAGGTCCCAACTATAGAAATGCTGATGTTCTTCTGTAACAAATGGATTCTATAGCATTTGACTGTCCCTTTGCATTTTTACCTTTATTGCCACCACTTTATGTGTTAATCTCACAAGATCTGGGTAAAAGCTAGGTATTTTTCTCAAAATGCATGCAGCACATTCATCTGTACTGCACCACAAGCAGCAGCATTTCATTAACTCCTCCCTCCCCACCCAGGAACTACTCAAGTTCACTTTGCTCTGAAAGTGTTTTCCCTAAATGTTGCCATATCAGAGACCAAATGACCATCTTCTGGTCAGCTTTTTTGTATTTACAACTTAAACTGTTCTTACAGCTAAATGTATGTTAGTGACTAGACAGGATAGTCAAGATTACACTGATTTGAACAATTGCTGTGCAATACTGTCATGGTTTGGAGCAGTTGTTGAGCCATGCTACATACTATATGAGTTCACTCTAGGGTAATGTCTATGCCAGAAGCTCTTCAAATTGCCTGAACCATTAAATGCTTGCAATGGCCATACATAAAACCCCCAAGCACATCAAGCAAGTCCATGGCAGCATGCTGCAAAAACCTGCAAATTGCAGATTTGAAGAAGGCAGAGGAGAAAAGGAGGTCATAACCAAAGAGTCTGAGATTGAAAAAGCAAATCCATTAAGCTCTTGAAGAACAGCAGCATGCTGATACCTATGGAGCCTGCCAGACACTGCTTATGTACTGTGTGTCTCAGAACATCTCTACTTCTTTTTGGCATATGCTCTTAGTAGGTATGCAGGCCTGTTCCAAAATGTTAAGAAACATGACAATCCTGTTTACTGACACTGTTTGGAATTCTTTGAAATCTTAAAAACTAAATGGACTCAGAAGTTCTCCTCAGGCTATGGTCTTGACAGTACTCAGGAAAAGGAAGAACAGACACAGGATGTACCCTCATCTAATCCAAACAGCTGAAAAGCAAAAATGCTGCCGAATGTGACAGCAGAAACATGATAAACAAAATCTAGGTTCTACAACTCCATGTTTTCATGCTGAACTTCAGACTATTAGCACATATGGTCATTAAAAATTATCTATTTGTAACTATTTACCACAGTCTTTCTAAAGTCTTTAAACTACCCTCCTAAAGATTAAATACAAAATAGAAACAGAAATGAAAAATCTCTGTGTGGTCCAGTAGATCCCATCTGCCACTGACTGATACTATTCTAAAATATGATGATCTCCTCATGAATCTCTAGGACAGAAAGTCAGTGGAAAGACATACGCATAACGCTGCCATTCCTTGTTGAGCTTGCTCACATCGCATACTTAACTCGAATAGCATGATATGCTCTCTCACACACAGTTTTAAGGCAAATTCCGCTTGCTTGTGTGGCCTGAAGTCAAGTATGTGGTGCTATGCTGGAAGCCATGTTATATAAATATCCTGAAACTTTCAGTCAAGGTTCCAAACTGAACGAGGATATTAGTGTAAAGTTTTTGTCTGGGCCTGATCCCAGAAATGGAGACCATCTTAGTACCTGCTTTTCTTTGGGTCATTAGCGATGTTTTTATAGCTGTCTTTCAGTATTCTCCATCTGAAACCCATTGCCTCTTCCCACTCTCCTAACAGTGAGTGAACCAGAAATAACCTAACCAGAGATCTACTCCTATTTCCCAGATCATGACGGTAAAGATTCTTGGGCCTCAGCACAGGCGGGCTAATTCTATGTCTCATCTGCATGGCAGAAGTCCCAGCTGTTGCATGATTGTTGGGTAGGCATTGACCTGCCTGTAGCTAGTAGCCACTACTGACTGGATGAGTCCTAACTCATTAAAATAGTGAATCATTGAAATTTCTGTAGGGTGATTTGAATGGTTCCAGGTCCAACACATGTTAATGATCAAGCAGGATGTGTCAGTGGTGAACAGGCAGAGAAGTAACCATGCCAAAACTGCTGCTTGGCACAGTTCGCCACAGAACGGGTCATGTGCCCCTACCAAGAAGATTCATTCACAGGATATGCCAGATATTTGAACTCTTTCCAGGTGTGTCCTTGATGTAAGAGTCAAAAAAACATTTTGTTTCTCAGTTCACCTGATAAAGTCCATCTGATTTCCTGCTGGGTGTGACTGAGAATAATCTAATTCTGTAATGCCCTTCTTGCTGAGGACTTTCTCAAACACCTCACAGCATCATTCTGTTTTTTTATCTAAGTAATTCTCTGGTCTTTTTTCTAAGTCATTGCTGGAATATTCAGTCAGTGATCTGTTAAGATGGTTGCTGATGTCTTTTCATGATGTAACACTGTAAATATTCTGGAGGAAAGAGTACAAGATTCTCCATAAATGACATATGAAACCTTGTTAAAATATGCGGTTCAGATGTGAACATCACCCAGATAGAGTATAGGAATGCCTGAAGACATCTGCAAGGGCCTGGATGTGTCTCCTCTTGAAGTGCTACTTTGTGTGTTCTCAAGGCAACATAGGAGAGAGATTAAGGAAAATCAATGTTGGCAGCCAGGGAATTTGACCTCAAGAAGAATACCTGGAACTTTGTCAGTAGACAAGGTTTTGAGCATGGGCAAGGTTTGAGTTCTATCACCATTAATTTTACTCTTTAGAAAAGTCATGGCTATTCTCAGTTAGCATTTGATTTTTGTCCTGCTACTTTAATCAGGTACCAAAATTCTGCAATGACAAGAATATGGAAGAAAGCTAATATACCTGGAATTGCCTATTCTTCTTCTACATTCACAATAATAAAATTAAATTGTTCATGTGGCTTTTCAGATGTTGGGTGTTATAAAGTGTTTTACAAATTAATGAATTAAATGTTGGTAGTGCTGTGCCCTGTAGGCAAACAGAGCTTCTATTATGCTGCAACAATTGTTCACATACAGACGTAGAATTGCAACCTGATTTTATATTGAGAGCATGAATTGAGAGGACACTGAGGTTATTCTCTACTCTTATTGTATAGTTCTAAAGGCTCTGAAAAGTTTCATTGAATAGACAAAGGCATACAAGGCAGAAAGAACAGCCACAGATGAAGAACCTATCAACAGCTAAATTTTGCTGATTTAAACCACCAGAAGTAGCTAGCCTAAAGCCTTTGTTGGTATTGTGATTTGTCAATATGCTAAAAGGGTGTAGTCACAGAGAAAAAGTATTAAACACTATTCACATTTTGTTTGCAAATCACCATATCCAACTTTATCAGCAATATAAATAAACTATTGTGAGTGAAGCTTATGAATTGTGTTAAGTGATAATGATGATATGACTAAATAATTTACTCATTGCCCTCTTAGGCCAGACTTCTCAGACTAATTCCATCTGATCCCTTCCTGACTATGTCCCAGCTCGTTATTTGTTTTTGTTTTTGTTTTTGTTTTCTGTGAACAGAAATATTTATCCTGATATATCATCTCCTAGAAAAGAGATTTAAATAAGGATATAAATGAATTCATTTTTATTAAGCAGGAAATTTAAGTCCTGATTTAAAAGGAAAGAACTGTAGACAGGGGAAGCAGTGGTTATTTGAAGGTGTCCTCATCAAGTTTACTACAGAAAGGTGCTTGTATTATGTCTACTTGATTCTTTCTTCTTCCTAAAGTAATAATTTTTAACCAGTCAGCCAGTTGCTCAGGAACATTTCCTCTTGGGTTTTGAAGATATCCATGGATGGAGACTCCAGAATTTTGTTGGGAAGACTGTTCCAGTGTTCAATTACCCATACAGTAAAATTTATTTTCTTAAATTGGAGTAATGAGGAACACTGGAGAAGACAGGAGATAATGGAGAGTCTACTGTGTGTCAGAATGAATATAAGGGAGAATTAAGTGCTGAAATGGAGATGTGGAAGCCTAGCAGCTATGGGATGAAAGTGGTAATACTACAGTTAGCTAGTATTTAGTATGAGAATATAAATTTAAAAATTAATAAAATAACTTGTTGTGAAAAAGGAATTGATTTTTTTTTCTGCTTTATTTATTTCCCCAGATTGTGTTGGTTCTAAACAGCATTTTCTAGTGCAAGAGGGTTAACCTTATGACTTCTAGCCTAGTTATCTGTTGTTATCTTTTGTGGAAAAGATAAAAACTTATTTCCTGTTCAGCTGGGTCACTGTCACTACAGTGACAATATGGGAAGATCAATAAATAGAGGCCTGAGGTGTCATGGCAGTCCAGTGAAGTTCCCACTGCCTGGAAAAGTGGAAACATAACACCCATTTTAAAAAGGGAAAAAGGAAGACCCAGGGAAATATGAGCCAGTCAGTGTCAGGTCTTTTTGTCCTGGAGAGTCCTGAACTGGACACAGCAATCACAATGCAGTCTCCTAGCTTCTGGCTGAAGAAGAATTACTTACCTCAACATGCTGACTACAGGCTTGTGTGGCTAAAAGCAACTCATCTAACACCTAGAAATAGGTGCACGTATGAGAATATAATGAATACTGTCTTGCCTTGAATCTCATTATAAACATACTACTGTAGAGTAACCAACAACAATACACAGCTATTTTGAAACACAATGATGACATGGGCAGATATGATGTATGTGACCAATATGATCATCAAAGGAGCAAAGGTAAGTGTAGTTTCAAGTAACAGAAATTTGTTAGACAAAGGACACAATAAACACAAAGGACTTCATATAGGAAGGACATCCAACTGAATACACAAGTAAGATGATAGACAATATTGAAAAGAGGATAAGCAGTATCAGGAGCACATAAGATCCTTTTATTATTTTTGAGATTAGTATTAGAGCAAAATAATATAAAAACATCAAAGATAAGCAGAAAACAAAGAAGGAAAGCACTCTTCTTCATTAACAAGGATCACCTTGACCATAGCCATCAGCGCTTACTATAACGGCATCAGCTTCATGGTATTGTACACTCACAGTAGGATATGAGTGTTAAGGACTGTACATTTAGTAATATTGATTAATAATGTGTAAGAATTACCCATAAGCATAAAATGTGTTGTTACCAAATTAACTCGTTAACGTTCAGATTTAAAGTTTGGTTTTGAAGTTTAAAGCTGACCTGATTTTTCACACTTCTAAACACCGCCAGAACAACAAACTGATGCCCTAACAACTGCCACATGGATATTCATGTTTTTATGTTGCTAATACAGCCCAGAATGTGTTTTGGTATTCTTTGCTTCAATAACACATTACTGATTCATGCTCAGCTTGTTGCCTACCAGGAGCCCCAGGTCTTCCTCTACTTTCTTGCTGGCTGCCCTCGGCCTGTAACTGGGTCACGGCATTATCTTGTCCCTGGTGCTGGGCTTCACACTTGCCCTTGTTGAATTATATTAAATTCCCATTAAGTCATTTTATTCAGCCTGATCAGGTTATACTGAGTAGCAACCCTGCCCTCCAGTGTATCACCCACAATTTTGGATCATCTGTAAACTTGCTGAGAGTACCATCTATCTCATTCTCCAAGTGAAGTGATGACTACAGGCTTCAATATGGAGTTTGTAGAGCTGATCACAACCTTTTAAGCTCAGCAGTCCAGCCTATTTTTCACCTATAATTTAGTCCATCAGTTTTCCTGTTCATTCTTTTTTGGCATTTTGCCAACCCTCTTTGACCCTTGTGTGATTAAACATGTGCTGCTCTTGTTTTTGGCTCTGAGGAGGTCATTTCTGAAGACCAGTCAGCTTCTTAGTCCCCTTTGCTCTCCAGGGCAGCCTTCCATGGCAATCTGCCATGCATATCCCTGAACTAGATAAAATCTACTTTAACGAAGAGTTGAAATTCCACTATTAAGTTTTCTCATTTCTCCCAGTATTTAAAAAGCCATAATCTCATGGCTGTTGAAGCCAAATTAAAAAGCAAGAGTAAGAAAAACAAACAAACAAAAAAGCATAAAATTTGCATTAAAATCATTGGACCTATTCAGATCAAAGTTCTAAAAAGACACATCATAATAACAAGACACATGAAGTAAAAAGCTTCTAGTGTTCATAAACTGGTTTATTTCGTTAACAGGGAGGAAACAGGGTACCCTTCCCTTCAGACACATTTATAAATGAAAATATGTCTTTGCAATGAAATAACTCCTTAGGGAAAACATGAAAAAGATGATCTTCACTTTTATACAAGTCCTCAGAATAAATTTATTGGCTGAATCTGTATTAGCAAGACAAGTAAGTGTGAAACTGCAGCTTTCTTTGCTGGTAGACCACAAGGCTAACTTCCAGACTACGCATTGAAACTATTGACACTGAATTTCTAACCATGTCTGGGAACTGTTTAGAAAAGGAAATTACTAGACAAAAATTATGCTATAGACTTTTAAAAAAATTAGTTATACAGAGAAATTGAGCTCCAGTGCCTGAGAATGTAGCCTAGTAAACAAATGCTCCCTGGTATAGATGAACTCAGTTTCTTGATATTTGTGGTTTTGTGATTTATGTTAAATGTCTGCATAGAGACATATTTTTCCCAGTTAATTTCCTTGGTGCTGTGTGATCACAGTTTCAAAAAATTCAGATTTCAATTATGCTTTTTTTTTTTTTTTTTTTTTTTTTTTTTTCTGAATACCGGTAACATTTCAGAAGGTTTTGTTTGTTTCAGTCAGTCTTGGAAAGATTTTTCATATTGCTAAAGTCAAAATTTTTCCTTTTTTTGTGTAAAGTTGAGGTTTGTTTTATATGTTATCATTTACATATTTATTTATTTATTTATTATACATCCTCATGGGAAAGTAAAATATTTTTACTATCCTAAAAGTAAATATTTCTATATGCTTGAGACAATCTGCTCTCTTCAAGTCAGATTTTTATGCATTTCTGCCACTTGCCTGTCTAGTCCACGATTATTTATTTTTAAATAATAATAGTGATAAAGAAAACCTCAATAAACTCTTTTCAGTACGTTTTTGTTCTGGTCCTCTACCTCTACATATGATTGTAATTCAAATGCAGGCATGCATTTGTTCACTGAAAGGGTTGTCAATCATTGGAACAGGCTGACCAGGGAAGTGGCTGGGTCACCATCCCTGGATGTATTTAAAACACGTGTAAATGTTTCAGGGACATTAGTGGTGGATTTGACAGGTTTATGGCTGAACTCAGTGGTTTTAAAGATCTTTTGCAACCTAAATGACTCTATGATTCTACGTAACTGCTGGTGGACATGTTTTTTTTTAAATATTTTTCTATATTAGCTTTATCTGTTTTCCCATGGACAGCTTGACAATGTTGATACTTCAAGATGTTTAAATAAAACAAAATGGAAGTATCCCAGTAAAATATGTGTTTTAACCAAACCCTTGTGCTGTACCTTAATGCACACACATCTACATACGCGCACATACAAACAGTTACTCAAAATGTACTTTAGGACTTTTTAAGGCATTCATAAGGTTTCATTTCCACATATTTTCCATCTGTATCATCATCCATTTTCAACTGAGACTTTATCTGAATATCTGAGTGCCAGGCTGAGCCTAGTAATGAGACAATCTTATATCTTATGATTACATATTTAAGATTTAGCTTAAAAAGCAATAGGAAAAAAAAATAATCCAGGGATAAGACTAAAGTACAAATGAGTAGGAACATCTATTTTTCCAGTATTAGCTCAAGTTATCCCTTCTTAGTATTGTGCTGTTACACAATACTGTTCTGTACTTACATTTTAATAGACATTTTTTCTTGTCTGTGCAAATGTAGATGTTAGAGAACCCTGCTTTGCTCTAACTGCTGAGCTTTGCATGCTTCAGCTATTAAAAAAAAAAAAAAAAATTAATGTTTTTTATTTAATCATTTAATCATCATTAAAGGATGAAGACTATCTTTCTTATTTTCTTTCATACAGCAAAGTTCACTTACAGATGTAGGAGTATTAAAGAATTCTCTGTTGGCTTATAAGACCCCTGAGAATTGTTCTCTTAGCACATAGTCTCCTTCCTGAAATAATTTACAGCATATCTTACACTTTTGTGCTTTGGTCCTCATCATTATCGATTATTAATTGCCAGGTCACTTAGGAATTGAATTATAGCACTCATATATTTCCCTTAGGGTACTGATTATCCACTTCTCTTTGCTCCGATAGCAATAAAAGGCTCTCATGAAATTACTGACTGCCAGCACTGTGTTGTTCCTACAGCTGAACAAACTCATTTTTGTCAGGGTATCACGAATGTAACAACTGCATATGAAATAGAGATGAAAAACTTCTAGAAGAGTTTCTTTACCTTCAAAGAAGCAAAGGAAGTATATATATAATTGTATTGAAAGCAAAATTTCTGAAACAGTAGATAAAGCACATTTTCATATAATATATACATTCAGTCTAAAATTGCAGCAGGAATAATCATTTACTGAAGAGGTATACAATGCAACCTCTAGGTTTGTATCTCTACTATGACAAACAGGCCAAGTGATCCCTTTGAGATTTTTTTTTTTTTTTAAAGTAATTGAGTTTATACCCTTCAAAACTAAGTAAAATATTGTCACAGAACCACAATGTTGGATATAAATATTTTAATTTATAGCCTGAACTCATCATGCCCAGGTAGAATCTACAGGTGTTTGGCCTTACTATTTATAATTGGTGCATGTGGGTTTTTTTCCCCTCTCTCTGTATGCACTACTGGTATGTTACCAGCTGTCTGTGATATCCTTTCAAGAAGTATTTTTGCTAGACATATTGAGTACACAGCTTTTATTCTCTTCCAAGATACCAGCAGCACAAGATGGTAAGATACATTACGTTTAATGAGATGTTTCTAAGTATATTAGGATGCTGAGAGACAAAATACTGGCCTTGTATAACTCTGACTGTTGGGTTAAGTTTGCTCAAAAAGCATGTGCCAGCTTAGTTTTGTTCAAATACTTAAATCCATTCTGCTATAGCACATTTAAACTTTGGTGGAACTCATCACAGGCTCATAACATTCTTCCAGTCTTTTTTGCTCATTTTCTCAAGGAACATCTGCCACTTTCTGTTTTGGCAAGCTGGGACATTGTCCTTTTACTTTGTTCAGGAAGCATCCTCCCTTGCTTCAGATTTCTGTGTAAGAACTTTATCTTAGACTTTAACATTGTCTCAACATGCAACACATAGAGCCACACTGTGTCTGTTGTTTGCTCTTGTGCTGCCAGTACGTTCCATCCCAAATGTGATTTTTGTTACTAGGTCCAAACTGACTTACCACAAGTAGGCTGTGCCTATGGTGTAATGTCGTACGATGTAATTAATAAAGTGAAAACACAAATTCCAAATTACGTGAAGTATTCTATACTGACAGGACCTTCTGCAATGGAATTAATGATATCCTTACTGAAAATGTATTTCTAGTTCCATCTAGTTTACCTCTTCACAACTTTTTAACACTGATCTGAAACAGTGTTCCTGTATTTGACTAGCCTACACGGGCTTTTCTTTCCCACAGTGATTTCCAGCAACGGCTTCTCAGCACACAACAAAACAAGAATACATGTAAGAGACAGACTCTCCTTAAATCTGATCAATTTTCTTCTTATAACTGTGTAGCAAATGCTTTACAGAATCAAAGTAATTATTTTATGACTTATGACACACTTACAAAACAGGAATAATATGTTCATCTACCACAATATGTCTTTAGTAAGCCCTATTACATTTTATCCAAATTTTCTTTTGATTCATGTACATAATGATCCTTCTTTTCAAAATGATTTTAGATGTTACCTATTAGTAGAGTCACATTATTTATTCGGATTAAACTCAGATGATTAAGAAAAGTGACATGTTCCTACTCACAGCTCATGTCTTGAATCAGCCTATGAGACTCTTACATTTAACCTTGTAAATTTTTCTGGAGAACACAAGCATTGGCTAGTGCTATATTAAATATTTTCTGTATAAAATTCCCCACACTTATCACAACCCAAAAGAGAAAATGAGAATAATCTATAGGTCAAAGAGGAAACAGTTTTGAGGGAACAAGCGTGAACCCCATTTCAACAGCTCCTGCCACCTTCTAGCCTTTACAAGCAGACAATTGTATTAAGAACAAATCTTTTATTCATTGTTTTGCTAACTAACCTGACTATTCCCACAAAGTTAAAGCTTGCTTTTTCTTTTTTTTTTTTTAAATTCCTGTTATTTCTTTCTGTAAATTATTCCATCTGACTCATTCATTAAAATTTGCTATTTCCTATACATTACTAGACTGCAAAGAGGAATAGTTGTTTAAGGGTAGGTAATATCTTTTCAACTCAGTATAGCAATCAACACAGAGAAAAAATTATACCCTGAAAGGAATTGTAAAAGGTCCTCAGCAAGAGCCTTATGTGTATGAATGACATTTCTCTCTTCCTGTTCAGTAGCCCATATCCTCACCTTAAAATATGGAAAACTAGAAGAGTGTATGGATTTTACCTTTTTATCTTAATATTTATATATTTTTTGCTATACTATATGAATTTTATAGCTTTATTTATTTATAGCATATGCAGACTCTATAGCTCTTCTGATAACGGGGTGGTGGGGGTGGGATGGGGGGTGTTTCAGGCTATATGTACTCAGGAATTATTTTATTTTCCATTCTCAGCTAGGTATTTGGATGACACATTAACTATCTGAATTGTACATCATCAGCCATTTGTTTCAATACTTGGCTAGTGACAAGTGAACATAACAGGATTTATCAGAAGCAGCAGTGAACCGCCCCTTTGTGTAAATTCCATTAATCACAACATCAGGCTGGATAAGCACTGGGTCAGATGATAACTTCTGACCTGTAATTATCTTTATTTCAGGATACACAAGTAGCCCGTAAGCATTAATACTTGGGCAGTTTCATTATACATGCATAAAAATTTTACCTATGTATTAAATGTTGAATATACATCAGAACAATCAGAATGTATGTCCTCACCAAATTCCTGTATTAGAAACTGACATACATATTTCTTCTTTGCAGTAAAGTGAAAAATGTTGAAGGGTCTTGAGAAATACTTTTTCCTAGAAATATTAATTGCACTCTTTTAGAAGCAGGAGACAACACTTCACCCCCATTGAGTTATTGCAGTTTAAGTTTCAACACCTTTCACTATGGATCCATTATTTCTTTATATATTCAAATTAATAATATAATGCATTTCTTTGTCTTTTGGTTTAGCACTGCATATGTTCCCTTTGGAGTGTATATTTGATTGAAGTGGTATTGTGCAGAATCCCTAAGGCAAAGTCAATGAAATAATTTTCTGAGGTCAACCTAGTGAACAAAAAAACACTAAATGGAGCATATGTCTAATAATAAAGAGCTGAGTCCCAGTTCCCAGATTTTCTTTGAAGGAACACAAGGGAGACATTTGTAACATCCTGCTTCTAAAAGTTAGATGACTGGCAACCTTGGGAGGAATTAGGACAATTTGGTTTTTTTCTGTTCTGGTCTTCACTTAAGTTGTGGTGATTTGGGGTTGGTTTTGTCAATTGTTCCTTGAAAGTTTCTAAAGTATATACGAAGAGTACCTGTCTTCTATACCCATGAATTATCTATCAGTATTTCCAGTAGTGTCATAAAGTTATTGTGTAACTATTAGAGGAATGAAAAATGTCCACAAAATTAACACAGTTCTGAAGTAATTAATGAATATTTATTTGCTGCAATATTCGACACAACTGCTTTCATAAGAAATAGGACTTTCAAAGTCCCTTACACTATAGAACATTAAAAGGATCATACATAACAGTTCATTGGTAAATTCACACCACAACAAATACAGTTGTCCAGATCAGATTTTACCTTGAGATATGGAAAGTAAATTTAGAACCACTGTTTATTTCATTGAAATATTTATTTTATAAGAATGTAAGATATATTCTTTGAGGTTAATATAATTTTAGCAAATAAAAGAACTACAGAATTTAAATGTTGAGTATAATGTAATTTTTTTTTTGAGTAGCCTTATGCATAAATAATCAGGCTTTTAAGGTCCATTTCTGTGTATTTGTATCACCATGCTGCCTAACTAGTATCACTGCTCTAGGCGCTGAATATACAAGTACTAAAATTCAACCATGTACAGATCCTTTACTCTAAGACAAAATGTATATGGGAGAATTGACTGCCAATAATTTTGCAAGAGATAACAGCAGAGCTCGGAATGAATACAGAAAATCTGGATACTTCCACCCCATAAATTGCCAACTTAGAGAGTATTTAAGTTTCAGAAAATGACTCAACTTTTATATTTCCTAGTGATATCTATTCCCTGATAGGAAGTGGGAGGCATCAATATTCCATTTAACCAGAAACCTAAAATAACTTCATATGATACCGAACATCCAGACTTCTCCAAGGTTCAATGTCATTAATATTACCATCCACCTTCTGTACAAGAACCTATTGGACAGAAGATTATTCTGAGGAAGTGGCAGGCTTGGATACCTGCCTCCCCCAGATATGGGAATTTAAAGTAATGTGGCCATCCAGATTACAGGTATTACGAGGAGGGCACCTTCTGGTGAAGATAAATAATTCTGCTACTGGTAAGGAATTAAGAAAGAAAATAAACAGAGGGCAGGTTGAATTTGGCCTGATCAGTAAATCTACAAAGGTCTGGATGCAGGCTGCTTGCATAGCTCATTTACTCCTGTAAAATACAAGAGGTCATTATCAGGAAGACCCAGAGATCACCCTATATATCTGTAGATAATGAAAGGATATTGTTTCAGAAGTGCGTGAGATATCTGGATTATGGCTGAGACAGGTGAGGCATGGCTTGACCTGAAATCTCTGCAGGTCAACAGTTGCCTCAGTATGACCAGAAGTTCAAAGCATACTTCAAGTCACACCAGCCCCACTTATTCTTGCTAATTTGAAGGGTAAACAGTAAGGATAGTTTGTCTGTCCAACTGATGAAAAAGTATGCATGGCTATTAATTATGCACTGGCAATCTTCATCACCACTGGATATAAAAGGAGATAGGTAAGAAAAGGAAAATCTTTAGTCCTATTTTATCATGGAATCATTATGCTTTTTAGGTTGGAAGGGATCACAGGAAGTCAAGAATACATTGCTCAAAGCCTTATCTTGTCAATTTATGAACAGTTTAGAAGATGGAGATACTAAAAACTCTCTGGATTACCATGAAGAAAAGCTTGTAGGACCAAATTTTTGATATATTTTCCAGTTTTCTCTCTGGATTTAGTAAAAGGTACAAATAGGTTACAAAAAAAAAGATTATAATACCTTTCTCTCATATAAATTCGACTCAGCTTCAAGCAAGAAAGTTCTCTAAACATATTTTGAATTATAAATAGCTGGATAATAGTTTGAAAGATCTATAGTAAATATAATATTGTCACAAATTCAATTCAGGATTCTTCAGAACTGAAGAAAATTTACTTTGTTAGGTTTTTCACCTTATTCTATCACAAACATAAAAAGATATCTGAACAATATACCTTTTTTTTTTTTTTCTTTAAAGAAAAATGAAAAATAGAATTATCTGAAAAAGATAACAAAAATGGAATATGAAGGTAAAAAAAATAAAAGTTAAATCCCTTCTGTCTTACCACCAAAATGAAAGAATACACGTTTGCCACCATTCACACTTCAAAACCCATTTAGTTTTCTTTGAAAAACAGATCGACTTATCTTCAAGTTCTCCATAAACAGGAAATGTATAACTATTTGCATGATTTTCTGGTTTAGAACATTAAAGAATGCAGAGCTGTACATTGCAGTCAAAGCCAAAAATGTACGCTTTACTGTAAGACTTTACAGACAGTGAACCCATGGTGATTCTGCTGTACACTAGAGCAGCTTAACGAGAGCCTATAAAGTTGATCCCTTTTGATGCGTTGTGCCACATAGAGCTTACAGCTGGTATAGAATTTTTAAGAGGTGAAGCAGGAATGAAAAACACAGTCAGGGACACTCAAAGCTTATGATGGTGCTAGTAAAACAAAAAGTTCTAGGGCAATAGCCCAGGCACTGAAAATCTATATTCTCAAATTTTTAGAATGGCCAGCACTTCCCAAAATTCTTATGCATTGCTTCGGTGTTAGCCCAGTCCAGGGATCATTCACTACAGTCATCTTGATCAAAACCATCTTGTTTTGAAAACCAAGAGTGTAATAATATTGACATAGTCAAATGGTGTCAGGTAGCAAAAACATACCATCATGAGTGCTCAAACTGCCGATTTGCAGTCGTAGACAAGGTTTTAACTGAAAATAGTCTGTCATAAGCAAAACTGGTGAGTTGTGAGATATGTCACAAATAATGCCTATAAATGCAAGGTTCTTTTGGTCCTGACATAACTCCACACATTTGTCTTTTTATGCATTATATCACATTTTTCCATACATTATGGGACAAATAATTTAATCTGAAAACAGTTTTGAAGCAGTACTAAGAACATTATCTTTTGCCATATAAGCTATATAAACACATTTGCAATGTACCTACTAAAGGGCTCTGAGGTTTTTTAAAAAAAAAAAAAGCTTCAGGATTCGTACCTAATACCACTATCTCTTCCTTGAGGCTCCCTTTCTCCAGGCTAAAGAACGCCTGTTCCCTCAGCTGCTCCTCACAAGGCTTGTGCTCTAGACCTTTCACCAACTTTGTTGCTCTTCTTTGGACATGGCCCAACACCTCAATGTCTTTCTTGTAGTAAGGGGCCCAAAACTGAGCTCAGTATTTGAGATGTGGCATCACAAGTGCAGAGTAGAGAGGGATGATCACTTCCTTCGATCTGCTGGACACACTATTTATAACACAAATCAGGATGTTATTGGCTTAGTTGCCATTCTGGCTCATACTCAGCTGGCTGTTGACCAACACCTCCAGATCCTTTTCTATCAGGCAGCTTTTCAGCCACTCTTCCCCAAGTCTGTAGCATAGCATGGGTTTGTTGTGACCCAAGTGCAGAACCTAGCACTTGTTCAATCTCATAAAATTGGCATTGGCCCATCAGTTCAGCCTCTCCAAATCCCTCTGCAGAGCCTTCCTACCCTCAAGCAGATCAACACTCCCACCCAATTTGGTGTCATCTGCAAAGTTACTCAGGGTGCACTTGATCCCCTTGTCCAGATCACTGATAAAGATATTAAATAGAACTGTCCCCAGCACTGAGCCCTGGGGAACACCCATTGTGACCAGCCGCCATCTGGATTTAACTCCATTCACCACAACTCTTTAGGTCCAGCCATCAAGCCAGTTTTTTACACACAAAGAGTATCCCCATCCAAGCCATGAGCAGCCAGATTCTCCAAGAAAATGCTGTGGGAAATGGTGTTAAAGGCTTTACTAAACTTTAGGTAAACAACATCCACAGCCTTTCCCTCATTCACTGATCAGGTCACTTTGTCATAGAGGGAGATCAGGTTAATCAAATGGGACCTGCCTTTTGTAAACCTATGATGACTGGGCCTGATCGTCTGGTTGTTCTGTACATGATGTGTGATGGCATTCAAGATGATCTGCTCCAAAACATTCCCCAGCACTGAGGTCAGGCTGACAAGCCTGTGGTTCCCCGAATCCTCCTACGGGCCCTTCTTCCATTTGGATGTCACATTTTCTAACTTCCAGACAACTGGAACCTCCCTGGTGAGCCAGGACTGCTAATAAATTATTTAAAGTGTCTTAGTGAGCACTTCCACCAGCTCCCTCAGTACCCTTAGGTAGATCCCATCTGGCCCTGTAGACCTGTGTGTGTCTACATTGTGTAGCAGATCACTAACCATTTCCCCTTGGATTACAGGGGCTTCATTCTGCTCCCTGTCCCTGTCTTACAGCTCAGGGAGCTGGGTAGCCCGAGAACAACTGGTCTTACTGTTAAAGACTGTGGCAAAGAAGGTATTAAGTACCTCAGCTTTATCATCAGCCTTTGTCACTGTTTCCTTGTGCATCTAATAAAGAATAGAGATTGTCCTTAGCCCTCCTATTGTTCCTAATGTATTTATAGAAACATTTTTTATTGTCTTTTACAGCAGTAAGCAGATTAAGTTCTAGTTACACTTTGGCCCTTCTAATTTTCTTCCCACATAAACACATGTGAGACTGAAATGTCAAATGATTGTCTCAAAGCTTGCTTGTGTCTGTGCTTTGAGTCACGGGGTGGTGTCAGTAACACCTCAACCATTCATCAAGGACCAGCTGTAGCCTTTGTAATTAATCTAAGAAATATCACCAAAGGAATCAGGAGTGTATTGAAGGATGCACACTCCCACTCCCTTGCAGCTGTATTGGCAAACTCCTTAGATAAGCCTCAAAGTGGTGGACTGAGTCAAACCAGGTGTCTCTCATCAAACACAAGGACTGCTGACCACAGGCCATTGTATAAACCAGATACTTTGTGGGTCTACTGTATTGCTAATGACTTTGTGCCTTTGCCATTGAACTGATAGGAGGTGAGTATTTCTGCCCCACAAGCCGGATGATTGCTCAAGAAGCATGAAGTCAGAAAAAACCTGTGGGAACAGAGGAAAAACTAAAGATAGGATGATATGCTAATCAGCTGATAAGATGAATTTAAAAGCCGACCGAGAACTGTGCTCAGTGCACCCATCATTGAAACCAGATCCGTGTGCACCCACCAATAAAGAACTGAAGACTGAGGACCAACAGGACACCACTGGATCCATGGTGGTGACTATTCTTGCAGCCCTATCTCACATCCTTTCTTTACTTCTGTTTTTTCCTTCCATTCTGTTCTATTGCTACCTCTCTTCACTTTTCATTATAAAATCTGTTTTGGGTATACGGCATTTGACGTTGTTTGTGTCTTCATGTCACTCTTGGAATCATATGATTTTTATATATCTATATCTATATCTATCTATCTATATATATATATCTATCATAAACCTTCCCTGACATTGGAATTGGACCGGGACACCTCACAACATCCTTGTTAGACCTCCTGAGTTGCCTGCCCCTTCTTCCAAAAGCCATAAACTCTCCTTTCTTTCCTGAGTTTCAGCAAATGCCTTCTGTTCAGCCAGGCCAGTCTTCTTCCTTGACAGCACATTTTTTGGCACATGGTGACAGCCTGCTCCTGCATCTTTAAGATTTCCTTCTTGAAGGATATCCAGCCTTCCTGGACATCTTTGCCTTTCAGGACTGCCTCCCATGGGACTCTGTCAACCAGGTTCCCAAGCAGGCCAAAGCTGCCCTTCAGAAGTCCAAGGTAGTGGTTCTGGTGACTCCTCTCCCATCCTTCTTCAAGAAAATTCTTATAATTTCATGTTTGCTATGCCCAAAATGGCCTCCAACCATCACATCACCCCCAAGTCCTTCTCACAAACAGGTCCAATGGGGCATCTTCCCTAGTTGTCTCATTTACCAGCTGTGTCAGTAAGTTATCTTCCACACACTCCAGGAACTTCCTAGACTGTTTTGTCTCTGATGTATTGTATTCTCAGCAGATACCTGGTAGGTTGAAATCTCCCACAAGAGCAAGGGCTAGATAAGGGAAGAGGTTGGAAAGACCAGCCGAATCTGGCAAATCAGAAATTGGGTACAGGACTGGAACTACAGCCAGGAGTTTGGCTACTTTGAGAAACACTTTGAGAAACCTGACCAACTGTGACCCAAGATGGGGTCCATCTGCCAGAGAAAAGGAAAACTGTCTTCGGTCATAGGCTTGCTAAGCTGGTGAAGAGGACTTTAAACTGAAGTTGCTGGGGGAGGCAAATCTCAGTCTGTCCCACTCCTACTGGTTTGATGCCAGCGGCAGCAATAGATGCCCAGAGCCTGTTGAGGGGTCACAGGTCAGCAGGAGAGCACCTGAAGAGCAGCACAAAGGAATTCCAGCCAGTCAATTGGCTTCATCGGGGCCCCAACTTAAATGCCTCTATGTAAACACATGTAGTATGTGGAATAAACAAGAGGAGCTAGACACACATGCATGCCTGTAGGGATACAATCTTATTGGCATCACAGAGATGTGGCGAGATGGCTCTTATGACAGGAGCGTTGGAATGGAAGGATAGGCTCTATCTTCATATGTCTGTTAAGAACCCCTGTTAATGTACTTGAGCTGTTGGTTCTGGGAGAGCATGGGCACTTGGTGTGCTCAAAAGGACCACAATCTAGTATCTCCTTTATCTTGGTAGGGTGCTTGAATTCAGTTTCAGTTTAAACAATATGTAAATTACATACACTTTATGGTCAGTAGTATACTTTCCCTTTTTGATGTTGCTTGCATGATAAAACTGCTGACACCCATCAATGGAGTTGATCAGTGAAGGTACATCAAGTACTGGGGCCTCTCCATATGCCACAACTGGTCCCTTAAGCACTGTCTAGAGCAGAGCCTACAGTTTATTTTTCCTATCCACAGAAGTAGAAGCTGTGTTGTCCCTGAACTGACACGGAGGAGGATCCCTCAAGCAAGTAATGGGATGAAGGTTTACAGCAAATTGTCAGTGTCCTGAAATCTTCACTATATTTCACCAGAGGAAGGAACCTAGAGATTTCTTCCCCCTCTTTGCCCAATGCATGATGCTGATGATTTCTTCCTTCTCAGTCTGGGGTACATTTGGTTTTGGTTTTAGATATATTCTTCCCAAAGTTTTCTCTAGTGCTTTTTTTTTTTTTTTTTTTTTTTTTTTTTTTTTTTTTTTTTTTTTTTTTAAGGTTCCCAGCTCTTTTAGTTTTCAGTTCCTTTTCATCATCTCTAAATCTGATTTTACCTGATCAGTACAAAATTGTGCTCCTCTAGTGACCATTGATTGATGACTGTAATCTGTGATACCATCTTATGTCTGCTTTCTTTGTCATCACATTTTCTTTTGGAATCAAAAATTATTCAAATGGAACAACTACTTGCTATCCTATGAACTAAAGCTAAAATAAATTTAGACAACAACAACAACTAAACCAAACTAAAATTAATTCATCCCAAGACAAGCCAGAAAAATCCATAGACTCGTACTATCAGGTCAGTTAAAAATATGTGTCTTTCTGGAGTTATTGCAAAATTATTTTTACTGGAGTATTGGGGGTGAGGATGCTATTATACGACTGTATAATACATATTTTTATTTTGTTATTTTTGATTTCTTATATTGAGCAAAAATCCACTATAAAATTGAACTCTGGATCATTTTATTTAAATTATATAGAAGTAATTTCAGGTGTTAGAAATGTATTGGCCAGAAATTAAAGGTAAATCTAGTATTTCTGCATTTAAAATTTTTCTTTACATTTTCTTGTTCTTCTTGCTTCCATGAACAGCAGATGGAATTTCAGATTCAGACTGACTGTACCTATACAGAGAAAATAATTAAATTTGCTTTTTGTTCCTATTAATTTACAATGATTTCATGTGCTACTAACCACAGAGAACTAAAAAAGCCAACAATTTACAGTGTTAGAGTTGTTTACTAAGGGTTAAAAATTATTACATACTACAGATATGAAGAAAGGTGTAATAGGTGATTATAAAATTTGATAATTACTTATCTACTTGCATGCTTTAAACTCTATCTTTCTTAACAGAAGAAAAACATGAAAAGATGTGTTAATGGTACACTGATTTAGTCATTATCAGTAAATACAAATTTAATGACAGCCATTTTTTTGGTAAGACTTTATATAATTTCAGAAGTTACGTCGAACTTCTTCTTACACTTGATTAATTTGAGTAATTATGTGATTTTTAATTTCATTCCAGTTATTCATTGTGAAGCAGTTGTGTAGCTCTTTATAAGAGTTTGAAATCGTTACATATGAAAAAATTGTTTTATACTCACCTGGACAGGTTTTAAAACCTAATTGTGTTGGTTTAAGCCCTGCCGGGACCGGAGACCATGTTGGCATTGCCCCTGCCCCACCCTCGACTGGTCAGGCTGGCAGTGAGGCACAAACCCGGGGTAAAATAAGAAGAAATTTAATACAACAGTGTGATAAACAATCTGAACAACAACAGTGGCAATGGTAACAACAATAAACAGCAATAACAGAGAACAAGACAAAAGATATACAGAGAAATACCGCAAATGAACAGAACAAGCCCACCGTGAGCTCGTCGCCACCCAAACCACAAAGGAAAAAGTTCCCGCTCTCCTGCACCCGGACCTGACATCAGCATGGCATGAATAACCCGGCTGGACATCCCTTCCCCCTCTCTCTCTGCTGGGGAAACTTAACCCTATCCTAGCTGAACCAGAACACTAAGGCATGACACAGAACAACCAAAAATTTCTTTTCTGTCAACATTTATTGCATGTTTTTTTCTTGACCGTCCTTTAATTTATTTTCTGGTTTTCAGTCAACATGTTATCAGATTTTTGGAAATAATAATTGTGATTTATTACCATTCCAGTGGGATTTACCAATTAGTTTGTCCTTTTGCTCTTTGCTATTGGGAAATAATCCATGGTATCTAAAATAATACTTTCAAAGGTAACATGATTAGACAAATACCAACATACTGTGTGAATTAAATAATTTTGTGACATTATCAGTAACAGTGTTGTAGGCCGCACCTTGGAATAGGGCATTAAATTAATTCACATTCTGTTACTCTGCTTTATACTTAATTGATCTGCATTGTATACCATAGAAACTTTATAGAATTATATCAGGGATTACTATTTCAATAAAAGAGGTTTGCTTTTAATCATGGAACTTGAATACTTCTAAAAGTCAGAAAGATAATCTTAATTTAGGAGACTAGTCATAATTAACAGAAATTGGACCAAAATTTAAGTGGGAGACCATAAAGTCTTACAATGACTGATTTTAACTGAAACTGAAAACAATGTATATTTCAGTTTTTCTAGATTTTTCCACTTAGATCTTTTATTTTGTAACATCTGAGAAGTTTATCATTGCAGAGGTTCAAAGCCATTTCATTACAATTTAAGTAAAAAGGATTAGAAGATCTGTTTTAATTTTGTCAATTTCATTGAAAGAGATATCTCTTTCAAGACATTATTGACACCAATCTAAGAGAAAAAAAAAAAACAAACAAAACAACAAAAAATGCAGCAGTGGCAAGAGAAATACTTTTTCCTTTTTTCTTTTTTTTTTTTTTTTTTTTTTTTTTAATCAGAAGTACAAGTCTTAAAACAGTTAAGGTATATGTTGCAGGCTTAGTTTTTTAATTTGGTTTTAATGAATAAATTTTGAAAATGTATAGGTCATTAGGACAGATGACATTCTGTTGTTTTTTTCTCTGCTTGAGAAAATAATTGTTTCTGTGGAACATTTTTGAACATCCTTAAATATTTTTTGCACTTTCCCTCTTAATGACAACTTCTTTCTGATGCATTTAGCCTTACAATAATCTCTTCATGTCAATCCTTATGGTAAACTTGGACAAGCTAGGTGCTGTTAGTGTCTGAGCCACAAAAGCCCTTGTCATATAAAGCCAGAATTGTACATCTTAAGTTTGTATTCAGACAGTTAAAAGACCAGCTGCTCACTGCTGGAGGCAATATATAGTTTATTTCTCATTCAGTCATGATCCCCAACACTTCTTAGGAAGGCAGTCTGAGGAATGATGGCCATTAATATAAATTTGAAGACAAAGAAAAGATTAACACAGAAAATTTCCATGCTTGTGCCAGCAAACATTGACAAATCCATATGATTTAAAATACCTCCCTGACAATTTTGATTACAATTAAATCACAGACATATGGGAGGCGAATAACTGAATGTCATTTGAGCTGTCTGAGTAGCAAAGAGAAATTTTAGATGCAAAGAAACAGGGAACTTGTGTCTTATTAAATGTCACATCTCTTGTTTGTTCCCTGTTCTTTGCTTTGGTAACTGATCCAGTGTAAGCAATATTTTATTGCTGATATTTTCCTGATGTGAAAAGTAAAGAGATTCTGACTGTTTACAAAAGAATTTGTATTTAGTTTGTAGTCCAGATTTATAGTCAATTATATTTTCTGGGAAGATGCTCAGGACTTAAGAGAAAACAGGACCTACTCACCAGATTGGAATACCTTCTGGACTGCTTGCTTGATCATCAGTTGCTTGAAAAAAAATCTATCTATTACAGACTTATATAAGAGCAAAGATATGGTCTGAATGCCTTTGTTTATAAAGTGTCATTATTGATTCAGTTCTGAGGAGTTTTAAAGTATGTAGCAATGAATAAAACAGCCGTGTTGATGTCTATAAAGATTAAAAGGAAAGAATCAATATCTGTTTTCAAAACATCGAAGTGTCTATATAATCTGTTATTTTTAGTTTCTAGATTACCTTTTTATCATACTGTACATGAACCTAATGTGTGTCTCAGATGACTTAGTTTGCCTCCAGTGAGCTTTATCCAGTACTGTGAAATGCACAGGTTATCTCTATGTTCTACCAACTGCCTAAACATCTGCTTAAGATAGACTGTAGTTCAAAATTATCTAATCTTCATGTTCACAAGCATTTAATGACTAAAACTAAATCCCTGGTCTTGCCAATAACATAGAAAATCACTCATATAAATACGTTGTATAAATTCTTAAAAAACATGATACTTGTTCCTTCCCTCAAAAATTTTTGAGATGATGAATTTTTGAACTTTAATGTCTTACTAATGTGATTTCTTAAAAACCACACATCTGTAGTTCTACTTGGTAATTTGTATGAAAAACGTTATGCAATGATACTGAAAAAAACAAGAAGGATCCATTGAAATTTAAAATACAGAAATAAAATAATGTAATTTTATCTTAAATTTCTTTAAACGCATTAGTAGAATAGCACCCAAAGAAATTTAAAAAGATAAAAAAAAAAAAACCACCAAAAACACAACTAAAATCTGTAACTACATAAAGGTAATGAAAGAAGAGTAGAAGATTCATGTAGGCAGTTTTTGTCATAACATGGCTGTCTAAGAAATTTTCTTTGGATATGCAGATTATTTGCCTCCACAAATTCAGCATGATAGGTTACTGAACACTCTCTCGATGACTGTTTAATTTTAGAGTCTTCTTTATTTAAAGACAAATAAAAAGGATCTCTGGAAAATTATTACAAAAAGTTGAAAAACTGATATTACTGAAGAAGATTAAAAGTAGATTAAATAATGAGTCTGTTTAAGAGCTCTCTGGAGAGAAAGGGAAATCTGGACCAGATGATTGTAGTCAGTCAAAATTGAGGTTTGCTGATCTGAAGGTAGTCCTCATCACCAGCCAGGGAAAAAATTAGTTTGTGCCAGTGACAAAATCATTTGCAGGTAGAATAAAAGGGGAGCCCTAGCAAAAAAAGGTAAGGAGGGACTAAGACCTTCTCAGAGGTGGGAATGCCTCAAGGACAGATGTGATTGTGGATTCACTCAAACGAATCAGGAGCCGCCAAATGGGCAGTTAGAGCTGTGGCAGGGAAATAAAGTATGAAAGCTTTCTGGAGAGCATGAACACAGTAGAGTCAGATGAACTATTTTAGGGGAAGATGTAGACAGAACAGTGCAACTTGATTAGTGGTAGGTAATTCAGAGATGGAACACTTAGACTGGATTTTAAGACTGGACATGTCCAGGAAAAGAAGTTTCATTTAGGATAGGAAGGTAACCTTGAAGGTAGATTCTTCCTTTACTACCACGGTAGTCTAAAGGCTGATATTTTGTTATTTAGATAAATTTTATTTTAAGTGTCATTCTTAAAGTATGCTTAGAAATGCTTTTCTGATATCCATTCATTGATATGAGAGAAACTAAGAACCACATCTTCTCTGCTTCTATGTGGGAGGTTAAACTGCTGGATTAGGGAATGTCTGGCCGAGACAACTGGTTACCACAATTTAGCTTTGCAATAGCTACTGCACGTTTTTACACGTATGTAAAAAAAAAAAAAAGAAAAAAAAAAAAAAAAAAAAAAAAAAAAAGGATCAGTAACCTTGTAGTAAGTGTAGAGCAAGAGCAGACACATCGGCAGTTAACACAGAGTACCCAAGAAGTTTAAACTCCTGCTCTTAGGTCAATATAAAACACTTGCACTTGTATCCATACTGCTATATTACTATTACCAGGCTTACCATTCCTTCAAGATGTCTTTCAGAATGTAGCAGAAAATTATAAGATCTGATAGAACCATAGCTAAGTAATTTAACTTATCTGAAAAAAAAGTTAACTTCTGTTTTCTAATCTTCTTCACTCTTAGTTTTCTGATTTTTTTTTTAAACCTCACTGTATCAGATTATTCTAATCCTATTTTCATTGTAGTGAAATTAGTGTGTGCTGTTCCTTATATTCTGATTAGCTTTTCTTTCTGTGTACTGCCCACTTATTTCTATCATCCTGCATGTCCAGACTGTAAACATAGATAACTCTAAACATGAATAAGCAAACTATAGACCTATTTTTGGTGCAGCTGTTTTACTGGTAGGAATAAACCACAAACATCTCTGTTTGCAATTTTGAAGGTTGTCATTCTGGTGGTTCTCTCTAATAATGTTAAGGCTAGACTGAAATAATATGGTACAAATCAGGAAGAAACATGCTTTTTGACTTATATATGGTTAGAGATTATCATAATGTAAAAATTACTATTGGAACAAAAGCTCTATACCTGCTGTGAACATATGTTACCTACAGCAATTTTATCTCTATGGTCTACAGCTTGCTCTCGTATATGTTGCTGTTATTCTTTCCAGCTGTTGTTCACAACTGACCTACATAGGCTTCACCCAGAAACTGCATATTCTCTGTGCACCAGAGATGTATGGACTTCAGAGAAGGCGAGGCTAATACCAAAAGATTCTTAAGCATAAAAAAAAAAAAAAAGTTATTTTATGCTTCCTTAACAATTTCAAAAAAACCCATATAATTTGACAACTGGTAATAGTCTTAGTAGCAGAACAAAGATCATCAGGTGATGAAAATATGTTTCAACTTTACTTAACACAGGTTTCGATAAGGCAACACAAATGACAACATTTTTATGACAATGATTACGCAATATGAACAAAGAGTTACATTTTCTTTGATCTCCCCTGTTGATTTCTTGTGATATATACAGAATGAAAGCATTGGACTGTGGAGGATGCTAGCTCAGAATATGATGCTGGATAAGAAGCTCTCTACTTCTTCACCCAAGACAATATATTAAGGGTAGCACTGAGAGCAAGGATTGCATCTTTTATGAAGAATTGTTTCTTCCTCTTCAGATCATGAAATATTGTATAAACAGCATGAGTGAAGGCTCTGGACTTCTTATTCCCCAGTGCAATCAGATTGCTGTGGAGGGACTGGAGGCAAGATCCTTCCCTTGTTTCTAGCAGAAAACAAGGATGAATAAAATAAATAAATAAATAAATAAATAATTCTCACTTATTTCAGTCTTTTCTCTTGTTCTTGAAGATATTTATTTTGATATCAATCTGTTACAGGTTGGAAGGAGAGTAGAATTTATACCTCAACTGTGGCTTCATCTGTATGATTTATGGAAAGGACTAACCTATGTCAAGTTTTTGCTGGGAATACAATCTTTTTCAGAATTCTGCAAAAACTTCTGGCAAATGCAGACTGTGCATATATTTTTTTAATTCTTCTGAGATACAGGACTGGGGCTCCATTTTGCTGGGGAATTTTTATTCTACCCCTTGAGGTCAGTTAAATACGCATTTGCGATTAAATATGAATAAAGAAAATAATGAAAAATGCATTGGACCTACTGCCATATGTAGTTCTACAAGGATTCTGGAAACATGCCTCACAAACCAGTTCCTCGTATACACTTACACCATCACCAATATTGTGAGTGTTGGCATGGGGCACCTGAGCCCAGTCTTGGATTTGTTCCCCAGCCTCTGATGCCCAAACGCAGCCTCTGAGCACTCCCATTCCAGGATGACTGCAAGACAATTCTGGGGTTGTTTCTTTTCCCATCACCAAGAGAAACCATTCCCTTTCAGGGAGCTTTTATGTCTTGAGTATTCCTGCTTCCAGTGAGTTTAACCACCTTCTCCAATAGAGCCCTCTTGCCCTCCATGATAGATCATTCCTTGGTCACAAATTACCACTGCTGAGAAGTGACAATTTGAATTTTCCCTTCAGATTCCTAAGGTTTCTTTGGCAGCTTGTAGTAGCCATCAGGAGTCTGATGATGGATACTAGCACAATATGGAAATGCTGAGAGCCACAGGTGGAGTACTGGAGGGAAAAGGATTAAGTGGAAGGTGGAAGAGGTGGGTAATGAATGAATGAATGAGCTGGGACTTTCAGAGAAGTTGACGACTACTAAAGATATGGGCTGAGAGAGTTGTTTGAAAAAAACTTTTAGGATCCTTCATTTGATACCATTTAGAGGATGATATTCCCCCCAACCTGTTATCCTTCCCAGATACTACCACACGTTGCCATTGATTATTTTCTTTCCATCTCCTTTGTTTCTTTTCTAGTTTTCATTTGTATTTTTGTCAGTCATAAAAATTATACTTTTACATATTCATAACTTACTATATTGTACAGATTTAGTGTATCAGTTTTGGCTGGGATAGATTTAATTTTCTTCATAGTAGTTTGTAGTGTTTGTATGTGTTACCAAAATAGTGTTAATAGCACAGGGAAGCTTTACCTTTTGCTGAGCATGCTTACACAACATCAAGGCCTTTTCTGGTTCTCACACTGCCCTGCCAGAGTGTAGGTTGGATGTGCCCAAGAAACTGGGAGAGGACACTGCTGGGACACCTGACCCCAGCTGACCAAAGGGATATCCCACCATAAGACATTACATTCAGCAATAAAAGCTGAAGGAAGGAGGAAGGGGGGATGTTCAGAGTGATGGTATTTGTCTTTCCAAGTCACAATTATGGGTGAGGTAGCCCTGCGTTCCTGGAGAACACCTGCCTGCTGATGGGAAACGATGAATGAATTCCTTGTTTAGCTTTGCTTGCATATAGTTTTGGGTTTTCCTGTTAAACTGTCTTTATCTCAACCCGCGAGTTTTTTTCCCCTTTACCCTTCTAATTCTCTCTCTCATCCCACTGGTGGGGGAGTGAGTGGGTGGCTGTGTGGGGCTGACCTGCCTAGCAGGCTTAAAACACAACACTTGGTGAAATATGTAGAGACCTGAGAAGAAATAACATACATAAAATATAAGTGTTTTGTGCAGGACACAAAACAATAATTTAAAGTGATTTCTCAGTGCTTCTCAATGGTCACTTGCTCTTTGGATTGGAGGTCAAATATAGACAGCGAAGCATTCACATAACAGAGAAATCTCTAAAAAAATAATATAGTATTAAAAAAGAAAATCATGGTTTTGAACATTAAAAAGGCTGTGACTATCATGCCTGCACATCAGCTTCCCACAACAATGCTTTATAAATCCCTGGTCCCCTGAGTCCTGCAGAAAAATCTATAAAGGGAACATCCATGGGGTCTAACTCTCATATTCCTTCCTTACTAGAGTAAATCTCCTTTTCTTACCTTCCAATCCTGATCACTATATGCCTCAAGTATACAGGCAAGTTTAAGTAGATTGGGCTTTCTAGTAGGTGTTTTAAGCACAAAGTTTGATGAGAAGTGAGAAGATATAGTCAGATTTCTTTCTGTTTTCCAAAAGCTTTGTTACTTAGTTACCTTTCTGATTTCAATTTTTTTATTCACTATGTGATCCCCATACAGTAATCACTGTTATGTATTATATACTACAAAGTGGAAAATGCAGGGAATGATGATACAGTGATTTCAGGATGCAGATTAAAACATGCACATTTTTCTTATAAATACTGAGATATAATAATATAAACATACTGAGTGTATGCTCTTCCGAGGTGAGCAGCTCTGGTGTAGTCAGGATCCGAAGAGGAGCACAATGGAGCATTGTGCACAGGGGGGGTTCCTGAAATGGGGCAACCTGAAGGGAAGCCGGGACACCCTCCAGGAGCCCGAGCTCTCACCACAGTGGATGACAGGGCCTGGGCAGGGACAGAAGCAATGGTGAACGAGCCCCCCACCATGTATAAAAGAATCCCTTAGAGATCACAAACAACTTGGGAGCGCCACAACCGGGGTGGGCAAGGAGGGCACAGCACAGCATTTGATGCAAGCAGGGCGTGCAGGAAGGGCGCTGAAGCTGTGCCAGCCCGACCAGGGAGCAGTGGTATCCACCCTGCTGAAAGCCATGGCCTCTCTGAACCCTGCACCCACCATGGCTGCACAGCGAGCTGCGGTGGGAACACCCTGCCACCCGGGGCCAGGCTGCAGGGTGGGCCCTGCCCTTACACCAGTATGGGACCGCAGCGGTGTGCCCAGGGAAAGGATGTCATGATCAGTATATAACTGGAGGAGCTGGCCAGGGGTTGTGGGGGTGGTTGTGGTTCAGAAAGGGGCTGAGCATGGGATACCAGCTGGGGATCAATTGATCATCATTCACTTAGTATTGTTGTAGTTACCATTTTCTTCTCATGTAGTTCTGTTAAACTGTCCTTATCTCAACCCATGAGGTTTTAGTTACGTTTGTTTTTGGTTTGTTTGTTGGTTTATTTTTCCTTGGGATTCTCCTCCCCATCTCTTCTTCAGGTGAGGGAGGAGTGAGTGAGTAGCTGCATGGTGCTTTTTCGTCATTTGGGCCTAAACCACAACAGGAATGATAAGTGAAAAAAACAGGAAGAGCCAGCAGATCAATACCTGGCTCTGAGCTTTATGACAATAGCAGAATTATGGGTTTTCTGATCTTGGGTCAGTTTACATGACACATGACCTGCTGGAAACAGATGGGATACACCTGTCTCAAAGGGGAAAAATTATCTTTGCACAGCAGTTATCAAGAGCTTTAAACTAGAATTGAAGGGGGAAGGTGATAAAAACAGGTTCACTAGAGATAAGTCTGTGGTCATCATTCCAAATTTTGAGGGATGGTGGGCTAGTGACACCCTTTTATCTGCCATCTTAGGGGAGCTAGAAGATGAAGATCCACACAGTAGTAAAGACGCAAGAGTTATTGTTGTGTTAGAAACCATTGAAATGCTTGAGAATGGTCATGCAGGAATTAGGGCCTCCTCCCCCCAAAAAAAGTGGCAGGATCAATAGCTCAACTAAAGTGTATCTTCACTTGAAGTATACTAATGCATGCAGCATGGCCAACAAACAGGAGGAGCTGGAGGGTGTTGTACGGTAGTAAACAATGATATAGCTGCCATCACAGAAACATGGTGAGATGACTCGCACAACTGCAGTGCTGCAACGGATGGCTGTAAACACTACAGAAGGGGTAGACAAAGAAGGAGAGGCAGTGGGATAGCCCTGTATGTTAAGGAGTGTTTTGGCTGTCTAGACCTTGATGATGGTGATGATAGGGTTGAGTGCTTATGGATAAGAATCTGGTGAAGGCCAACAAGGCAGATATGATAGTAGAAGTCTGTTATAGACCACTCAACTGGGATGAAGAGGCAGACAATATATTCTATAAGCAGCTGGGAGAAGCCTCATAGAATCATAAAATGTTTCAGGTTGGAAGGGAACTTAAAGATCATCTAGTTCCAAACCCCCTGCCATGGGGAGGGACAGCTCCCATTAAATCAGGTTCTTCAAAGCCCCGTCCAACCTGGACTTGAACACTTCCAGGGAGGGAACATCCACAACCTCTCTGGGAAACCTGTTCCAGTATCTCACCACCCTCACAGTGAAGAATTTCTTCCTTATATCTAATCTAAATCTACCCTCCTTCAGTTTAAATCTATTAGCCCTTCTCCTATCACTACACGTCCTTGTAAAAAGACCCTCCCCATCTTTCCTGTAGCCCCCTTTATGTACTAGAAGGCTGATATAAGGTTTCCCTGGAGCCTTCTTTTCTCCAGGCTGAACAAACCCAATTCTCTATGCCTGTCCTCATAAGGGAGGTCCTCCAGGCCCCAGATCATTTTCATGGCCCTCCACTGGACTTGCTCGAGCAGGTCTATGTCCTTCTTGTACTGTGGGCCCCAGAGCTGGACACAGTACTCCAGGTAAGGTCTCGCAAGAGTGGAGCAGACAGGGAGAATAACCTCCCTTGACCTGCTGGCCACACTTCTCTTGGTGCAGCCAAGGATCTGGTTGGCTTTCTGAGTTGCAAGCGTTCATTGCTGGCTCATAGCCAGTTTTCCATCCATGACTACTCCCAAATCCATCTCCACAAGGCTGCTCTCAATTCATTTATCACCCAGCCTGTATTTGTGCTTGGGCTTGCCTCAACCTATGTGCAGGACCTTACACTTGACTTTGTGGAACTTCATGAGGTTTGTAATGGCCCCCCTCAAGTCTGTCAAGGTCCCTCTGGATGGCACCCCTTTCCTCCAGTGCCTTGACTGCACCACACATCTTGGTGTCGTCATCAAAATTCTGAGGGTGCACTCAATACCACTGTCCATGTCATCAACAAAGATGTTAAACAGCACTGGTCCCAACACCAACCCTGGAGGAACACCACTCATCACTGGTCTCCACTTGAGCATCAAGTCATTGACTGCAACTCTTTGAGTGCAACCATCCAGCCAATTCCTTATCCATTGAGTAGTCCATCCATCAAATCCATGTCTCCCCACTTTAGAGACAAGGATGTTGTGTGTGACACTGTCAAGTGCTTTGCACAAGTCCAGGTAGATGATGTAATTTCCTTTTCCTCTGTCCACTAATGCTGTAGGTCCATTGCAGAAGGCTACCAAATTAATCAGGCAAGATTTGCCTTTAGTGAAGCCATTTTGACTGTCACCCATCACCTCATTAGTTTCCTTTTGCCTTAGCATAGTTTTCAGGAAGATGCACTCCATCAGCGTGCCAGGCACAGAGGTGAGACTGACTGGCATGTAGTTCCCCGCCTCTTTCTTTTTTCCCTTTTAAAAAATGAGAGTTAGGTTTCCCCTTTTCCAGTCAGTGGGAACTTAGCCAGACTGCCACGACTTCTCAAATATGATGGACAGTGTCTTAAGCATTTCATCGACAAGTTCCCTCAGGACCCATGGATGCATCTTGTCAAAAGCCATGGTCTTGTGCACCTTTAGGTTCCTTAGATTATCTCAAACCTGATCTTCTCCTACAGTGAGCAGTTCTTCAGTCTTCTAATCCTTGCCTTTGCCTTCTGCATCTTGGGTTCTGTCTAAAGTCATTCTTTAAATTAGTTTTAAATGGTCAATCAATCAATCAATCAATCAGACCTGTTGTCCTGAATCTCAGAGATGTTTAATTTCCTTCTCTGGTCATCAGTTAATTTCTACATTGTGACAATACCTTATAAGGCCTCCAGCCACAAGGACTTGGATTTAGTTATGCTGCAGAGTCTTAGTTCTCCATTGTGGGCAAGGCTTAATTTAGCTATGTTCCCTAGCTATAAATAAGAAGAGAGATAACAGTACATTTTATAATGTACCTGCCATTCATATGAAGTGTGACCTTTGCTGACGCATTTCAAAAGAAATATAATCCTATACTGAATAGGTCAACAGAATAGTCATGGCATTATATTAGAGTTTAGTACTTGGTTAAACCATATATGTTCCAACTAATGAATGAATATTGTATTAGGGCCCAATCTGTGGTTAAATACCAACATAAAAACAGATGACACCGAATAGTCACAGAAGGTCACTTCCCAGAAAGATGACTCATATTAATTTGACAGATTTCTTTTATTCTTCATGTTCTTCGCCTATTTTTTTTTTCATTTTCTCATTTAATATTACCTATTGTTCATGAAAACAGGACCTGTTCATAACAGTCAATGAAATCATTCATGCGTAATGTTAAATTTTAGAAAGATGTGGAGAATTCTGAGCATCCTCGTTCTAATAGTTTTTGTAAGAACTAAGGTCATCTGGGAAATAAAAGTTCAAAATAATTTTCAGAAATACTTGTGGAAGGATAGAGAAGACTAATCCCATTCTTAAATCGTGCATACACATGCACTCAGACTGAAGATTTTTATTTATAACTCCTAGAATACAGCATATATATCATCTGGGTAAAACTTCTAGACAGAAGTGCAATTCGTGCATTGCTTTCTACAAAACTAGTTCTTTAAAAACTGTATAACTCACTAATTATCGTCTAAATTCAGAGCTGCTGCTGTAAAATGCCTGTGAGTAACAAAACAATAAGAACTGCATGCAGGAGGCAGGTGGTACCACACACTCCCGCAACATAGAAGCAGCTTTTAATCTTTTGAAAAAATAAAATATTTTTAATTCTAAGGAAAACTATAAAACAGTTGTACTCCATCCTTTCTGTCTGTCTTACGCACTAGGTTCTATTTATGCATTTAAGGATATGATTGACACTTGTAATTGTTTCATCAAAGGGAGAAACACATACAAGAAAGTGTATTATTTTAACATTTGAAGTAATATACTCATGCATTTTAACACAAATACTATTTCTGTTGTCATATGTCATCTATTATACATTAATATAGTAGGAGGAATATGCCTTCTATATTTTGCAGTTTGAACTGAACATCATATACTTTGAAACTCTCGGATCAGCCATAAAATTATGTATTCCTTGTAGACAAGTAAGCAGAAAATTCCAAGGTGCCGGTAGAGCTACGCATGATCTTTATTCTAAAGGCACAAATATTTTTAAAAAATATCTTTCAATCAAATAAGCAAAATGTTTTGAGGATATAGACCGGGAGCTTGACCATGATTCAGAGAGAGCTTGTGTTAGTTTTCTATTTAACTAACACCTATTTGACCAGAATGGGTAAATGTGTTGATGTGTAAAGGACCACCCAGAAAGGCTTGAGCTTCTTCTCAGGGTTTTATGGGACTGCAGGACCCAACATAGTGTCAGTGGCAACATTGCAGAGTGACCTCTAGTGCCAGTAGGACTGGCTGTCCTGGTCAGTCAGAGACCTTGGCCTTGGCAGAGTTCCTGAGAGTGAAGGCTTTGGTGGCATTCTCTGTGGAGCATGTACACAAATGGTGGAACTACTAGGCTGAGGGAAGTGATGACCAGACTGTGTAACATCAACGAAGATGATTGGAGGATCCACGGTTTATTTGCAGAGACAATGGGAGTGGGAGAAAACTATGCAAGCTCATGTTGCACAGAAAGAGGGACAGCCAGAGGATATGCTTGAGTGGGTGGGGCTGTTTCAGAGACTCATGATGGAGGAAGCTGGAAGCTTTTGACTTCCAGCAGCAGGAAGGTTATTTCTCTCCTTGCAGGTATCGTTGACGAGGTATAGGACCAGAGTAACTAGAAAAGATAAACAAATTCTGCCCAGGAGACATCTAGGTCAGCTGGCTTGGATATGAGAGGTGGAAACAGTGCCACCACTCAAAGATAATAGGTGGTTTTGACCAGACCCTCACTTTTTCAGCCAGATGAGGCACTCACCTGCAAAGCTGACTTGCCAACTTTACCTGCCAGAGGCCAAGATGTGCTATGTTTTGCAGAAACCGTCAAGAGGCATCCAGCCCATCAACTATTAACCCTTGCTCTTCATCCATTTAAGTTCCAACAATACTGTCCAGAGAGACCTTGAGCGTTCTAGGAGTGACCACAGGGTTCCAGGGGCCAAGATGAAGGGCATGGAAGACCAACTTGTGTATTCCCTGGGCTTGCAAGTCACCATGGCAGTGTGTGGCTGATGTGGCAAGCTGGATATGGAATTTTATGACCACAAAGACCTATTTGAGAAATAAGGATTGCTGGGGTGAGACAGAATCCATTTGACAAAAATGAGGTAGCAGCATCTTCATCAACAAATTTACCAATCTAGTGAGGATGACTTTAACTAAGAAGCATTGAGGGATGGAGTTCAAAGACCAAAGCAGAGAATAGAGGCAAGAAGGACAGTGGAATACAGTGTATTTTCCCACACTTCTGAGAAAGCACAATGACTGGAGGCACATGTCAAGTGCCTACACATGAAAGAAAGCAGAACAGGAGACAAACAGAAATAATCAGAAAGTAAGGAGCCTTACTAGGGTCATGGAAAAGTAGTGTGGTATCTTGTACAACCGGAGTGGAGTAATGTAAGGCCGCAGATTCTTCAGGGAGTAAACCATTCACTGTGGAAGGAGCCTAGATCACTGTGGTAGGTTAGACACCTCACCTTAAGTGGATAAGCTACGAAGAGATAAATTCTATGCAAATAACTAAAAATGAAACAGAGCTTTATCATTAATCCATGAGGTTTGATCTCCTCTGAGTGGTGTTTGAAAAACCAAACTTCTATATGAAAAAGATGTGGACAAGCTGGAGAGGGTCCAGAGAAGGGCCACAAAGATTATCAAAGGCCTGGGAAGCCTGCCATATGAGGAAAGCCTGAGAGAATTGGGTTTGTTCAGCCTTGAGAAAAGAAAGCTTAGGGGAGGCCTTATCACCATGTTCCAATTTAAAGAGTGGATAGAAAGAAGACGGAAACTCCCTTTTCAGATGGAGTCACATGGAAAAGATGAGGGGCAATGGGTGCAAGTCACTCCTGGGGACATTCCGGTTGGACACGAGGAAAATTTTTCACGATGAGAACATTAATTGGAATAATCTCCCCAGGGAAGTGATGGATTCCCCAACATTGGATGCTTTTAAGATTCAGCTGAGCAGGGTGTTGGGACATCTTGTCTAGACCATGCTTTTGCCAGAAAGTTTGGATGAGATGCTCCTTGAGATCCCTTCCAACCTGGTATTCTATGATTCTTTGATTCTACAAAAATTGGTACATACTTTACAGTTTCATCATCACATTGATATTCCGAGCTCTGCTTATGATTTCAAGCATTGTAAAAACAGGCCAAGGAAGTTAGTGCCCTAGATTTCATTTGTAATATCACGAAATTAGATATTTCATCTTTATTTTACCCTTTTCTACTGAGCACATAAAATCTGATGACTGACTCTTTTACAGTTGCTACAAAGAAACAATAAACACTCCTCTGACTAACCAGGGTATCTAATCAGCCTTGGCAATCAAAGGATTTGTAAATGTCACTGCACTTTGTCAAATCCTTCCAGCTTGTAGTGCAACAGTGATGATTTCACCTTAGTGCTAAATTCTCTTGTCTGACCTCCAAACACAACACACATGAAGAATAAAGGAAAATGAAAGGTAGCATTTTCACATAGAAAATCCTTAATCAAAGTAACACCAAAACAAAAATCAAAACTACATTTATGGTGCTGAACTTTCCAGTGATTTTTGTCATCAGATGTGTCTACCTACAGCAGATGTCATGGAGTCTCTTAAAATAGATGAAGCAAGTACTCAAAAAGAGTTATATTCTAATAAAAATATTTAGCACTCTGACAATATCAATAAACTGCAGGTTTGGATGTCTGTCAAGCAGAACTAATACTACACAACCAACTTAAGAACTCTTAAGCTTTAAAATGATAATCCAAAATGCTCAAATACTCACCGAATAGATGAGGGATGTCACAACCCAAGGGGAGAGTCCCCAGCTGCCAACCTGCTGCTCTGAGGAGGACTGGCTCAATTTGCACTTCAGTGAGACTCCACAGAATCACAGAATCGTCCAGGTTGTAACAGACCTTGAAGATCATCCAGTCCAACCATTAACCTAACACTGACAGTTCCCAACTACACCAGATCCCTCAGCGCTATGTTGACTCTACTCTTAAACACCTCCAGGGATGGGGACTCCATTTATAGCTTAGTTGAAACTGATCTGTGGTTGTGTATGGTCATGTCAACTCTTATTGGCTAAGGGCCCTAATTACCATAAAGGCATGAAAATAATGCTGCAAAAGTAAGGACGCAAAAAGAATCAATGTTCTCTATATTTCAATGGCTGGAAAGCCCTGGTCTTTGTCAGGGCAGGTGCACCTGCCACAGGTGTTGATTTTAGAGTTGACTGCCCAGACTCACTGTGCTCTCTATATAGGAAGAAATGTATATAGCCTGGGCAGGAATCTCATTATCATAAAGTTTATAAATAGGTGAGATCAATTATGCACCAGCAAAGTCTACTTTTTTAATTAGCTATAAAAGCAGTCTGGGAAAATGGTATAAAATGTATGTATGCACATTGTGGTCCAGTTTAATCACTTCCACACAGCTGGCATTCTCTAATTTATAGAAAAAGTTAAAGTGGGTTTTGTTTGATTTATGGGCAATAATGATGTTTTTGCTCAAAATATATCAAAACATTGTCTTAGTATTCCATAGTGGTCAAAAAAGGCAATTGACTAGAAAGAAAAAAACCCAAAACAACAGTATATTTTTGTATTGTTCTATTGATGACCTGTCTCTTTCATATTTTTAGAATCTATCTAGACCTTCTACCTAAAAGGTACAGTAGAATCAGAAAGACAGAAAAGGACAACAAGAATAAGCAGACTCATAGAATAGCTTCAGTATGATGAATGAGTAAATAGACTGGGACTCTGTAACCTTGAAAAGACACAACTGAGATTCTATAAAAGATTTTAAAATTATGAGTGGCACAGAGAAGGTGAATAGCTATGATTATTCACTTCTCATGATATAAACCCCAGGTGATTTTGTACGAAAATAACAGTGACAGGCTTAGAATTAAAAAAAAAAAAAAAAAAAAAAAAAAAAAAAAAAAAAAAAAAAAAAAAAAAAAAA
>NW_020799097.1:14241033-14276806 GCF_003259725.1 Athene cunicularia
AAAAAAAAAAAAAAAAAAAAAAAAAAAAAAGGCAAGAGTCAACATGATAAATCTGCAGAATTAAGTTTTTTTCACTATGTTCAGTATAATACTGGTAGACACAACTGCTCATTATAGTATGTAGAAAATATTGTATTGCCGAAGGTATTTTGTCCATCTCTCCAAAATTCAGACAACACCTTCCAGAAAATAAATGAGGGCTGGCTGTACTTTTAGACATATACTGAATCTGTATTAATCTCTCTTCCACATATGAACAATCATTCCATTAATACAGAATGACAGTGATATTAGACTCTAATACACATAATAAAAATAATGCTCAGTCCTATTTTGATAGATGTTCCACCCTTTTAAATTACACAGTTCTGCAGATCTGTCATTCCGGGGGAGTGGGGTGGGGGGGAAAACCCAAAAAACAAAACCAAACCAAAAACCCCAAACAATCCCCCCATTGTAACAAAAGGGAAGCTGTTCTATTTGATAACAAATAAGAATATAGCCTTTCATTGTTTTGTACTAATGACACATTCATACATGCTGCAATAAGAATTAGATATTTGAGAGTAGGGAATAATAAGACATAAACTAAGGCAATTCCTCAGAAGGTTATATTGTGCAATGGCGTTAACAATTGAGTTAAAAGCAAATAAAAATACAGTAGTAGCGTCAAATATGTTACATAACAAAGCATAATTTAATGCAGAAAATAAACAAAAAAAACTTCTGAAGAGTTTTTAAAACTTATTTGACTATTTCTAAAGATATCCAGTGAAATCTCACCATGCACGGACCTTCTGTTTGCATCCTGCTCTCTGCTGGTTCTCCATACCTCCTGCTTTTGAGCAGAGTACTGTGCCTAACAAATTGTGAGAAGTATAATGGAAACCGAAGAAACCGTGGTAACACTTAAAGGTATAAAGGGACTGTACAGTCATTAAACTAATTTTAATTTTATTAATGTCTGAGGAAGTTGAACATTATACTTAGCTGAATGATGGGAAAGTAGAGAAGTTGCTCACATCTTCCCACTTCCTTTAACAAATAGTAATGATGTGTTCAATATCAATTTATGCTGCAGGGATTTATCTTCTACATTCAGTTGCCACCAAGCAACATTTTAGGTTTTTGTCATCAGTCAAGGTTTTTTTGAGGGGGATAGAATTAATATATCATTTGGTCTGACTTGATAGCAAAATATACATATCAATCTATCAACAAATTTTGAATGGTTATCCTCTTTTATTCTCAGAACTTATTAAAACTCCTCACGATTACTTATAACACACTGAATCCAATTAAAAGACTTAACTATTCAATGTGTAAATTGTTAAAACATTTCAGTAAACACTTTGTCTGGTTGGGCTAAAAAAGGCACTTGAACACTGGGTTTGCCACCTGTCTGGTTGCAGTTGCCTTTGTTATGTTACATAGGGTAATGGTTTTGGTTGGGATAGAGTTAATTTTTTTCATAGCTTGTATGGTGCTGTGTTTTGAATTTGTGATGAAAACAGTGTTGACAACACAGTGATGTTTTAGTTATTGTTGAATAGTTCTTCCACAGTGTCAAGGTGTTTCTCACACCACCACGAGCAGGCTAGGGGTGCAAAAAGAGTTGGAAGGGGACACAGCCAGAACCCCAACTGACCAAAAGGTATATCCCATGAAATATGACATCATGCTGAGAAATTAAATCTGGGGAAAAAAGGAGGAAGGGGGAACATTTGGAGTGATAGCATTTGTCTTCCCAAGTAACCGTTATGTGTGATGGAGCTCTGCCATCCTGGAGAAGGCTGAACATCTGCCCTCTGATGGGAAGTGGTGAATCAATTCTGTGTTTTGCTTTGCTTGCGTGTGTGGCTTTTGCTTTACCAGTTAAACTGTCTTTGTCTCAACCCATGGTTTTTTTTAAGTTTTACTCTTCTAATTCTCTCCCCATCCTGCTGTGAGTGAGCGAGTGGCTGTGTGGGGCTGAGCTGCCTACTGGGGTTAAATTACAATGCATAGTTTCCTAACCTTTTCTTTAGAAGAGTAAGATTTCGCTCATGAGAGTTGGGATCTCCATGGGTAAGCATTCTGTAAGTGGAATGTGTGGGAACCATCTGATGCCTTTGAGACTGAAAAAGCAGGTGTGATGGATTTCTAGGAATACTACTTTGAAGGTCTGTCAAGTACTGTGATCTCAGAAACAGGACAGGCTATTGAACTGGGACTCTACAGACAGTTTTTATTCAATCACTTTTCTGTTTGTCTGTAGGAAGCTGATAACAACTTGTTTTGAACTTGAAATGCCTCAGTCCCTGTGTAAAAATAGACACACAGATAATTGCTAATAGTAGGAACTCTTACAATTCACTTATACAAGGAATGGATAGCATAATTATTTTCACTACTACTAATAATCAGTACTAATAGCTAGAAGTTGTTAGCAGGTATCTTAGGTGAAATAACTTAGAAAATTTTAAAAGCTAAGGAACAGAGACAACCACATCTTTACAATTAATACTACATTAACATTTTCCAGGAGTTTTTCCAGAGAGGCTGTAATTAATAGGATGAGTCCTCTGCTGAAAGTAAAGCATATGCTTATTTTTTTTCCTATCTAGAATGTCATTATGCATTCTTTCATATCTAAAGTCAAGTCTTTTTTTCCTGCAAAAAGCCAATGTAAAGAAGATGTAATGAACTGTGAGGATTTGAATAGGCACAGGAAACTATGGTTATTTTTTCTAGGGAAAACAAAACCAAAAAAATCTATTCAAGAAGGTTAAGCTGCTTGCTTTTAAACAGAATTTGCATAGGACCTTTGACAAATTTTATGTTCTTATTACCGCATTCTGTGAAAATGTGCATGATAGGTCCTTCATAGCTAACAAGTTATGAGGAACAGTACATTTATCAGGAGTTACAAATAACTTTAGATAGATTGATTTGCTTATAGTGACTTAACAAATCTGGGTCTTGACATCAAGAAGAGAAATGAGCCAGAGAAGTTTTGATGAGAAGGGAGGCTTTTGGTGAGAGCAGAGGCATTTGATATGAATGTTAGCAAGTGTTAACACTCCTTTAAGTTCCAGTGAAATCCCACCAAGTTCAGTAGCTCTGGCTTAATTATCGAGAAGTTAGTCATTGCAAGTGAATACCAGTATTTGTTTTTCTGATAATAAACATCCTTTAGGTACATTTAATGTTTATTAATTTACCTTTTTGGGTTTCACTTGACAACAAAAAAGTCTGGTCTTTTGTGCATGGAGTGTTATTGTCAGCTAACAGGTAACTGGCCAGTTCTTTGCTTAATTTTATGCTACTTCTCTTCTTATGTTAGGTATTTTTTTTCCCTGTAGAAAAAAGTACCTGCTAAATCTGAAAAAAGATGTTGTGACGACTGAAATAACTTTAACTCCTTAACTTCTAGATGCTAAGTTAAAAAGCCAGTTGACCTTGACTACTTTTTTCAGTATGGAACTTCTTTACTCACTCTCTACAGAAATCCTGTTTGATGGGCCAGTAATATATTTAACTCTATACAGATTTCAATCATTTGCCATAGAATCTTCAGGTCGGTTATGCCTTTGTGAATTTGTCCCCTATTGTGCTGGGTTTGTGTGGCAGGGTTTTGGTATCAGGGGAAGGGGTTACAAAGGTGGCTCCTGTGAGAAACTTCTTGAAGATCCTTCAGTTCCAAGTCTGATCCGCTGCTGGCCAAGGCTGAGTAAATTAGTGATGGTGGCTGCACCTGTGTGCTAACATATTTAAGCAGGGGAATCTGAGAGGAGGAGAGGCTGTGAAGGAAATATCTATGTGAACACTGAGGTCAGTGGAGGAGAGGAGGAGGAGGCGGGGAGGAGGTGCACCAGAGCAGAGACTCCCCTGCAGCCCATGGTGAGAGGGCAGGCTGTGCCCCTGCGGCCCATAAAGGTCCACTGTGGAGCAGATGCCCACCTGGAGCTTGTGGAGGAACTCACATTGGAGCAGGTGACTGCACCCAAAGAAAGCCATGATGATGAGAGAAGACCATGCCAGAGAAGTCCGTTGCTGGGAGGACTGTAGCCCTTGGTAGGGACCCACAATGGAGCAGTTCAAGAAGAGCTACAGCCTGTGGAAAGTTTGTGGAGGACTGCCTCCAATGAGAGGGACCGCACGCTGGAGCAAGGAAAGAGTGTGAGATGTCCTCCTCTTGAGGAAAATGGAGCAGCAGAAATGATGAAGATCTCAATCCCCATCCCCTGCCCCCTGTGCCACTAGACGGGAGGAGGTGGAGAAATGAGGAGCAAAGCTGATCCCAGGAGGAAGAGAGGGGTAGGGGAAGGTGTTTTTAAAATATAAAATATACTTGCTGTCCTACTCTGATTGGTAAAATTAAGTGGTGGTTGTGGTGTTCAAATTAAATTTATGTTCTTTTTCTTCCCCTAAGAGTCTGTCTTTTTCCCATGACCATAAGGGGTGAATCATTCCTCTCTGTCCTTATCTTGATTACTGAGCCTTTTATGGCATTTACTTCTCCCCATTCCTGAGGGACAATGAGTGAGTGAGAGGCTTCCTGGTGCTCAGTTGTCCTCCGGACTTAAACCTCGACACCTATCAACTTCTTCCTTTTAATTCATACTGAAGAAAACATGTTATTTTCTAAACTGATGCTGTGTTATTTGGTTGTTTTTTTTTGTTTGTTTGTTTGTTTTTTCCCTTTGTTTCTTTATTTTTCTCTGAATAACAGTCTTGGCAAGAATCCTGAAATATTCTCATACAGACACATTCAGTAATTAGGCAAGCCATGTATGTACCTAAATAGCAATCATAATCAGCATTCATTGGTATAGGCTGACTGGATAATGCCAAATAATTCTAAACTTTTCCACACTTCTGAATGAAAGCTTGTATTAATTTAACCACATCGTGCTTCTGAGGAATCAGTCACTTTTACAAAGAAAACATTGTGTAACAGGAAAATAAAATCAGATGTATTAATCTTTTCATTAAATTCTGAACTAGTTATTGAAAGGAGGAGAAATATTTCTCTTTGATTAAGTAAGCTTCAGCAGAATAATGTCACCTAGTCATAGATGATGACACAGGATAAACCTTTTAATAATTTGTGGAAAAATCATCATATTCTGAATGGAAAGGGTGAAAGGAGAGTTTGTGTTCTATGCTCTGACACACTGTACAGGAAAAGAAAGAGTTAAAAGAACCATTATTTTCTTCATGTAATGTAGCTGCATTCATATTAGGCTACTGTAGGTTTTGTACCCTTGGGACTAGAGTGTGAATTCTATCTCTGAGCCTTGGTTGAATCAATATGAGGTTTATTTATTGCAACTGTCCCCAAAATATTGTTTCTGGCAATTGCAAAGGTCAATAGACTTTCAACACTTTCGTTTATCCTGCACTCATTCCTGTGTCTGCAGCATGATTCCTTACTTCACAGTTCTTTAAAGTTAACAAAACTCTTTCTCTTCACTTAGCATCTTCCTGACAATAGCACAGCAGGAGGAGAAAATTTTCTTCATGACTTTTTCATGGACTCACTGCAGCAGAAACAAAGAGGAAAGGACCCTTTGGAAGCTCCAGTTAATCCTGCCTGCAAAGGCAGCACCTATTTCTAGCTTCAGCAGATAATCTACCTGTATATACATATGGAACTATTTATACAATCTCCCTGCACCAGCATTTATTCCTATCTATGTCAAACATTATTCCTTAATATTTCCTCAATCAATCCTACAACTCATTTCAAATAAAATTTAGACATCCCTCTATGTATTACTCTTAAATTAGGTCAACACTCTATCAGGGCAGTTAAATTACAGTAAGTTAACTCAGAACTTGTTGCTGGTCATGACTAATGACTGCCGAAACTCCACAGCCCACTTCCTACTACTGAGGGGCAGTGGGAGGAAATCTTTTGGCATCTTATTCAAAATTAGAATACATTAGAAGAGTTACCCATCATTTTGTAGAGTAAAGCCTGTTGTATAGCACAGTATTTCTGTTTGAGCTGTGACAGTACATAAAATGGAAAAAAAGAACATGTTTGATTTGTGGTTTTTCTGTTTTCTGTAGTTTCCAAAACACTTTTTCCCCAAAGCCTGCTGTCTGTGTTTGGCGTTTATTCACTTCTCAGGTTCTGTTGTGAAGCAAGACTTCAATGCCACTATGCAGACTGACATTGTTTATATTATTTAACTATACTAGTTTAGGAGTATGACAATGTTTACATCCCCAGCACAACCAGCATATATTATGGGAGGTAGCATATGTTATCCTCAAACCATTCTCTTCAACAGTTTGGATGAAGCTATTCTTTTTATGGAATAGAAGATTTTAGCTGTATGAACGCATACTATATTGTAGTACCTGGCTTAAAGTCTTCACTAGGATAGATTCAGCCTCATTGTTTCCTTCATTTTACTACAGTTCCTGGCAGTGTTGAATTTTCTATCACAACTACCCAAGAAGACTGGAGCAGGACTTCTCTGTAGCTTAAGCAAAGCTAAATTTTTATGACCCAGGAATAAAGGAAAAAAAAATTATTCGGATGACATTATTCAGAATTTCCAACAGTAGTATGATATTTCTTCATGCTCCATTTCTGTAAAATGAGTGCACAAACAAATTTAGCTAAAGGGACTCTATGAATTATGTATTTTACACCGATTTTACTGTTTTTCTCAAGCACTTCTGGTCTGACGTGCCAGGGCCTGCTGAAACACAATTATCAGATTGATGAGGTAAAGTAGAACTCAACAGGAGCAATGCTAGTCTTTCCTCCAATCTCCAGTCCTCTTTGGGTTTATATAGAATCATAAAATGGTTTAGGTTGGAAGGAACCTTAAAGATCATCTAGTTCCAACCCCCTGTCATGGGCAGGGACACCTTCCTCTAGATCAGGTTGCTCAAAGCCCCATCCAACCTGGCCTAGAGCACTTTGAGGGAAGGCCAGTTTTGAATACATGATCATCTCTGTGGCTCTCCTCTGGACCTGCTCAAGCAGGTCATGTCTTTTTTATGCTGTTTTGAGTTTTAAAATACCTGATATATTTTTGTCTTCCTCTTCTCAAGTTTTATTTGCTTGATTTTATAGTCAAGCCTCAATAGCTAAGAGAACAAGACAGGAATAGGGGAAATAAAATATACATCGACTCAATTTTAGCACTTGATAATAAGTCCTTTTAGACAAACAAGAGGTGATCTGTTTGGAACCATAAATTTCATAAATTAGTAGTGATGTCTCTACATGACACTACATAAGAAACAAAAACTACTGGACAACACAGGTCTATTAAACAGTGTGTAACATACAAACAAAGCAAAACCTACCGTGTCATGTCTTGTCGGTTAACAAAAATTGAAGAGAGGAAAAAAAACCCCACAATATTATTGCTTCCTCCCTGCCAAAGTGAGATTGTTCCCCACAGTATAATTTTCTAGTAGTTTGCCCAGTCTCACTTTAAATTATTCTAACAATGGGACTTTCACTACTTCCCTTAGGAAGTGTAACCATAGATGACAATTTGACATTCACATTACACTCTAGTCTCTAGATGATACAGTTCAGTGTAATGTGACATAAGATTTATTGTGATGGACTCCAACATTTGACAGGCTCCAGTACAATGTAATGTGCTATAAATGGGTGATTTATACAATGTTTAACAAAACTGCTATAGCTATAAAGTAAAGGTGGTTGAAAACCTTTGGAAAATAAAATAAAAATAAATAAAATAATAAAATAAAATAAAAAAATAATAAACTATCTGAGCATTAATTTTACATACAATACATTGATGGGTATTGGCAAACACTCCCTTTACCACAGAAATTTTGTCTGCTGGGATCTAGACAGGATGAACACAAGAGCCAAAATTTCAAACTTAAACTCTGAATATTAAGAGACTAAGGGCTGGATTGTGAAATATGTTAAATCTCAGAGAGATGAAAATAAGAATCTAACAGCATTTTCAAAAGATGCCTACATGTTTAACTGCATATTCAGGTGCTCACTGACTTTAAAAATCGAGGACTTAGATTTTAATGTCAGGTGTTTGTAAAGATTTTAACTGCTGACTGTACAAATCTTTGTGTCAGCAGTAGGAAGAGGATGCAGAGGTGGAAAAAAACCCTCACCTTCTGACAGCAGTGCTGGTAGGGTATTAGCACTGACCGGTGGTTTTAGATATGATCATATAGTAAGCAAATACTACAAGCAAACAATAAATAGGCAAGCAAGAGGAACTGAGCAGTCAGGAAACCACTGTGGAGAAAACAGAGGAATGTATTTGGCACGTGTACTAGTGTAACAACTGTACTACTCAAAACGAACCAGCTTTGTGGGAACCATCAAGTCTCTCTCATATAGGGTCTAATGAACACACAAGCATGTGCAAGCAGCTAAAAAGCTACAGCTTGGAAGTTGTGGATCACAGAATATTGTTTTTGCGACAGGACTGATTTTATAGTTTATGACAGCTCTTGGAGTCATCTAATGATCCCTACTAAAACATGCTTTCCTCTTCAGCCTCCTCTGCTGAAATTTTGTCTCTCTTGCACCTTGGTAGCCAATCCTTAACAGTGTCTGAGGGGTTTGTACTGATTACCCAAGAAGTCTTTGGAGTCTCAGACTGTGAATACGATCTGTCTTGTCCTTATGGTCTGTGAATCACTTCTGCTTGAGCAACTCTTTCATCTTCAGATGGAAGAAATCATTTTGAATTCTTAAAAAAAATGAAATATGCTACATTCTTTACAGGTCACAGCCACTGTGTGATAAGGCACAGATACCAGTGGTTCAATCACCTTTCAGAATATGTATTCTTACAATGTTATTCTATTGCAACTAGACTCTCTGTTGCCGGAAGGTGAAAGGCCCTCCTGATTTTGTGCTGCCTCTTTAGACTAAGACAGTGGGGAAACATCAGTTCCAACAGTCAAAGACACAAAAGAGAATGAGGCTTTATCCCCCCAGGCGAGGAGGTGAGATGTCCATTTAAAACAAAGTCAAATGGGAGACTTTTTTTGGCATAAGAAAAAAGTGAAGTACAAACCTGAATCAATATGCTCATGGAAAATCTGTTCACTCTGGTTTTGCACCTCTTGTTTATTAATTCTATATAACATATAGAAATTTATTAGTCATACTGTATAATCTTGTACTTTTCATATTAAAAAGACGCTCTAACTTGAAAAAAATAGTTTCTTCAAACAATAAAATAATTAGAAACTTCATCCTTAAAGAGGCAAAATATTATATTTTTGATAAACAGAGAGGAAAAGCACAATTGGTGTTGTGATGTTTGTGGTCTCCAAATAGTCTTCCTGACTGACTAGAAAAGCACTTTGTGTTGTCACGTGGTTTACTCAAGATTGCTCACTTCAATGGATTCTGAACTGTTAATATAAGTTGTATTCACTCTTTCTGAAAATGCAGGCTTTCATCTTAGTGCTAAAAAACTCCTTGAGAGATAATTTTTAAGATTTACCCTAATAAAATTTTTTTAAGTAGAAAAATAAGTCTATACTGTAATTAAAAAAAAAAAAAAATAATTAAAAGTCAATAGCTGAACAATTCTCTTTCCTTATCAATCCTATTACTTGCAATTAAAACTGTAGATCTATACCTATAAAGTGAGCTTTTCTAGTTCCTTCTACAAATTCCAATGTTGTGTCACAGCAGTTCTTTTCTGAACCTCAATATATAAACCAATGAAGTTAAGAATAAAACTTAACAATGGTGCAATGGAAATCTGAGCATTCTAAATCTCAGTGTTTTAAGATATAAAACTTATTCATACATGTATACTTGATAATTTCATGCAGATTTTTTTTTTTTTTTTGAAAGCTGCTCTTATAGACTAGAGTTAAATTACTGTATAATGGAATGGTCAAGTCTTACTCTCAAGAAGTTACCTCTCCCGTAACACATAGCTCAGCCTTCTAACCTTCATTGAGGTTATTCAGGACCAAAGAACGTAAAATTAGTGCAATGCATCACGTGTTCCCTTTTTAATAGTTATATGAATAGTGGGTTAGAATTCAACAAGTAAACCTCTCACCGCAAGGTTGTCCAGTGTGAGACATGTTGAACAAATATCCTAACTGTAGCTATTATACAAAGTATTGTCTGAATTCCAGTTTCTTATTCCATGGGCAGAAACTACAGGTTCTATATATTATGTACTGTCTAATGCAATAGTAATAGGAGGTTTATAAATAATACACCAATGTGTAGGTGGCAATGCAAGCCCTGCATTAAAGACATTTATAAACTGGATGCAAGGCAAAGAAGGAGTTTAAAACTTATTTTCAAACTTGGCCAAGAGTAAGAGAATATTGTATGGATAGCTCATAGTTCTTGGATAACCATTCTGCTCTGTAGAGAATAATAGAATAGTTTGGGCTGAAAGTTACCAACCCCCCCTGCAATGAGCAGGGACATTTTCATCTAGATCAGGTTGCTCAGAGACCCGTCCAATGTGACCATGAATGTTTCCAGGATTGGGGTATCTACCACCTCTCTGGGCAACCTGTGCCAGTGTTTCACCAGCCTCATTGTAAAAAAAATTGCTCCTCAATATCTAGTCTGAATCTACCCTCTTTTAGTTTAAAACCATTACCCCTTGTCCTATCACAACAGGCCCTACTAAAATATCTGTACCCATATTTATTGTAAGTCCCCTTTAAGTGCTGAAAGACCACAATAACTTTTACCTGGAGCCTTCTCTTCTTCAGGCTGAACAACCCCAACTCTCTCAGCCTGTCCTCATAGGAGAAGTGCTCCAGCCCTCTGATCATTTTTGTGGCCCTCCTCTGGACCTGCTCTGACAGGTCCATGTTTTTTCTGTGCTGAGGATTCCAGAGCTGGATGTAGTATTCCAGGTGAGTTCTCACAAGAGCACAGTAGAGGGGGAGAATCACCTCCCTCTAATCTGCTGACCACAATTATGTAGATGTAGCCCAGGATCTGGTTGGCTTTCTGGGCTGCGAGCATATATTGCTGGCTCACAGTCAGTTTTCCATCCATAACTACTCCCAAGTCCTTCTTAGCAGGGCTGCTCGCAATCCACTCATCCCTCAGCCAGTACTGATACCAGAGGTTGCCCTGACCAAGGTGCAAAACCTTGCATTTGGCCTTGTTGAACCTCATGAGGCTCACATGGGCCCACTTCTCCAGCTTGTCCAGGTCCCTCTGGATAGCATCCCATCCCTCAGGCCTGTCAACCACACCATTCAGCTTGGCGTCATCTACAAACTTGTTGAGGGTGTCTCAATCCCACCATCTGTCATTGATGAAGATATTAAACAACACCAATACCAGTACGGACCCCTGAGGGACATCACTTGTCACCATTCTTCATCTGGACATTGAGCCATTGACCACTGCTTTCTGAATGTGACCATCTAATCAGTTCCTCATCTACTGAGCTGTCCAGTCCTGTTGTCAGTTTTCTTCTTCATTCAAGTACTTACTGCTGAAAAGCTTACTGATTATCTGCATTAGGACAAATGCATCTTAATGCTTTGTTTTAATTAACTGCTTTTTCTCAGTATGGCTTAATTATTGACTTCAAAGGGAACTGAATATTAAATTTCACTCATTCTCCCCCCTCCCTTTGTAAATGGTCTTTGTTCCACTATTTTGCACTCCTCAAAATTACTGAATACAGATTTATTTCCTTTGCTAATCATATTTCTGACTGTTCATGCCTTGCTTAGAACTGTCTTTTTTCCTGAATAATTATATGAGGACAAAATCATTGCTTAGAGCTTGCCTAAGGCACCGCATCTCAACACAGAAGATTGCCTCAGCCCTAGTTTTACCGCAGTATGCATTCTCACTGCAGAACAGAGTATGCATTAGCTCAACCAGATTCCTTTATTCAGCCACTGGGTCCAAAAACCCAGAGGGTATTGTCTTTGTTTTCACTCACTTTCTTTCCATTGTCTATGAGTTTTTCTTTCATACTTCCTTTCATTTCATTTTGCTTTTGCTTTTGAGCAATGCCTTGATCAAACCGTCTAGGTGTTCACTAGATGATAAAGCTTATTATTGTTTTAATTAACATTTTCTATTGTACTTCAGCTCTGCTTAGAACAACGATTAAGTGAGGTCCTGAGCACTTTCACCTTCTTTTTCAGTCACGATACAACAGCTTTCTGTGTTATCAGCTCTCTACTTTGAATCACAAATTCATTAAGCATCAAAATAGAATTTACAGTGAGGAATCTGACTCAATTTAGATTCAAAAATAAATACATATATAACCACTTACTGCTCAGCTTTTTTTTCTTATTTTACTTTAACTATGATTATATATACATGAAAACTCACTTGAACCAACACTGGGAAGGGAAAGAAAAGAAGTTAACTAGGACAAAAGAAGAAAACTAAAAAATATGTCTTTCTTGCTCACTGAGTAAATTTGAACATGGTAAGTATCAGATTATTGCTTCAATAATTTTTCTATTTGCCATATTCCCCTTAGATGACTCTTTAATTGTCAAATAGTCATCAGAGGTTATTTTATTGAAGTAATGTCAAGGACATGTAAAAATCAAATAGCATGTGTTTTACTGTGTGACTGACATTGTCAGAAATGTAGCACAAAACCTGTAGTTGCTTCTAGTAAAATGGATTTGCTGCTGCCGATAGTGATGTTGTTTGCACAGTAGATGTTTTTTCACAGAAGCACTGCATGTATATCCACAACTGTACATTCAACTTCATGGTATTTTCATCTATGAAAAATCTCACTGTTTAACTGGGATAACTCTTAACTCTACCTGTCTCTCGGAAGTAATTAATGAGTTCATGAGTATGTAAACCTGTCTCCATAACCATAAACAAGATAAGATTTGCAGGTAAAGGAAATACTTTATCAAGTGACAAAAATAAATGAGTTTTCTTGCACAGCAAGCATTTCTTTAAAACTGAAAGAGAAGCAACAAGCTTCAGACCTAAATGACAGGTTTTGATATTTTTATGAAGTGTATCTGTGAGATTATTGAGAGAACAAAGTAGGTTGCCCACTTGAAGTGGGGGGTACTTAAATAAGGGAAGAGATGTGGTGGCTATTTTCTATAAAGGCCTATAACTTATTAAGCTCATGTTTTGGCATCCATAAGAGTAATGTGTTTGAGTTCTCAGGCTCACCTACCCAAGGCTTTTGTAGCTCTCTCTATGAGTGAGAGATCAGTGGTTGAGTGGTTATTTTTTAAGATGTAATTTTCTGCTGATAAACAACCAATTCTTTGATCAGGATCACTTGTGCGAGCCTGTTGCATCAGGACTGTGACCCCAACCCCAGCACCTCCAGGTTTTGACAGCTGGGGCCATCTCCTCAGGTGCGTGGCTATGTTTAGGCTCCAACCCTCACCACCGCACCTGGCCATGCCCCTCTCCTGCTTGCTGCCATGACGTTCCTGCTGGGCCTTGGGATTGCACTCCATGCAAGGGGGGTCTGCCCTTGCAAGGTTGTGACTGATGCTGGTCCCCCAACCTGGGCCTGACCCACTCCTCTTGGGGGCTGGGTTGCATGGGGATAAGGGCATCCTCAGCTCCCCACACCCTGTCTCTGACTAGTACCCTGCTCTGCAGCTTCCTGTCAGGCAGCATCTGCTTGTCATAAGAGGATGGGAGTTGTTTCCAACTGATTTTTTTTTTTTTTTTCTTTCCCTAGCTGGCTTAGCAAATAATGTCAACTGGGCAGATCTTGCCCTTTTTAAATTCCTAGATAATCAGGACTATAACAGCATTAACATACGTTGTCTCTTTAGATCTTTCTCTTATGGCTGCATCACATAAACAAACTAGTGCTGAGGCATTTCAGTATCTTCCTTTCTTATACATTTTCAGCCTTTGTCTTGAGGCCATTGTAGACAGTCTGTTCTCCCACGCTGAGTCTGAACCTAACTTTAGGTTCTCTTCAGGTTTCCATCTTTCTTTACTGTGGACTCAGAAACTCAAGTTGTTCTCTTTTTGCTCCCCAGAGCCATAGGTGTCAGGGAAGGCTATGAAAACCTCCCCATGGTCATTGCTAAGTCTGTTACTCTTGCTCTGAATGTAACAGACTTCCCACCCTCTAGACCACTGTCACATTTATGCCTGATCACTGACCAACAACAAACTCCATCACAGCGGACATCACTAAAAGAAATAACAGAGAAAAAAACTTGTTAATAGGAATTATATCTGTCACAATACATTGGGCCAAATTAATTTCCAGGTCTAGTTGCATTGAATTAAATATTTATTTTAGGCTGAATTTGTTTCTGTCATTTAGTGACTTATTAAAAAGACACCTTATGGTTCCCTTGAGATGTCATGATGAAGAAAGGTGCCCAACCATCCTCCTGGAAGCTTCTTCAGCATGTCATTGCTACCCTTCAGCAGGGACAATTTCTTAGACAGTGTATGGACTACTTGCAATCCAAGATTATGTTTTAACTCCAATGTGCTCTTACTATTCTGTTAAAATTGATACTCATCAGGCATATTTTACAAGATTTGCCAATCTCTAAAGACATTCTATGGGAAATAAACCAAACAAACCAGAAATGGCATATATCAGGAAAGAGAATAAAGCTCATATGGAATGAGTCATAAAGTTGAAGATTTGAGACGATGTAAATACCCTGAAAATCTATGGTGTACTTAAGTACATGAAAAAGTGGTCTGTGTCAGCAAGCATTTTGTTTCAGAAAATTACAGAAGGGAGACATAAAGTTTGAAAAGTGCTACTGAAAAGGAAAGCAGCCCTCAGTTCCAAGCAGATAACTGATGTCTAAACAGCTGTTAAGTGTTACGTTCTAGACTGAAGCCCTAATAGAGAATTTGCCAAATAAAGAGTATTAATAATAATTAAAAAAATATTTACATGTTTATACATTCTTTCTGCTAAGGATCTGTATTTGATGTGCACTATGCAATGGAGCTTCAAAATTAACTAGTAATACAGATACATAATACAGTCTACATGAAGAATGGTCCTCGTACAGACTGAGAAATGTTTTGTATAAAATAGTCAAACTCCAGGTTAAATGGCAAATACTAAAAAAAGCAGGATTAAACTCTTTGATTTTCTGTATTGTATTCCTATGCACCAAACAAAAAACCACTTCAATGTATTACCCAAACAAGAAGACCAGTGGGAGGAATGTGATGACCAACTTATTATTGCAAGTGTGGGATTTCCTCCCTAGATGTAACTTTTTCAGCTTCAGATGTACTCAAAATCCCAATATTTTTATAAAACATCTTGGTTTAGTTGTATATCCTCTTTGTCAAATTATTTTAATGGATGGTTCTTCTTATTTTCTGTGTCTATATTTGTTACAGTTGTATTTTATTGGTAGCAATAACAATAGTCATAACACTCAGGGTACACTTAAGTACTTTTGCCTTTTTCCTAGTAACACTATGCTCTATGAATGCCTTCCTAAAAATATTTAAACACCCTTAACCCTGACTGGGATACTGTGGGTTTGTTTTTTGGTTTTTTTTAAGGACAAGAAAATGTGATATATTGTTCCATTTATTTTGCTGGTCCTTTCAGTTACAAATTCTCTTTCCCTATAGATGAGATCCATCAGACATGACCTTAGATGAAAATGACTTGAGTTATCCATAAGCTCTTCCCAATCAAGAAAGAGAATGAGATACTTCCTCAGGAGAAGTCACCCCACCTATCTAAGCATCCACCTTTCAGACTCAAGTCTTTCCATGATTGCAGAGAAAGCTTAAACAGCCAAGGTAAATTAAACTTGTAGATGCTTATGGGAAGTGGGATGAATGCTACCTTAATTTTCCAGGTAATCTGTAGCAAAATGAGACATAGTCTCACTTTTTCCCTCCAAATGACATCACGAGACATGATAATATAAATAATGACAAAAATAATTTGGGATGGAACTGTAAAATGTGGAATTATATTATGGTTTGTATCAGAAAATTTAGTTGGCTAAGACTTTGCTTAAAGAAATGAGCCATTGCAAATCCACTTTACAGTAATCATATTTCAAGGCACCACCACTGAAGTCTTGATCTTTGGTTGCATACAAGGAAGATTTTGAAGACTCATGGACTTGACATGTAGGCCCCAAGTATCTAATTTTAACAGTTGCAGCAGTGACTTTATGTTGCCTCTGTGCCTCTCATACCTAAGAGGCCACATTTGACACACCAAGTCCTCCTATTTGGCAAAGAGAGGATTTTATGCAGAATTCATACAATATCAAGTTCAGACTTTCTCATCCTTCAAGTTATGCTGTCCTGTTATGGACAGGGTAGACTATCTCCAGGGATGTCAGAATTGTACTTCCTTCATCAAATTGCAAGAAAACCAACTTAATTTTTTCCCTTTTCAGTGTAGAGATAGATGCTTAACCAATTTTTAGGTCAGGAAATCTCCTGTGTTCTGTAGTTTATTCTCAGATTTCTCCAGGCATATATTTCATATTGTGTCTTATGAAGTGTCTGAGTGTATAAAATATTATTTACTGGACAAAAGACAATTTTATACATAACACAAGATACAACTACAAACATATGATTATACTAGTGTATCAAGAAGAACCAATGTTAACAGAAAATCCACATGAACAGAATATTAGGGTATGTTTTTCAAACCTCTCTGAGATTCAGTACAACTTCTTTCTAATTAAATGTGTTCTGTATATGTACATATAAATTTTACAAATGGCTTGAGCATGCCAAATATTCTTGTTTTAATTATAATAAATAAGAGCAATGTTTTAAAGAGTGAAACTTTAATGTTAACTTCAATTTAACGGTAAAATGAAATCAGCAAGAGACAGTGGATCTTTCTTAGTGAAAAGCAAATGAAATACTATGTGCCATAAAAGTGCACAGAGTAACAAGAAAATTCTAAAATCTGTCCAGTATATCAGAAGAAAACAGAGGCTTGAAAAAAAACAGGGCACAGTTTATCATAAGTATTCAATGATTAAGTTTTTTTGTTTTTATAATATATTTGAAGAAAAAAATAATTATTGCAGCTGAAATAGCAATCTTGAGCAATATGTGTTGGATTATGAGATTGAGAATTTGTTCCAAGTGAGAAAACAGAACAAAACAAAAAGGGAAAAACCACTTGCAACAGATCAGAATACTATAATGCTATACATTAGAGATGGGGCAAAATCAAATGGTTTTTGAGCTTTTTTTTTTTTTTTACTTAACAGACCAATTGATCTCCCTTGAAGGATATTAAATAATGTATAAACTTTTAATGTAAGGATTATATATACTTATCAATAAAGAGTTTTCTCAGTTAAATGTTTATATGCTTTTAAATGTCTTTTCTGCTTTTAAAGGAGCTCTGCAACAATGTCTGGAATAAATCTAGTATTAAGCTAGAAAGTGTGAAAGAATCCCATTTGTAATGAAATGAGAAAAGGCACTTTCCTGGAAACAACACATTTGTCATTTCTAGGCTAAAAATATTAACAATTTGAAAATTGGCTTGTAAATGCATCCTTTCTCACACTGAGTTAAGATAAAACTTCTTGATAATCCATCTCACCGAAATGTGTAATTGTGGGGAATTTGAAAGTCAGTGCTTGATTTTGAAAAAACATATTGCCCTGTGATTTTCTGCGCTGGGAGAGCAACACATGGCTGCAGTGTGCAGGAGCAGACAGCAGACCAGATTATGACACAGTGAGTGAGAAAACCTTTTTTATTTTGAACACATAGACTTGACTTCAGTAGAAGAACATCCTGATTCAGTTTGAACAGGGACAGTAGTGGATATTTCCCCTCTTACTGATTTTAAGTAACTCCCCTCCCACCTCACCCTACCCCCCAAAAAATTATCTTCTTTAAATAGTCATTGTTGATTCAAGGGAACTGTCACAAAAGATTCTGTCTACCATATAAGTGGTTTGCAGGATTTTTATTGTATAGTTATGACAGCCTACAGGGATGTTCCATTTTCTTGTTCCCATCTTGTTAACTGCAGTACAGGGAGTGAACTGATTAATAACCAGTCATTACAGAGAACTGGGGGAGGTAGATAGGTGGAGGGATGGATCGATAGATCGATAGATAGATGATAGATAGATAGATAGATAGATAGATAGATAGATAGATAGATAGATAGATGTGTCAGTTATGTCCAGTAATCATTCTATGATGTGTGTGAACACTGGAACTAAGTCAAATATAAAAATGAATTATCACATGCAATAGTAACATGAAGATATGTGCCTGTAAGTTTATGTATCTATGCATGTCTTTTTGCGTATATACATTCTTTATATATGTTGAGTAATGCAAAAGTCTATAAGCAGAGAAGTATGTTTACACTATATATGTGAATATATGTTTATAAACTTATACCTTTAAAGAACAACTCCTATACAGATAGAAAATATGTAGGTCCTGTGTATATATAGATATACACACATACACTATATAGTAAGTGCATAAAATTGTATAAAAATATGTAGATTCACTTTTCTTATACAAAACCTTGAGTCCAGCAACACTTCAAACCCATTGTCCTTTACTCAGTGCATAAGTAAAACTATATGTAAACATCATGTCTCATCAAATCAAACGGACATTTGATGTGCTTTGCTAGAATGTGGTGTAAGCAGTGAGTGTAAGCCCAGTGTTCCCTAAAGTGTCCAAAGATTTATTAATTTCAAAAGTTTATAATTTTCTAGAGTTTTTTCAAAATATACCTTTTTGCTGAGAAAGTTTCCAAACTACAGGATGCTTTCATTTTACAATAGATGCTTAAGGGTTTTATTAACACCTATACCTAGGACAAAATTGAATGCAGGTGTTTTGAGCTACAAAAGACAAGAAATTGACTTTGAGGGTAAGTGGAAAACAGGTTGATTTTAATACATTTTGTTTAAAAATGAAATCTGTTGATTGATTTTAATGATGCAGCACACTGCTATTGATCTGAAATTTGCATTAAGTGATTCGTCACAGTGGTTCACAGTGCTTAGGAAGAGCAAGCAACTTATTGTGAATGCTGACCCCTAAATCACATTGGCCTGGATATACTGAGAACAATTCAGAAGAAATGCAATGACATCTACTGTCTACTCATCTGTTTTTATAATCTTTTATTTGAAAGAACTTATTAGATTTGGAAAGAGAGTATGCTTTAGTTCACAAAATGTTAAGAATGACCTAGAGCATCTCAACCACCATCTGCAGCCTGTTAGCTGCACAGTTATTCAGGGGGAAAGGGACACCCTTCAGAGGTTAATGAATGAGGTTAGTGAGAGGAAAATACTCCAAAAAGATAAGCTAAGAGTTGTGACTAGCCTTCATAAAAATGGCAGGGAAAACAAAGAAGTAGAAAAATAAATTTTCAAAGAAAACCAACTGTTTGCCCAGGACATGTGAAGGTTGTAAGATAGACAAACAAAAGTGTGGGGAATAAGACTCCAAGACCACTGAGGCTGAAAAAGGAAAGCTAGGTAAAAATCATATGACCTAATATGTCCTGTTTCAATCCAGTGCTATTAAGACTATCGTCCTGTAAGTACAGGTATACTGAGACATACTGGCTATATCTGTACTGGTAAATAATAGTGAATGGGTCCAGCACTAAAATACAGTTGTCCACACTGTTAAATTCTTGTAACAGACTCAGACACTGTTTTGGCTCAGGCAAATCTCTGATGCCTCCAAAACTCCCAGGCATACTCAGGAGTTAGCACAGGCCAGGTACTATTTCTGTGGGCAATTTGGATGTAGCTAATTCATTTTGGAGTTTAACTGCATGTCACATCCCGCTCAGACGAGGGGGACAAGTTACTCAGATTCACAAAACCCCAGTGGAGTGGACAACAAGTCTCCAAGTCCAAGCATTTATTATTAACTACCTACAAGTACTAACTGAACACACGATAGGTGGCTAAGCATATAGCAAGCTGTGGTGAGCAATAAAATATGGCTTGTATTTCTTAATGGGAAAGGGAAAAGAGGGAGATAGAGGGAATGGGGGAATAAAGATCAGCAGTCTGGGTTCCTGGGCTGATCCCACCGGCGAGGGTTCCAGGAGGCAGCTGTCTTTTTTGCTGGCATCAGTCTTTGCTTCATGCTCTCTCCAGAGTGGCCAGGGGGATGGGGGGGTGGGACGGGACGGGGGGCAGAAACACGTGGATGGGACACAAGCAGAGACCCCTGCTTTCCTCCCCCCCTTGATTTATACCCACTTTCCTTGGGTCCATTCCCTAGGCTGACCCACAGACCTACGTATCCCATGTACAGGGAGGGGTAAGGTGTTCCATGGGATGATGTCACTAGCATGATCATGACAGCCCTCGTTAGCATATTGAGGGGTGTCAACTTTAATATGCATTTCGTGGATAATGAAGCAAAGTTCATTCACCGGACACATGGCCCTTGAAATCTGCCCAGGTGCCCCAGGGCAGAGCCGTCCTGTCTCCACAGGGCTCTCTCCCCCAGATACATGGGGCAGCGTTATCAGCTTCGGCCTCCACAGAAAGCACCCTGGGACTCAGAGTTTGATCTTGCGAGTGTTTGAGACATATCTTCAATCAGCCTCAACTTTTGCTTTCCCAGGCTGTTTGTCTTAGTTTCTCACAGGCCTGGTTTCTCATCTCTCACACAGCACTAGTGGAGTGGACCCTGTCTACTGATTTCCAGGCCAGTGAATATGTCTCAACATTACTGAGTTTACCGTTATGTAGCTACAGTGGTTCAGTCAAACTCTAAAGTGCTTTGTCAGGAGGTAAAAGCTGGCTGTCTGCTTCTCCTGAATAACCAAAAAGAAGCCTAAAAATGGCAGACATCTGCCTATTAAACCTATCTGATAAATGGAAATATTATAACATTTCACACGAAATAGTTTGCCAAGAGTGACAAAACAATCTTTTCACTCTGTAATGCATTATATTTTAATCATGAACTCAACACATTTACTATTTGACACAATAAAATATAGGTAGTGTTGACTGTTGTAGAGATGATCTGGTACTCTTAAAGGTCAGTGGAAATCCTGCTATGAAGTTCATGTGTATTAAGCCTAAAGCTAGTAATCTGACATAGAATTAGTGAAAGAAGAACTAGAATATTCAAAAAGTCTTAACTTTATATCACCTGCTTAGATCTTTTGATAATCTCTTTCTTTAGTTTTTTGCTTCAGTATCAGCAACATTCTTCCGAAAATTCAGGCCTTAAAGTATTCACCAACAGTTGAAAAAATATAGGGGAAATTCTGGTACTATGAGTTTGATCATTGTCTTAATTTGGACTAGAATTTTAAAGATGCTTTATCCCTTCTGTTGCTTCACAGTTTATTTCTTTCTTTTGCTTTCCCTTTTTCTTTCATATACTATGCATTTAGAATTAAAAATATACAGCATGTTGACACTGTTCTGACCTGATTATCTCATAGCTGTGAATTCTGTATTCAGGGAATTTCAAAAAGTACGGTTTCTAACACAATACGGAATTAATTGTGTTGTATGTTTTCCAAGCATATTAATTTAAATGTAAATGTTAATGTCATAGATGATTTCATATATATAGCAACAGTGTTGAGCTATGATTGTAATAACCACTTCCACCTAAAGGTCTTTTTCAGTATTAACTATAAACTATATATAAATCTGAAAAACTATCATTTTCAGGCTTTAATTTTCTATGTATGATCTCAGTTTGCAGTGTAATTTGTGTGTGTGTGTGTGCTCTTTATTTTTCTGTTTTGTTTTTTCTTTGGGTTGAGCAAATTTTTTTTATACTTTTCTGAAAAGAAGATGAAGAAATAATTCTCCTTCACGTGAAAAGCCATGTTACAGTGTCGTTTTTAAATAGCTATAAGTGATTTTAAATAGGCTTAGAGAAAAACATAACAAACTAAACAATTTCAGAAAAAAATATTGCCACTGATCAACAATACCATTTTCTTATTCCATGGAAAATTGTCTTTTTTTTTTTTTTTTTTTTTTTTTTTCATGGCACTACTAGATTTAGTAAACAGATTTATTCATCCAGTTATTCCTAGCATATCTGTGGAAGGCAGCAATGTGATTTTCTTAGCTGCTTTTGTCAGCATTTTTTATAACAGCAATTCTCCACCAGTGTTCAAACTGCAAAGTCTGAAGTGTTTTCTTCCATGTTTTTGTGTTGCAAAATGTTACTTTGTCCTATGAATATTTTCCACAGGAACACATTTTCTAATCTGGGCTTTTAATTTTAACTTTCTAAATACTTTTGCCTTGGCTTTAGTGCATATAACCACTAAAGGTGTATCGTATCTACAAAACAGAATATATAATTGAAGCTCAGGAAGGTATTTTTGCCTAGGATCCTTCACAGTTTCTTGGGTATGGATATGTTCATTCCCTTTTTGTTTTCTTTGACAGAAAACTTCCTTTGATTAACCAAAAGGGCTGTCTCATAAGATGTAATACCTAGTTTTAAATCCAATAAAGTTGAAGATTCTGATAGTATGTAATACAATTATGTCTTTAGTTTCTGACAATAAAAGTAATGAACTTTTTCTGAAAAATGACCCGAAAACAAGAAAAGTGAACCACTCTTGACTGACTTATATAAAAGTGTAAGGGCCCATTGTATTAAGTTTGTACGACGGGCCTGGGAATGAGTTTTCCAAGCACTGATGTTTGGTGCACAACTAAGGCACACTGTGGATCTGTCCTGGGATGCAGCCCAACTGTATTATCCCTCCCTGCCCTCCACCAATGTCCTCACATATCTCACATAAACTCAGGCACTGAGATTGGCAGGGAACTATGGCCCATGTTAATAAGAGTCTGTCCTAGTCCAGATAATCACAACTGTGGAATGGATGTTGAAAAAAACTTGCTGTACATAGAGAAACAACAGTGGAAAGTAAACAGCTGTTTTACCTATTTGTCTACAGAAGCTACTTTTAAAATCCAAGAAACAGTACAGTGAATGAGATCTTATATACAAGGTATTTAAATCATTCTCTAGAGCTGCATACTGTGGACATACTGAAATCTATAGTAGAATTTAAAATGTTTTTAAATTCTCCAGGTGCATTCCCTCAGGATATATAAGCAAACTACTTTGTAATCCTGAAAAGGCAGTGTTTCCAAATGCATTGCAAATGTTGATTTTTCATGGCTTTTCCATGGGAGAAATTTCACATTTATCTTCCCCCACCATTACTCCAGAGTCCACCAAAGCCCTAAGTGGAAGAATAACCAAACTTTGCAAGCCACAAAGTGACAGTTTTACTGTTAGAGAGCAAAATGTGCAAAAACGTTTTCCACATCTGTAATAACCATAGTGGGGGGTGTTCAATTAGGCATAGCTTTTAATTATTCCAGAAGTAAGATAAACCACAGCTTTGCTGTGGTACGGTGCTCCTCCCCTTTTGTTCTCCTGATGGGAATTATAAGGTGGACACAGCAGGGAAGAGAGCAGAAAAAGGCTATTATCCCTCAGCATCATTAACCTAACGGCAGGGGTGAGTCCTGAGAATTTGTAAGCAAAGTATGCCCCCTTGTGCAATGGTATCACTGAGCCCAGAACCTCTAATTCTGAAATAAAGTGAATTATTGGGAACATAAGCTTTCTACTAAAATGTTATGTATGAATTAAAATTATTTCCTTATCTGTACTTTAAATACTAATCTCTTAAATTTAGCATAATTGGGATACAATATATGAATAGGAAAAAAATGCTACAGACTATTTTCATGAACTGTATTTCAAATTTGCAAACACAGCTTGGAATATTTTTTATTAATGAAGAAGTCCTAAACTTTTTTTTTTTTTTTTTTTTTTTTTTTTTTTTTTTTTTTTTTCCCCATGGGATTGCATTGGTTAATACTATATTCTGCAAAACAAAATTGAATTTAGAAGTTCAATTTAAAACTTGGCAACACTTCAAGAACTTTAAAAAGAAATTAAATCCATTTTTGAGAGACAAGCTGTTATATTTTAACTTATTTTTTTAAACATATGTTAGAATAATATTTTATTTTGGAATCTGTCCATAGCATATGACCAAGACCCTCCTTCAGTAACCAGTTAACTGCCCTAGTTATGTTAGTTATAGACAAGAAAAAAGGGTTTTAGAGGTATCTTAGGACTCCCATACACAAACTACAGTGTGGTTGATTGGTTGTTACTTTCCCACTTGCTGAGGACACATTTTTACAGACAACTAAAACATCTCAGCAACCCTTCTCTTGCTTTTGGACAGGCTGGGACAACATGTCTACAGCTCTGCACCCTGGTACCCAAAACAGGCTGCTGACATCCAAAGTACTTGTTGGCTAAGGCCCCTTAGCTCATGGCTGACCCCAAATCAAAACTTGGAACTGGCAGCAGAGTGGCAGCTGGCCTGTGTCTGTTGGCTCTGCCCAAAACAGTTTAGCAGAGCTGAGGTAACGTACATGTCTCCATGCTCTCTTTAGTTACCAGTACAGATATTTTGTCCTTGGTGAGCTCTAGGGACATTTCCTCATTAATATAAATATATTTTAAAATCAATAATAAATAATCTTGTTTTTTATGGAAAACCTGCTGTTGATTTCCAAAGAAGATGAATCATTCTCTTAAGCATTTATAAGGGAATAATCCTGAGGGATTTCTAGCAATATCCAAGTATTTATAACAGGGACTCAATACAAATAAAAGCAGTTACTGTTGAATCTTCCCTTGGACTGATGTATAGTGCAGTTAAGAAAATTTATTACAATGAAGAATATAAAGATTTGCTTAATGCTGCAGAGAAAAGAGAGACCTTATTGTGCCAAATGTACATTGCAGACTAAGTGAAAATAAAAATAAGTATGTGATGGAGGAACTCTTGGAAGATGCTGATATACACAGTTTCAATGATAAATTAAAGACATCTCTATTTAATAAGGTTAGTTACTTCTGTGAACACTTAAAAGTCTCGGCACATTGGAGTTGTAGACCAGTTTGGAATTGTATCATTCTACACCAGGGGAGATCGATTTGATACAGAGTTTTGGAATACATGTTTTGCACAGATCCTTTATTGGTTGGCTGTTCTCTGGAGTTATTGAATATGTTTATTTTAAGCAAAAGCACATTCACGTTAATAAACTGCAGCTATGCCAGGTGGACAGTTTTAATTGTCCTCTAAGTGTCAGAGCACGCTGTTGCACTGTTTCTGTAGTTTAAGTGTGCCAAATCTGTGAACCGCAAAGATACAGAGCAAAACAATATCAATGTACACACAAACTAGAGGGGTTTTTGTTGACTCCAGGACTCTAGCTCCCATTTCATTTGAAGATTGCTTGGCATATTACTCTTAACTACACCTTCAAAAATGTTCTAGTGAAAGCAGTCCAGAGACAACATTATTTTTTTGAAAATCTTGAGTTTCTTAAGGATGCTTTACCATGAAGCAGAACCCGCTCAGAACCCGCTCAGAGGTCCCTCACGGAGCATTGTGTCCACAGAGTTGGACCTAAATGGAAATGAGACAGAATGCTGATGTCTAAACATAAAAAAAAAAAAAAAAAAAAAAAAAAAAAAAAAACCTTCACAAAATTATTCTCTATTGACAGCATTTATTCAATGTCTGTGATGTCATCCTCAAAAATTTTTAAGCTGTTGTAGATTCCCACTAATATAGCAATATTCTCACTCACTCTCTGTTACATTTCAAAGATTAAGTACAATGCTTTATGAGCACAGATTCAACATGTAGCCCTGGTAGAATCCTTTGGTTCTGACAGGTCCTTTCATCTGAGTCACTGCTGATGCACCTATTCAATGCCCTACAGTGTCCTGAAGGCAGGACTGCAAATTTGGGTAGCTAGAGGGGTGGGTTTGGTGTCATCCTCCTCACAGAACTTATGTCCACACTGCCCATTGCACAAAACAATACTCACAGGCCAGAGCTTGGTCTGCTACTGTGACACATCACCCACTGCTCCTGCTGAAGATATGCAGAACAAAGTATAGAACTCGTCATCTATAGGAAAAAAAGTTCTGTATGATGTTGGTTAAAAATATAAGCAAATAACCAAAAGTGCCATTTTTGTGTGTGTGTAGGCTCTGTGATGTATATATTTCTTTTACATCCCTCCCTTTTCAATCAAAGAAAATGAAAGTTCATTCAGATCCTTGTTTAGGTATGATGCTGGGGGGAAAAATGTACAAGACAATATAAAATCAAGATATGGATGAGGACATTACACTGTGATGCAGAGTTTCACAACAAATTATTTAAAAAGTAAACAGGAATCAATTTTATTTATTTTCTTCCACAATCACATTTTTTGTACTTAATTTGATATGAGTAATACTGTATTTTGGAAGCAAAATCCTGGTGAAAAGAGAGATTGATCACAGGCAAGATGCTTGTGCTCCTGGCTGTGCACAAGAAAGAATTCATGCACCATCATTCTGGTTACAGAAACTCTCTTTCTCTTGCAACAGGAGACCCGGCCAGCAGTGTTGTGAGCCAGAAGCGACTCATCCCATATGTACCACTTAGAATTTTATTACTTTTAAAAATTTATTCTGGTATAAATAAATGTGTCTCATATGAATGGAATTGGCTGGGTTTTTTTCATTTTTTACTGATGGTCCATCAAAATTTGTACTATAACTGAACATTCTTCTATGAGGAAACACCTGAATGTTAAAGGAGCTCAAATTTAAGATTTCCTTTGTGTCACTCTTTTGGTAGCTGCTTTTTCATGTGTGTGAAATCTAATTTAGAGATATTCAAGGAATCTTCAGGTTTTTCTAGGCCTATTAAAACTTTAGAGCAAAAGAAGTGTTAATGATCTCACACACATTTTACCCATATTTACAATTTAGCAGACAAACTGCAGTCTTCTCTTCCTACAGTTTAAAAATAATCAGGATTTAATGGGGAATCTTGACAAGTGAAGCAGTGGTTTCGTGGGCTGCATATATATCTTAAAAAGAGAGAATTACAGGCTGATTCAGTCTCTCTTATATCATTGTATTGTACAGATGAAATATAACACATAGAAGAAAATTTTTAACATTCTTACTGCTATTATCGTCTCTCAAGATGTATTTCTGCTCTGCTGGTTTTTTTTTGTTGTTTTAACAACATATTGGTGCACACGAGGACTTGCCAATTAAGGTAAAGACTTATATTTTCTAGCCAGATAAATTTCAAAAGTTTCAGCACTTCAGATGAACTCATATAGTCATACTATATTTCTGAAATTCCATAGCTTTGTCTTCTGATATGCCAGTGTTCCCATATTTCTTACAAGCACAGAAGCTGATGGCTTGCTCTGAGGTCCTCAGAACTATCTGAAGGAGCAGAAGTGCCCTTATTCTGCTTGTGTATGTAGAATGAGGGTACAGAGCTTCACCATACAGATATGCAATGGAATAGATGTTTGTTGCGCCTTCTTTGTGAGAGTTATGCTTTTCTAAGCCAGGGCATTCATTTGTGCTGAATACTAATTTTATCATCTTTTTGAAATAAATAGAAACAAGGACTCTGCATTTTGCAGTCTTCAGACATAATAAGAGCTTTCTGTTATCTATTACAAACTGTATTCACAAGGAAAATACAGTATGTGTATATGCATAAATGCATGTATGCATGGGAAGCACGGCCTTCCTATCTGCCTCTTAGTCTGGATTAGTCTTTCCTATGATAAAGTTGACAGTCTTTGTGATATTTTTATAAGTGTGAAGACTAAGTATATTTAACAAGAAAAGGGATTAATCTACAGATCACTTCTGAACTTGATCCAATCTCTCCTAATCAATCACCTGGTCCCTCAGTCTCCCATTCTCATTGGTATTTTCACAGTACTGCTACAATGGCCAAACACTAAGCCTGCAGCAAAAAAGTAGTTAATAACTTTTTGATATCTTAGCTCCCAGAACTTGCTTACTAAAAAAATATCTATCTATCTCAGCACAAAGAAATTATAAACAGGGGATAGGAGCATGGACTGAAGTCCCCACTTTCTCTCTTGATGATAATTAGGCATGATATCATTGTAGCTCTGCTGTAAACATGTACTATAAGGTGACTAGTTATATGGCTATATTATTTTGTGTTTCTCTGTTTCCTTTACTTTCCAAGTCCTTCTGAGACACATTGAATGTACTGACATTGCAGCCTTCCATTTAATTGATGACCAACTACCTCCCTGCTTTTCCCATAATTTTTACTTGTCAGGTAAAAAGGTCTTTTGTGAAAGTGTCAGGCAATAAGCTTTCACAGAGTAGAATGTACTTTTAAACAAAAGTAGGAGAAAAGAGCACCCCCCCACATCCCCCATCTTTCCTTAAGTTTTAAAAGCCTTTAGGGTTTAAAAGCAAAGGTAAACTGTGCTGACTAAACTGTCTGAACATGTTTAGACCACTGACAGAAACTGATTAGATTTTTGAACCATTGCTTCTTTGAGTCAAAACCATCAGTAATCCTGTATGCAAAACTAAAGCACAAAGCAATGCTGAATACTTTTAAAGGCCTTTTTTTTTTTTTTCTTAAACAAAGAGAAACTGCTAACACAAGATTTAATTCTATTATGCAAAATGTACTTGTTCTTTCTATATGTCTCCTTTAATTTCCATTCCGAGATTTTATAAACAAGCACTTGGAGAATGCAAAAGTGGAGGTTGTTTTGTAACATCCTTTCATTAGAATGCATTTGTTTCTCTTCCAAATATTTACTTCCTCAGAAAATGTAATACTGCTGGATTTGTCCCAGTAAACAAGGAAAGCAGGATTCTTAGTTGGTCAAAATCAGCAAGGCTTCAGTGAAGATTTTTCTCGATTCTGCTCTGACTCCCCTCATAGATTTGAACACCACCATTTTCTGGAATCTATGCCTCAACCGAGGGTCTTAACTGCAACCCATAGGTAAGCTTGTTATTTGATGTTTAGAACCTGCTTTGTCTAACTTGCTGTCCAACAAGCCTTTTGCCCTATTAAGACAGAGTATATAATCCTAAAAATTGCACTATGCATGCAATAAGCCTGTAAGGATTCGTTTAGTGCAAAACAAATTGTCAAAAGAGAAGAAGCAACATTAAAATTGATCTATAAAGAACAGCTTTAAAAAGGAAAAAAACAAAAACAAAAACAAACAAAAAAAAACCAACAACCATAATTTCCAGAAAATATTATCCCTGCTGGTCTTCTCTCCACTGAAAATTCTATGCTTCTGAATTCAGTGCTGTCATAATAGTCCGTAATTACAATGTGCTCATTATATATGGATATTAATTATGCCACATAAATCAATTCCTCTTGATGCTGTTGGCTGGTTTTCAATAGAACCTAGAGGTGTGTCCAGCTGAATCTCCATTGTACCAGAATAAATGTCAGTCCTTGCCTAAAAAAAATTACGGTCAAAGGGCAAAAACTAACAAGTATCGGGGAAATAAAATAAATGTGGTAGGAATGATAAGGGGTTAGTTTAACACAAATAACGTACATTGTTGTAAGAAAGCTTAGGTCACAATTTCTTACTTAGGAGAGAGCAATATTCTGTACATGAAATGTCAGAAAGGAGTCTCCTTTATTTATCCAGGGACTTAATCAACTCAGAGGTACCTTAATCCTATAAAATTTATTAGTTAAAATTCGGTTCAAATACTTTGGGTGTTATAAACAAATCCCAGGAATATTATGCTATGTATTGATTCCCAGAATAACTTCTTTAAACAGCACACATGCCAAGGCAAATATTTTAAGCTTTGAGGTCAATTTAGAAAGAGATTTTAAGAGATTTGTGGGTAAGCAGATATGTTTGAAATTTGGTGTCTAAATCCCCAGTATTAGGTACGCAAAAACTAAAAAATGAAAAATAATAATTCTATCCTCGAAGTTTGAAGAAGGTACGTGCAAAGTACTGGTGCACCTTGAATGTAAAAAATCCCTTTAACTAGAAGAAGATATTAAAAGAACTATTTGATATTTAGGTGTCTTGATTAAAAAGCAGTAATAAATTTACAAGTCAAACCAGCTTCATAAAAGACACGAACAAATGCAAAAACAAAAGATGTGAATGGAGATTGACTAAGGAATAATGAAGACAATACACTACACATGACAATGCATAATATTTATTTAAAAAAATATACAAGCTCATGATCCACTTTAAACATGAACAAGAAAACTTTTAAAATTTGAATCAATTATTCTAAGTCCTTTACACTTTTGGTGTCTAGATTTAGAAAACATGTTTTTCTAAACTCCAGTAGCATTTATGGCACTTCACTGACTGGGAGGAAAGGACGCACCTACTAGTTCCTTTATACTTTATATTTAGAAGTAAATTACATTTTATAAGTAAAACTGAATATAAGGGAGTGAATTCAACATAAGAAAACAAGAAAAGAAAGGCACAAAAAAAAAGTCATGAGTGAACTAGGATTTTGGCACCAAGATCACAGAATCACAAAAACGTCTAGGTTGGAAAAGACGTTGAAGGTCATCCAGTCCAACCATTAACCTCACACTGACAGTTCCAAACTACACCAGATCCCTCAGTGCTATGTCAACCCGACTCTTAAACACCTCCAGGGATGGGGACTCCACCACCTCCCTGGGCAGCCCATTCCAATGCCAAACAACCCGTTCTGGAAAGAAATGCTTCCCAATATCCAGTCTAAACCTTCCCTGGTGCTACTTGAGGCCATTCTCTCTTGTCTTATCGCTTATTACTTGGTTAAAGAGACTCATCCCCTGCTCTCTGCACCCTCCTTTCAGGGAGCTGTAGAGAGCTATGAGGTCTCCCCTCAGCCTCCTCTTCTCCAGACTAAACACCCCCAGTTCCTTCAGCCGCTCCCCGTACGACCTGTGCTCCAGACCCTGCACCAGCTCCGTTGCCCTTCTCTGGACACGCTCGAGTCATTCAATGTCCTTTTTGGAGTGAGGGGCCCAAAACTGAACACAGGAATCGAGGGGCGGCCTCACCAGTGCCGAGTCCAGGGGTCAGATCCCTTCCCTGTCCCTGCTGGCCACGCTATTGCTGACACAAGCCAGGATGCCATTGGCCTTCTTGGCCCCCTGGGCACACTGCTGGCTCCTGTTCAGCCGGCTGTCAATCAACATCCCCAGGTCCCTCTCTGACTGGCAGCTCTCCAGCCACTCCTCCCCAAGCCTGTAGCGCTGCTGGGGGTTGTTGTGGCCCAAGGGCAGCCCCCGGCATTTGGCCTCATGGAAACTCCTCCAGTTGGCCTCAGCCCATGGCTCCAGCCTGTCCAGGTCTCTCTGCAGAGCCTCCCTGCCCTCGAGCAGATCAACACTCCCACCCAACTGGGTGTCACCTGCAAACTGACTGAGGGTGCACTCGATCCCCTCATCTAGATCATCAGTAAAGATGTTAAACAAGAGTGGCCCCAAAACTGAGCCCTGGGCGTCACCACTCATGACCAGGCACTAACCATATTTAACTCCATTCACCAAAACACTTTGGGCCCAGCCATCCAGACAGTTTTTTACCCAGAGTATTGTATACATATCCAAGCCATGAGTAGCCAGTTTCACCAAGAGATTGTTGTGGAAAACGGTGTCAAAGCCTTACTAAAGTCATGGTAAACAACATCCACAGCCTTTCCCTCATCCAATAGTTGGGTCATCTTGTATTAGAATGAGATCAGGTTTGTCAGACAGGACCTGCCTTTCATGAACCCAAGCTGACTGGGCCTGATCCCCTGTTTGTCCATTATATGACACGTAATGGCACCCGAGATAACCTGCTCCATGACCTTCCCTGGCACCGAGGTCACACTAATAGGTCTCTAGTTTCTTGGATCCTCCTTTCTCCCTCTCTTGTAGACAGGTGTCACATTTGCCACCCTCCAGTCTAATGGGCCCTCCCCAGTCATCCATGGTTTCAGGTAAATCATGGACAGTGGCTTGGCGAGCACATCTGCCAACTCTTTCAACACCCTTGGGTGTAACCCATCCGGTCCCACAGACTTGTGTGTATCCAAGTGGTTGTTATAATATTATATAATGTTATAAAGATCAGGAAAAATATTGTGCTAGTATTCATAGAGAAGTAGCTATGCTAGATATGATCCATGGACCCCATTAGCTAACTTTCTAGATGTGTGAGTATTGCATACTGGAAACCTATGGCATTACCATATGGATTATTTTTCTCTGTTTTAGTCCACCTGTAACTGCATACTGTAAATGAATATAAAATCATTAATTGCTACCTTTTGAAATATTGTGCTGATTTTACACAGGATGGAAATACTTCTTTCAACATAGAGAAAATGGCATTAAATCTTCCAAGGCAACTAGCTGAGTAAGCAAATTATTTAGCACATGAAAGAAAGTGTCATGACAAAAAAAAATATTATTAAAAAGAACCCTCCAGTTATCTTCTGGCCATTGGGTTCCATTATCAGCCTCAATGAAGTAGCAAATGCTAATTAGCTCCTGGGGGTAAAAAGGGCAGTTCCAATAACAGCTATAATGTCGAAGGCAAATAATGTTATAAATGGAAGTGATAACTACACTCTTGCATCAGCAACTAGATCAAAGTGAGTTTTTCATCAACACTCACACTTCAGAGTGAAAATAAGAGTATAAGAAATAAACAAGTTGTCAGACAAATGCTGCAGGAAAATTAAACAGTAGGCTAGTCTGGTTTTCTTAGCTGATACTGTAAGTGACAACAGCAATAAAAAAAAAAAAAAAAGACTTTTGTCTAAATGTTACAGAGATGTCAGACATTATTGAATTTTCAAAGATTTTATTTTTTTAATTCATTAAGTCTAAGTGAATTATATTCTGATTATTGATTTTCCTCTACACACTTCCTTATTTCAGACTTTCTTCTGAGTAGCTCAGATATAGATTTTTAAATGTGTGTATGGTTTTTGAAAAATACTTAGAAAACTATTTGCATTTTATGCAATCCAAGATGACATTTCAACATCCCAGAAATTCCTTTATATTTCCATATATTTTCTATATATTCAATAATTAACAAGAAATTTATGAAAGCGTAAAGAATATATGAAGAACATTAAGCACTTTTTCCTTTGAGTCTCCTCTCCAAACTTGTATTTTACATTATTAATTTCTGCTCACACATCTTTCATCATTCTTTTACCCAATCTTGCACAATAACAATGACAAAAAAAATCTAGCTTATTAAATAAATCCATTGAAAAGGATCTGTAAAAAAAACTCTTTTCCAAAGTGTTACACATTAAACCAAGTCAGTTTTTGTCAGTAGCTCTCCTATTGGAATACTCTTTCAGAACCTAATTTCTCTGGTAAATCTTTCTTCTAATATCTAGCCTAAATATATCAATGGACAGCTCTTATATATTCTAGTAACAATGCTATAAATTTCTTTTGATTTTCCTTACCTCTTTGTCTTCAGTTGGTGAGAGTATTTATATTCCTTCTCAGGCTTCTTCTCTGTATCCTCTCATCAGACAAGCAATCCAGTTTGCTAATCACTCTGGTATCTCCTCTTCTAGTTTGTCTCGGGCATCAGTCCAGTTTTGCTGAATGTGAATGACCACAAAAGTAACTTTTATTATGTTTACATCAGGATCACTTGTATCTACTAGCCTTGTTGAAGATCATTATTCTTTACCTATTTGTTTGAGATATGGCCTGAACCTGTGGAATACTGTATACATTCTACGGCATGTTAAGAGTAAAAAATATTCTGGTAAACTAAATTAACTTCTGGGATGAACCTTTCATTTGATGGCAGACACAGTTCATGATCTCTAATAAATCACTGAATACAAGGCTGAGGAACTGAAGTACAGCTAGCATCTACTCATCCAGCTGTGGCTGAACAGATTATAGAAAGGTAGCAGTCAATACCTTGACAGATTATTATACTAATGCTTCACCGCAATGATAAGAAAATGTAGATAAGTAAAGACTGTCCTCACAAGCGAGGTCCCGTGTTTTCAACTGTTAATTTATTAGAGCTCAGAAAAGACGATATAAATGCCTGGACATTTTATTCTTTTCCACATTGAATTTTAGATTAAAAAACTGTGGGAGAAGAAAAGTATCCTCTACTCATTTGATAAGGGAGGAAAAAGATGAAGAAATGATGGTTCAGATTCTGATCTAATAACTTAGTATTTTCTAGTCCCACTTTATTTGCTAGTACAGTGGTACTGCCTAATTCATTCCCACCATTTTTCAAAAACCTGGTGTTCTTTAGGCTATGAGAAAAATTCAAGTATTTAAATTGCTTGACAGTAAATTTGAATATATACTTGTGATTATTCTGTTGAAAGCAAAATGGAGAATGCTGTGATCCTGTATCAGATTACCTGTTGCTTCAGAACAAAATTATTATACTGCATACATTTAAAGAAGAAAAACAATTGAATTGTTGTCTTACATAACCGATTAAACACTCTATGATTATTTTATATGTTTAGGATTCTTTTCTTAGTGATAGAATGTATGTTCTGGAGGATGGAGACAAACCAGAACATGTAGCAAGTATCCTATGACTTTCCCTAAAAACACTTAGCAGTGAAAGAGTAAGATGCTCTGCAAAAAATCAACATAAGACCCACTTCGTCTTTCTTGTCTCCCAAAATTAAGTTTATTGCTTCATACAGCCAAGAATGGAAAGCTGTATTATTTTCCTGGAGTATTTTGTTGAAATAACAATTACTCTTGGTTTATGCCAGTGAATGAGAAGGATATGGCCTTAGTCAGATTTTTTTTAACTGTAATGCTTATTCAACAGCTGTGTAAGAAAATAACTTGCCTCCAAACCTGAACTTTTCTGATAGCTCAGTGCTTAGTGCATTACCAGTTACTGTACAGAGTAAAGGTATTGTGACATTGGATAAACATGCATGTGCTTATGACTGAAGTTCTTTTCTCTTACTTGCAAAACTGACTTTATCAATAGATTTATCATTCTCTACTTAGGAAACCACATCAGCTGAAGTGGCAAATGAGTCTGGCATTTAAATATTCTGAATTCAGTGGTGGTTTAACATGCAGAAATATAGTAGTCTCTTCTGTAAGTGAAGGGATAAATGCAACATAAGGCCTACATATTTTTTATGTGAAAATATGGTCTGTTTTGTGAATATTCATGATCAAATGCTTTATAATTTTATCTCCATCTTTGTGTTTCAATGCTGCCATATTGTGCCACTTCTAATTAAGTAATTAAAAAAAAAAAAAAAAAAAGTTACAGCAGAAAGTATCAGAAAAGTCTTTTGTACTTTCAGAGAATTAATAAAAGTATATGTGGAGGTAACACCTGTAATTTAGGCATCATAGTCTGTATGTTAAATGTAGATTTATCTCAACATAATACCTTTGCCAGAAAAAGCAGCACGGTGTACAGAGAGCTATATATGGGAAAACCACTTGTGACTTGGAGTATACACAATTATAGCTATGTAAGCATTCTGACAAAGTTTTACCTATTGTTATAACAAGTAGTCACACAAGTTGGAATGTAATTGAAGATCTACTGCATTTGGGAACTTCAATCTGCAAAACAGACATTTCCAAAAACATCCAAAGGTTCTATTAAACTGGAATAAACTTATTGTCCTTAATATTATTATTATTTCCTTTTGTTCTCCATATTTCTGACTGAGATAATATTTATTTTATTATCTTATATTTTGTTTAATAGTTTTCCATGAGAGATGATGTCTCTCTGTGTTGTGTCCAGAGGCTGAGTAGGATAACAAGATTTTGGACCATGATAGTTCCACATCATAAATTAAAGAAAACTAAAAACCAATGAAACAAAAACCCAACATTCAAAGTAGTCTTTCTTTATTCCCCCCCCC
>NW_020799097.1:14276856-14296333 GCF_003259725.1 Athene cunicularia
CCCCCCCCCCCCCCCCCCAAGCCTTAATTATCTCTTCCTAGGTAGCACAATTCAAGTCACCTTGCCAGTTTTTCAGCAATAAGAAATGTTCAACACTTCCTACTCATCCCCTTTCCAAACCACTTCTATAATGTATTTGTTCATCAGCTCTCAAGTCAACACAATGTTATGTAGGTGAAAATAAAATAAATTAATCGGCAAAAAAATCCTCTGGGGAAAGACATTAGTAAGGAAGTGCTCGATAGTTTACAGGCCTCTGCAGCAGATTAAGAGTTGATGCTCATGGAAATAGTTTTAAATAAAGAAACTTAAAGGAATAAAAGATACATCAACACATGCTTAGAGAGACTCTAAAATACTGGGCAATGAAAAAGAGGAAAAAAGATGGTTAATAGAGCTAAGAATCACTGATCCTTTGGTGTTAAAGGAAGATTTAAAATGTTACATGTCCATAATTTTACCTCACATGTTACAAAAATGTTATGAAAATCCATTCTCTTCCCAGTACCCTCCCAGCCTGCAGGTAGAACTGAACCCACTACTTCCAGTAACAGGGAAAATATGAGTTTGTCCCTGTAAAGTAACATCAGTTTACAAGAGGTAGGAGTATTCTACATTAACAAAAGGTAAGAGTAGAAATGTGGGTTGTTTTAATGGGTTAATTGACACTCCCAGAACAAAGGTTTTATGCTCCTAAGACTCTATTGCCAGTTATGGAAATAGTAGTTGAAAGCACCTCAAATGTAAATTAATTTTATCAATGGGTGTGAAAAACATTTCATTCCTCCATCGTTAATAGTGAAAAATGTTCCTCTAATGGGTGACAGGTAACATAAACGGTGTAGTAATGACCGCTGAGTTTAGTCTTGGTTTGGGTTTTTTATTTTCACAGTTTTTATCCTAAATCAGTCTCTAGGAATCTTTTCTTGTAACACAGAAAAAGAAATAGCATTTTCATTTGACTCCTATGTAGATTCAAATATAATTAGACAAAGTAAAAAGACAAGTCTTATTTTGAAGAGTTGTATTTATACTTAATTTCATAACATAAATAGTAAAGTATAAATGAAATGTCTCTACAATATTGCATAGGGAAAGGTTGACATGAAGGAAAAGTTGACTCAAAATGAAAATAAATTAAGAACTAAAAAACTGGATATAAAGAGATTGATATCAACAACCTGTAGAGAACAAAAAAACAAAGCCAAGTTCATATTTTAGAAGAAAAGCAATGTTTCAAGTGAGTACTGAAAATCCTTTTAACTTGACCAGAAATTAAGAAGCCTTTAGGACTTTTAAGTTGGCTTCTTGCATACTGATATATCTTAACAATATTTTATTTGCCAGAACTGTTGTGTAGCTACTATCCCACAATAACAAGATACATCATATAACCTTTGAAAGTAAGCCCATTTTTTTATAAATGAATTTCAGTAAAACCTATGATTTTTGCCATTAGACAATTGAATTTGAAAGTTTGGGCACATGCTTTTTGCATGTGCGCAAACATGCAAACAATTCTTACAATTCTAAAGATTTATGGAAGTAGGTAAATTCATTCATAAAGCCAAACCTTGAAGCACTGAGAAACTATCTGCATATATTCACAAAATATGCATGTTATTGTCTGATGCCAGAACAGCAACATCCTTGGCAGTGCCTGCCAAACTGTGCTTGCGTGCAAGCCAAGTGGAGACCACTGTGAACACCTGGGCATGTGCACATGGAAGATCATGGGGTGGCACATATGACAATGAGCTCCATGGAAATGGGTGGACTCTTTGAAGGAATTGTGGGGACTGGGAAAATAAAAGGACTGTGTATGCTTCTCTCAGGGCTCAGGGCTGGGATTTTGACATTATGTCTCTCTTGGGGGAGCTTGGAGCTTGTAGCATCCTTATCACCTGCACCAAGACTGAGACAACGGGATGTCACTGGATTAATGGTGGTAGTAACTGATCTTGCTGCATCTCTTCCATTTGCTTGCTTAGGTATTCTGACTTTTTCTTATTCTCTCTGTCCTATTGCTATTATTGCTTGTTACAGGAAATAGAGCTTACAAGGTTATATGACATCTAAGCTCATTTGTGTCTTAAATTCACCCCTAGGATCATTTAAGAACCCTCCCTGATATAGGATCAGGACATGCCTGATGAGACATCATCAACTGATAAACGAAAACTGATGTCACTAACCATAGAAATGGTTTGAGAGTCATGATTCACCTGTAAGTCAAAGGACCAAACAAAGTGCTAAAGCTTGGACAACCGGCCCAAGCCAGAGTTGACCTACAGATGAATCCTGTATATTTTATAACTGAAACCATTGTGTTAGTAGGTATAGTACCAAGTTATAACAGGCCACTTATGTTGATGTAAAAAGTGCTAAAACGTTGAAGTACTGGAGCCTGAACAACAGGCCCCAAGCTGAAGCTGCTTAGTCTATAATCATTAACAAAGTATGTAACTCACTAGTGAAATACGCAGCTTAGACAGAATATAATCAGTAGTGAGGAGAGAATGTATCCAACTCCCCTTGTTTAGCTTTGTTCAAGGCTGAGAACCCAAGTATCTGGCCTTGTTAGAAATTCCCTTGGTTTCCCCCCCAGAGCCCTGGCCAGGCTTTGGGTGGAATCCAACAGGAGAAATAAACCAGAAATTTTCCACTCAAAACAAAGGTGCCAGCTATTCTGGCCTGTCGATCTCTGCTATATAAGGCTGGACCCGCTCACAGCGACTTTGGCAGCCTCACCTGTGGGTGGACGCCCCGCGTAGGATTTCCCCCTTGCCGGGACAGGCTCTGCAAACCCTCGCTGTAACCGGGGCTGCCCGGCCACTGCGGGGCTGGGTGATGGGAACGTGTGCGAGTGGTGAGGGATCTTTCTTCATCACTATTTCCTCTCTCTTGTGTAGTAATGATTTGATGCATTACCCTGTTTTATCCTGTTTGTTGCTTTAAGTGCACTATTATGCTTTTTCTTACTGCATGTTTTCTGTATTACACTGTTACACTGGTTATCACCAGTAAAATACGCCTTCTCTTTTCACTCTGGTGTCTGAGTTTAATTGGTATCCTCAATCAGCAAAACAGTTATACACCATGAAGTTACCTTTACGTAAACAACAAAGAGTATATTTTAATCTCTTTAACCACATTGACTATGCTAATACAGTTTTGAATGCTCACATTTGGAAGAAATGATACCTTTCAGATAGATACAATAGGGTTCTGTTTTGTGAAGTGACTGAGACAGACATGTCTGCAAATTAAGGACTGAAGTTCTCACCATAATTGTCAGAGGTATTTTGAAGTGTCCTATTTTGCAAGCTGAAAGTTTCACCTTTGTTTTCAACTTAAACTGAATACAAGAAGTTATGATAAAAATTAAAATTTCTCTTTTGTAGGTCTCATTGCTTAGATTGAAATAATAACATAATTATTTAGACTGTGGCCAAACTGTCTACAGTTTCAGAGTTGCTCCACCCAGTCATGATGAAACCATAATTATGACAGAACACAAAACTTTAGAGACAGGAGTAATGACATTCTAATTGACACAAAAAAAGAGAAATACCCATGTTCAAAGTAAGAGCAGTAACTCAGAATTGGTTTTGTTGTGTCTCTTCTCTGGTGGAACTTGAAAACATCGTGAACATCAGATGTTCTCGTTTGGTAAAGAAACAGACATACATTTGCTTCCACATACTTCCAGACTAATTTAAAACTCCTGGGGTCATTTAGGGGAAACATTCACAAAACTTAGTTCAAATCTAGCCAAAGCTTCCTCCATAATCAGTTTAAATCAGTGGAGAGGAGTCTAATTTAAAGGAACTTTATTTCTGTCTAACTTTTAGATATGTAAAATATTTGCTGGTGCATTTAATATAGCTATTAATAAAGACAGGTGTCTTCATAGGTTTACAGGACACGTTATAAGCAAGCTATCTAAAATGGGTGAGTTGGATTGCTCCAAGGCTATAATGAATGAGTGAATTGCTGTCCCAAAATACAATAAGCCTGTGGAAATCCTTGTCTTGCCAGAAACATTGGGGACAGAGAGTGTATTCTAGCTGCCCAACTCTTAAGTGCCCAAACTGAGCTGCTTTCAAAGCCATCCATAACCATTCCAGTTGTATCTGGAAGAAAATGTCTCTAATAAGCATTATGGGAAACCAGTCTCAATAGGCTGAATTTATAAACATCTTTCAGAGACTCTTTCTACTAGCACCAATGGCTTTACCAGAGGGGTTCCATTATTTTCTCCCTCTCTCTCTTTGCCTTACTCCTCTTTTTATACATAACAAAGATATTACTAAGAAGTTAGTTTTCAAAAATTATCTGGAGCCCTGTGCAAACAGCTAAAACTGCAGAGAGACCTGGACAGGCTGGAGCCATGGGCTGAGCCCAACTGGAGGAGTTTCCATGAGGCCAAATGCCGGGGGCTGCCCTTGGGCCACAACAACCCCCAGCAGCGCTACAGGCTTGGGGAGGAGTGGCTGGAGAGCTGCCAGTCAGAGAGGGACCTGGGGGGATGATTGACATCTGGCTGGACAGGAGCCAGCAGTGTGCCCAGGGGGCCAGGGAGGCCAATGGCATCCTGGCTTGTGTCAGCACTAGCGTGGCCAGCAGGGACAGGGAAGGGATCTGACCCCTGTACTCGGCACTGGTGAGGCCGCCCCTCGGTTCCTGTGTTCAGTTTTGGGCCCCTCACTCCAAAAAGGACATTGAATGACTCGAGCGTGTCCAGAGAAGGGCAACGGAGCTGGTGCAGGGTCTGGAGCACAGGTCGTACGGGGAGCGGCTGAGGGAACTGGGGGTGTTTAGTCTGGAGAAGAGGAGGCTGAGGGGAGACCTCATCGCCCTCTACAGCTCCCTGAAAGGAAGGTGCAGAGAGCTGGGGATGAGTCTCTTTAACCAAGTAATAAGTGATAGGACAAAAGGGAATGACCTCAAGTTGAGCCAGGGAAGGTTTAGACTGGATATTAGGAAGCATTTCTTTCCAGAACGGGTTGTTGGGCATTGAATGGGCTGCCCATGGCAGTGGTGGTGTCCCAATTCCCTGGAGGTGTTTAAGAGTCGGGCTGACATAGCACTGAGGGATCTGGTGTAATTGGGAACTGTCAGTGTTAGGTTAATGGTTGGACTGGATGATCTTCAAGGTCTTTCCCAACCTAGACAATTCTGTGATTCTGTAATAAGTGACAGTAAATGTAAAAAACATTACAAGACAAATTTGATATTATAACAGGTAATTTCAGGAAGGTTAAACTATTTCACAAGTTGACCTCTGTACACTAGTATAGTGCATCAGACATAAAGCTCACTCTACAATAAGGCAAAAAGAATTACCTGTAAAACTGAGTATATAGAGGAAAAAATCATTATTTCTTTATATATTTACTTGATGTTTATTAGGGAAGGTAAATAAATTTGATATATTATTATAAATATGCATGGTCATGGTTAATAGAAGTTGAACAATTATGAATCATAATTAGATGTCTTGGGGAGGCAAAGAAACACAAATAAAGGCTGGAAGGGACACTGCCATCTAGTGATGTGATAAATAGTTAACCAGATAATATATCAAAAAATTTTTTGGTGATGTTATAGAGCAATAAACACAATTCTTAAAGAAGAGCTAATGCATTAAAGCTCAACAGACCCTTAAATTGTGAGACTCATTTTCTGATCCATTTAAAAAATAATCGTCTCAGTAATATTGTACTTCAGTATGAGATTGTTCTGCTTATAAAGAGACAGATATATATCTCTAAGACAGTGAAATATTCTCTTAGAAAAAGTGTAATACTGAGCATAATTATACTTACTTTTTCTATAATAAAATCAGGGAAATATAAAAGAAAATTTATCAGGCTAAACTAATATCAATTAAATGTAATTGCTTCACTGCTGGCTCTGAACTCCAGTATCTGCAGTACTGTGCTTTGTTGTTATTACATTATTCTCCAGAAACAATGCTGAAATTTTCACCAGGATGTACTGCATAATCTGACTCTACTTCAGGGTAATTTTTTTCTGCTACACTGCAAAAAGAAAATACAAATGAATTGTTAATTACAGTTCTCTTACTTTTCACAAAAATAAAATTTCAGGAATCTCAGGTTATGCTATATCTGGTGCTGACAAGTACTGCCTGTTTAAAAGCAAGCCCCATACATCAGCTGATCTAGTACAACATTTCTAATGAGTTCTGTATCTAAATAATAATGATATTTTTTTATTTTTAATTGCTTTACTAATGGTGAATACATATGTATTGTCTATAACCATTCTATTCACTATATATATATCCATTGTATGTATCCATGATATTGACTCTTAGTGAAACAATTAAAATATTTTATAGTTCTGACATCACTCTTTGATGAATTAACATACAGAAATCATTAGAAAAGTTAGATCAATTGAGAACTATTATATGAAAGTAATTGCACTACTGAAAGGGTTAAATACAATTCACCTGAGAAGGGAAAGAAAGGATTTAAGATTAAAATTAACAGGGAAAAAGCAAGAATGTCTAAAGCAAAATGAAATATGCTGCAATAAGATAGTTTTTAGATATTATTCTACATGTAATAGAAAAAGAGGAACAAAAATAAAACGACACAAGGAGCAAGGGAATAAATATTGATATTGCAGGAGCAATTGACTTGACATCATAATCTCTTGTCAAGCTGTAGAGCATCTCTTACTCTTGCATTGACATACAGCAGCTCCAAATGTCATCCTAATTATACCAGTGGAGCAAAGTGTCCTTAGGGAAATACAAAGTGGAAACAAACAAACACAGTCTTCCCATGCTGCGGGAATGGCACTTACATTTCCATTTTATTGTTGAGGAATACCATGTTTGATATGGATCTAAAACATTAGCCATCATTTATTTATTTGGCTGCATTTGTCTTTATTGTATGTTATAGATATTTTCATCTGTAATGATGGTGTTTCTCTGTAAAAAAAGCTTTGCTATTTTTTTCAAATCTATGTTCTAAGTAAAATATATGTCCTATTAAGGGCCATTTGAATTACTAAAAATACAATTACACTTCATTCTAATTCTCAGATTTTTATTTTCTTATTCTTTTCCCCAAGCCAAATTTTTTAATATATTTTTCTCACCAAATTCTTGTGAAGAAGCAACACATGATCAATCCCTTTATACAGATGAAGAATAGAGGCACAGAAAGAAAAAGGCCAGATCTTCAGAAAACATAGTCATTGTAATTCTTACAAACAGGAGAAAAATGCAACCCAATTCTTCGTTTTCTGCTTTGAATGAGGATATACAGAGATAAATTTCCTTGCAGAAGTCTAAAAGAATACCTTTCCAGACGGGGCAATGCTAGATTTCACCTTTAGAGAAAACAAAATGCAGCAGCCAGATAAATAGAAACACAGTAGAGGAGGAGGAGGAGGAAGAGGAGGAGATGGAGGAGGTGGTGGTAGTAGTAGTAGTAACATCAGCAGTAATAGCAGACATTGTGACTTCAGGTGTCTCCTGGAGTGGCTCTTCCTTGATTGGAAAAAGTTGCAGTGCTATAGCACAGCCCACAAATCAGAAATTTGTTGGAATGGACAGCAGTTCATGGCATTGACCAGCTTGCAGAGCAGATCGACACATTTCTTCTCCTAAATTCTTGCAGAGGCAGTTTCTACACCCGGGACTTGCAGATGTTCTTTTTTATATGTTCAGTCACCACAGAATTTTTTTGACTTTATTCTAGCAAAGCATATATTTTTGATTGTGGGTGAAGTTTTCCACAGAAAATTAATCTCTTCTCCATAATATGTACAACCTATCACAATTTATAGAGTAGTTCACATTCACTTTCATCATAAAGCTTTCAAAGGGCCACAATACATAGAAAGGAAGATTCTTCTCAGAAGTGAAACAAGATGGTTACCTCAAAAAGTCCTATCTTTGTATGTCAAAATTATTTCCTTAGTGGAAAAAGTTGAGAATAAGTGGAAGTTTGGGCTGTAGCCAGGGATGTACATCATCCTCCTCTTCTCACGGAAATTACATAGGATGGCTTGGATCAGAAATATATCTTCTACATAGTCTCCTCAATGACAAATATTTATACATGGTTGCAGTAACTCCACAGATATGCAGAGCTGGCTTTTTTGAATTTATTGTGTTGGTGGGATCTATTTCTCCCTTATGAGTTACACCCTCACTCTCCTCTGAGGATTTATCAGAATAAGGGCATCATGCAAAGAATTTTCATTTTGCTTTAACTTCTCTGACATAGCCTCAAACCAAAGTTTGTGGGGTTTATTTCTGATGTTTACTTCCACTGTTGTGCTTGTCTTAATACAATAACCTGAACCAGGAGAAACGCTGTAGAATTAGGAGAGGTTGATGATTGCTGAACTGATCTATAACTTGTGTGTTGAAAGATATAAACCATATATGAACCTTAAAACCATTAGCATGTATCAAAGATTATTAGTTTAGAAGCCATTAAGTATAATCAACATAACTGTGATTTTACCCCAGTTAAAGTTTTAAACAAAATAAAAAGAAAAAAAAAGAAGTACAATATTATATTAGAAGAATAATACTGAAAGTAACAGATAACTTCTAATATTGCCTGGCATTCTCTGCTAATAAACTACAACAGTGGTATATAGTGGATTGATTACATTACATGTTATTGCATATATACTGTCACATATACACATTACCATATGTATTTCATTATTCCAGAACTCGTAAGTCACAACATGTATTTTTCAGTATAAACTTATTGGCTTCTATAAAGTTTTTCTTTCATTCTGAACTATATTTCCTTAATATAAGTATAAATTAAAAGAAGAAAAATATAAATGCATCAAACATACCACAAACTGCAAAATATTTAGACACCACGTCTAATTAATTTAATCTAAAGTGTGATTTAATAGATAATATTTTTGTTTAAAATTTAGATTAAAAAAGAAAACACCTTTCTATCACAGTTTTTCTGGAAAAATAATTTTGTTGCTTCTTAGGCAGCTCTAAAACTCTGAACTTTTATGTGTCCTGTTTAAAATCCTTGCCATTTCTTCTTTCATCTTTTTTTTTTTTTTTATTTTATTTTTAATAATATCCCCACTGTAGTGTTAGAAAAGTGGAAGCACTGCTCCTCCAACTTTGCATGTAGTTTTAATTGCATCCCTGTCTTGGACAGCCATCATCATTAGAATAGAAGACTGAAAGATAAGACTGAATCTTTGATCATTTGATTTGCAGAGGTAAAAAAAAAAAAAAAAAAAAAAAGAGTTAATATAAGAAAGAGACAGGGAGATCATAGGAAATTGTCTAACAGGCCACACTCAGAGTGGTGATCAATTGTTATTAATCAGACTGGCAGCCTGACACAAGTTAGAATCCCCAGTGATTGATACTAGTCCCCACACTGTTCAACTTCTTCATAAATGATGTGGATGATGGGCCCTCATCAAGTTTACTGTAATCTGGGTGGTGAGGTGGGCATGTCAAAAGAGAGAGACATCTTACACAGAGACATGGACATGCTGGAAAAGTGAGCTAGGAAGAACAGCATGAAATTTAACAAAGATAAGTGCAAAGTCCTGCACTTGAGGCAACACTTTAGCACTTTTTACATCAGCATAAGTGAGTTGGTATAACTTGGTATAGCACCTACTAGCACAATGATTTTCCGTTATAAAATATACAGGATTCATCTGTAGGTCAACTCTGGCTTGGGCCAGTTGTCTGTCCAAGTTACTTCAACTTCCAACCTAGGCTGTTCTATAATTCTATGAAAAGGCAGGAACTGTAACTGGAATGATCAGATAGGTGATTTGCAGAGATTCCAGACAACGTTAATGAAGAGGACAGCATTACTGTGAAGCAGTGGTTTTAGGGCTTCCTCGTGTAGTGGTGGTGGAATGTGAAAACATTTCAACTGAAATAAAATTTGCAAAATTTAAATAGCTCCTAAATATTAGCTTCTATCACTCTAAGCAGTCATTTGTAAGTCAGCCCTCATTTCCTGCTCTTCATTCCAGCTGGAACGTTTAATTTTTAATGGAAACCCTATCTCTACCATGGAAATCAAAAGTCTGAGAGGTCAGATTTTGCTGGGGAGAGCACAGCTGCTCAGCTAGCCTGAGTCAAGACAGCTACTGGAAGAGAGAAAGCCACCAGGACACCATCTCAATAGGGCTGCTAAATGCTTCTTACGGCCTTATTGCTTCTTTAATGCCTCATTGAAAGGGACTCTTACAGAATGTACATAAGTAGGATAATCTGCATATTTAATATTGACCAGATTATGCCCCTCTAGAGGTAATGATTTAAAATACTGATCACATTTATAACAGAGAAAATGTATTCAAATAAAATATAGTAATCATTTATTTCACAGTTGATTTGAAACACATTGTTGAAATGAATGCTTTGGGCTTCCTGGAAAAAAAAATATTAAATGAATGAAAAATCAAACAAAACTCTTAACCTTTATAATGGTGTGTATTTGAGACAAAGGAAAGAGAGAAGTCCTGATTGAAATCTGTATTACCACAGTGATATCATGTTTTCCACTCTCATGTCTACCACACTACTGGAAACTCTTTAAAGAGTATAATGAAAATAATAATCCTTTAGGTAGTTACAGCAGGAAATGCTGCAGTCAACTGACTACACCTCATGTCATGTGACAAAGAGGTAATCTTTCATCCCGCTTTCCTGTCAGATAACTGAGAACAAAAATAAGGAGCAGTTTTTGTCAGCATGCCTGTATGTCACAGTAACTGTTGCTCCCAGTGGAGCAGTTAAAGACAGCAAATTGACATTAATTTTAAAACATTTTTAACAGTTACCTCTAAGTCCTGTACATATGTCTTATTTGAGTGGATCCCTTGAAGTCAGCTGGATTACTTGCAGAGTCAGTTAAAATCAATGGGAACAAAAGTAACCAAACTCAGCAAGATTTATTCTTATATTTGAAAATGTGAGACCACCTCTATTGAATAAACAGCCCTGAAGTAATTTTATATGGGTTTTTTTTAATAACTTTACCTGAAGAGTCATCACCTTCCTTTCATTGTAACACTTATAACTTCATACACTTTGAACCTGGCACAAAATGGACTCTTTCAGAGAACCTGTGGGTTGCCAAGATTACAGATATTATATGCTTCTTAATCAAGGACATTATGATTTTACAGGCATACACACTTTGAGAAAGAATAACTTTTCAAAAATCAGACTGGCTTTTATATATTCTTCATAAACAGAAAACACGTAAGAAACATTTTCCAAGACAGAATTATAGAGAAATCTGTGTTGCTTTAGTCTGAAAGCTTGGAGTGGAAAAGATTTTATTAAAAAAAACAAACCAAAATAAAACAAACTTTTATTGGAAAGTATCATGAATTTCTGCTTCTTGTGCTTGTGATTTCTGAAAACTCAGAAAATAGCTGAGAAAGGGTGAAATGACAAGAGGTATAAGGGGCTGAAATGGAGACAGAGTACCATAGATGAAAGACAACTGTTAAAATATCTTGAGAGATTAATTTTAGATAAGACAAGTTAGAGAGTCTTATTCTAAAGTATCTGGTATACATAAATGATATATTCTAACATTTGTCCTTTTGAAATTGCTTTTAAACTTGTAACTTGTTGCAGAAAAAGGAAGGATTTCGAACACCCCATTGCTTCATGCACATACACAAAAAAACAGGAAGAAAGAAAGAGTGAAAGTCAGCACTGACCAATAGAGAGCATGTTTCTGGACTGAATTCTTTTACTATGTACAAAATTGAAAACCAGTCTTGCTGATGTCATTATATGCTGCCTTCTGATGGTCATTCTGAAATGCCTTTTCACTACCATCTTTAACAAATGTGTTCCCTGTACAAATTCAGATATATTACTTCCTTGGGAAAAAAAAAAAAAAAAAAAAAAAAACAAAAAAACAAACCACAAACTGGGAGGGAAGAAACATGGAGTAATGCTGTGTGGGTAACTCTGTTGAGTTTTAAATTATCTCTTACTCAAAGCAAGAGTGGCCCTGAACATGTAACTAAAAGATTTCCATAGTCCCTCTTCCAAAACATTAGGTAGCATTTGTTCTTTTCTTTTTGGTTATAACCTGAACACTGAGATGTTGCAAGTTCGTAAAAATATCCTGCTACTCAGAGTAGAGATACTAGCACTTTTTTCTTCTTTTTAATGTAAGATCAGGGCACTTGGACTGAGAAAGTTATTTTAACTTGTTTTGAACACTTCTCCTGCTTGTTCAAAGAGATCCCTAGTGCTAAAATCAGTTTAGGTACGGAGAAATAAAAGGTCAACATCTCCAATGCCACCATTAAGTTTCTGTTCACTAGTGGTTCAGGTCCTTTTAACCCCTTCTAAAAAGTGATATAGTTTTGACAGATTCCTTGCAGTCTTTACAGCATTTCCATGTGGAAAAATGGAATTGAATACCCTTAGGCAGAGAATAGACATGAAAGTAAGTGAGTATTGTTGTTACATGACCACCACCAGCTTTGAACCCCCCTAAATTTTGTGATTATAACTTGCTCTTTATTGTCTGAAAACCTGTAGGTGAAACGAATGAGGAAGTTGACTTATGTTAGGAGCAGGCAAGGCACACACTGCTTAGCCTGGCAAGGGCTGAAGCTCTGAACTCAGAGGCACAACTCTGTATCCCTTCACCCTGGTAGCTTAAAAATACAATGTACATAGAGAGTTAGATGACAGCTGGTTGTGTGATTTAACAATAATAGTTTTGGACCTACATTTTTAAAATTTCACTTAAATCCCATTTATAAGAGCCTTCACAGCATCCTGTCCATCATAAGTGACATCTAACTAGGACTAATGAGTTTAAAATGAGAAAAATAAATGTCTTTTTCACAGTAAAGTCCAAATAAATATTCTTTTCCACCACCCTACTAGCAGTTGTCAAGGGATGGCAACAGTGAAAACTATTCCAGTGAAAACTATAATTGGTTCTTGTTTTTTTAGGTATTCAATTATCCTTTCTCAGAAGTAAAATGTTAACGATTAACAAAGTCATAGAAACAAAGCAACACAAAGAAAACAAAGCTCAAAACAACCATCAACTCAACAAAAGGAGAAAAGGAATTCAGGGTCAACTGAAAGATGAATGTGGTATGAAGTTAGAAGCAGAAAAATATTTTTTCAAACATAAAATCTGTGTCAGTTCTCTCACCTGTTTACTAGGACTCCTTATTCATGCATATTCATGTTAAAAAAAGTTTATAGTAAGTCTTCTGTGATAAATCTCATCCTTTAAAAATGTTTCATTATTTTCTCTTCATCACCTGAATGCAGAAAATTATGGAGGCATTTTACTCTGTTGGATTTCCTCTTGCACATGAGGCAGCTATTTGCCCTTGCAGCAAAGAAGGGTAACGGTGTCCCGGGCTGAATTAGGCATTGATGGCAGGTCAAGAGAGGTGATCCTTCATTTTGACTCAGCACTGGTGAGGCCACACCTGGAGCACTGCTTCCAGTTCTGAAAACATGTACAAGAGAGTTATGGACATACTGGAAAGTCCAGCAAAGGGTGACAAAGAGAAGGCTCAGGGGGTTCTTATCCATATGTATAAATGCTTGAAATGGGAGTGCAAAGAAGACAGGGCCAGGCTCTTTTCAGTGGTGCCCAGAGGCAATAGGCACAAACTGAAATATGGGAAGTTCTGTCTGAACATGAGGAAACACTTTTGCACTGTGAGGGTGATGGAGCACTGGCACAGGTTGCACAGAGAAGTGGTGATGTCTCCAGCCTTGACTGGAGATTGGAACTTTGAAGCCACTGGACACAGTCCTGGGCAACCAGGTCAGGGTGGCCCTGCTTAAGCAGGGGAGTTTGACTAGATAACCTCCAGGTATCCCTTCCAAGCTCAATCATTCTGTGATTCTCTGATTTTGGCTAGAAGTCCTAAAAATAACACTAAATCTATAGGTTTTATCCCATTAATTCTTAAGTTAAAATTTTGATCTATGGCCTAAACTTCATTGGATTTACAGATATAAATCTAGTCTATAAAGCCAGAATTATATCTTCAGACAATGGATTAAATATGATAAATTAACTGCTTAGGGTAAGAAACATATCTTTTCTGTTCTTGGAACTTATTATAAGACAATTCTGTTCTACTTGTTTTAGACACTATACTATATGCAACCTTTTGGAAAATAAGAAATATATATGTGTGTATATGTGTGTGTGTTTGAACATTTACACAATACATGCATATCATCCATCAATGGGACAGTTAATTCAAATATCACATTTTATTGTACATTACTAGTATGCAGGTATATAATGAGAAAAACATGGCATTTCAATTTCTTTTCTATACTTGTTCAGAAATTAAGTTCTGTAGTTCCTTTGAAATGAAGAAGGATTGATTTTTTATTTTTTTTTAGAGGACACTGAATTTTCTTTTTTATGTTTCTAAGTGAATGGTGTAGATCATTGTGGTTTGAACTCAGCCAGTAGCAAATTGCCACATGGCCAGTTGTTTACTCCCCTCCACACCTCACCACCCCCCTTCCCTGGTGAAATAGAGAAGGGGCAGAAGAAGAAATTTATAGGTTGAATAAAAAAATTAGTAATACTAACAAAAACAACAGCAACAATAGAACTCCAAAATGGGTAAAATGCAGCAGTGGCTCACCAAGCAGCGACCAGTACAGAGCCCGATCCCAGCAGCTATCCGACCACACCAGAAAATCCCGTCACGCTGACCTGGAAACCACGAAGAGGTCTGTGAGAGAGCACGTCTGCCTATATCCTGAGCATGACATCACATGATATGGAATGCTCCAATGATCAATCGGACCGACCCTCCAACTGTGCTTCATCTCAGCTCAAGGAAAGTTAACTCTATCCTGGCTGAAACCAGGACAATAATTTATATGATGAATCTCCTATCCCCTGTTTTTATAGAGAAACAAAGACAATTTCAACAAGTGCATCTCCTTTTCAACTAAATCTGTGTCTGCAGAACAGTTACAACCGGGGTATTTTGGGACTGGAAACCCCACAGAATCTTTAAATAAACTACAATGTACTAAAAGCATGAGAGAGATCATATAAAAGTAAAGATTCCATCTCAGGAGCTACCATATATACTTCTACTAGTCTGCTACTCTGTATCTTTGTTTTAAACATTTGCTGCATGTGTTAACTAGACTAAAATAGTATGTGCCTGTACCAGTAATGACTGAAACTCACCATATGTATGTCTTCACACTGCGTTCCAGACTGCAGTAGCCTACGAGGCCATGATGAGAGGCAGGTTCATAGCCTCATGCCCTTCTTACAAGGGTGCAACAGAGTAGCCCTTCCAGCTCCAGCAAAGGGGTTATGCATGCCTGGCACTGTGAAGCTGCACTATGTCCAACCTGGCATGCTTGAAAAAGGTTTTGCTAATATATCACTGGATTGTTGAGTTTCTGTATCACTAATATTTCACTTGATGCTGAAAGCTATTTGAGACATAACCAAAAGTTATAAGCAGCTGCAATAAAGAGAACAAGACTGTGATCTATCAGTTTTTCCGGTATATATTTTTAGTACATTTTTTAAAGGAAGAGTGAAGAACAAAGAAAGAAAATAGATATTTTCTCTTTGAAATTATTAACTCTCAAATAATTACACTTAGCCCCTGGAGTGCTGTAAAGATGTTAAAAATCTGCAGAGGAAATACATCTTTTAGGTGTTCAGACTTAAGCCCTCTTTATGGAAAAGATATCCAACAGTTTGCTGTTATCAAAATGAGGAGGTCATACCCTCTTGTTCCATCTATTTCTCTCTTCTGCTCTTAGCTGCACCCATTCATTTTGTTAGACCCCTCAAATGAGCCAGTTAAACTTATATGGCCTAAGAAAATAAACCAGGAAAAATGTGAGCAGCTTTCTTCTTATTTAGAATGAAACTGAAGTCTTCAGCAAAAGGGAGTCACTAGGATTTCAAATTTGAGGTGCTGAAAGGAGGTGAGGTGCTGAAACAATGAGCTGTTAACTTGGGTCAGCTCCCTTAAGACTGAAGCATATCAAGGCCTGTATTATTTCACATAATGTTAAGGACTTTATTAATTATCTATATTAGTTCAAATTAATCACATTCATGAAAGCGTCAGATCCTCAAATTGTGCCTTGCTCTCAGACCCAAATGCTTAATTTCAAGACCAAGAGACATGTCTCTTCCTATTCAGGAATCAAAATCACAAATTAGCTCTCACTATGCCATTTGTATCAAAATTTATAAGGTGTCAATCATTCTGACAAAGCATCACGTAAAAAGTGGGTGCCAGAGTTTGAGTTTCTTTTGCTACTTTTTGGGATATAGATCTCAATCTACTGGCAGCAAACCATTCCTATTAGGTTGTACAGAAGTCTCATTCCATTCAGCTGAAGTTCTGCTACATTATGTAATATAATGTGTAGTCCTTTTGGGTTGGATTGCAGAACAGCATCTATGTCTGGTTTCTCGTATATATTTTATGTGGATTTTAGTATTTAGGAAGCCTTACAAATATGGAAGCAAGTGCAAGTAGCCTGAGAGGAATATAGAGGAACTGTCTGAGCAGCCAGGGATCAGGTTATGAAAGCCAAAGCACTGATAGAATTAAATGTAGCCATGGACATCAACGGCAACAAGAAAAACTTCTACAGGAATGTCAGTGATAAAAGGAAGACTAAAGAAAAAGTGGGCCCTCTCTGGAAGGAAACAGGAGACCTGGTTACCTAAGATATGGAGAGGGCTGAGATACCCAACAACATTTTCGCCCCAGTCTTCATGGGCAAGGACTCCAGCCTCATTGCACAAGTTGCAGAATGCAAAAGAAAGAACTAGGAGAATTAAGAACCATCCACTCTGGGAGAAGATCAGGTTTGAGACCATCTAAGGAACCTGAAGGTGCACAAGGCCATGGGACCTGATGACATGTATCTGCAGGTCTTGAGGGAACTGGTGAATGATGTGGCTAAGCCACTATCTGTCATATTTGAGAAGTTGTGGCAGTCCAGTGAAGTTCCCACTGACTGGAAGAAGGGAAACATAATACCCTTTTTTAAAAAGAGAAAAAAAGAAGAGCTAGGGAACTACAGACCAGTCAGTCTCACTTCTGTGCCTGGTAGGATCAGGGAATGATCTTCCTGGAAACTACGCTAGGGCACATTGAAACTAAGGAGGTGACTGGTGACAGCCAACATGGCTTCACTAAAGGGAAATAGTGCATAATGAGTTTGGTGGCCTTCTAAAACGGGGTTACAGCATTGGAGAATAAGGGAAGAGCTACTGATGTCATCTACCTGGCCTTGTGCAAAGCATTTGACCCTGTCCCGCACAAATCCTTGTCTCTAAATTGGTGAGACATGGATTTGATGAATGGACCCTTCAGTGGATAAGGCAATGGCTGGATGGTCGCACTCAGAGAGCTGCAGTCAATCGCTCTGTGTCCAAGTGGAGAGCAGTGACATGCGTATTCTTCTGAGTGAGTATGGGACCAGAGCTGTTTAACATATTTGTTGGCAACATGGACGGTGGGACTGACTGTGTCGTCAGCAAATTTGCAGATGACACCAAGCTGTGTGGTGCAGTCGACACACTGGAGAGAATGGATGCCCATCCAGAGGGACCTTGACAGGCTTGAAAGATGGGCTCATTCAAACCTCGTGAAGATTAACAAATCCAAGTACAAAGTCCTGCACATGGGTCAAGGCAATCCCAAGCACAAACACAGGTTGAGTGAAGAGTGGATTGAGAGCAGCCCTGCGGAGAAGGACTTGGGTGGAAAACTGGCAACATTCACTTGCATCCCAGAAAGCCAACTGTATCTTGGGCTACATCAAAAGAAGTGTGGCCAGCAGGTCAAGGGAGGTGATTCTCCCCCTCTACTCTGCTCTTGGAGTACTGTGTCCAGCTCTGTGGGCCCAAACATAATAAGGACATGGACCTGATCAAGAGTGTCCAGAGGAGGGTCACAAAGACGATCAAAGGGCTGGAGCATCTCTCCTATGAGTACAGGCTGAGAGACTTGGGGTTGTTCAGTCTAGAGAAGGGAAGGCTCTGGGGAGACCTTGTAGTGGTCTTTCAGTTCTCAAAGGGTGCCTACAGGAAAGATCGTGGGAACTCTTTATCAGGGAGTGTAGTGATAGGATGTAGGGTAATTGTTTTAAATTGAAAGAGGGTAAATTTAGATTAGATATGAGGAAGAAGTTCTTCACTGTGGTGTCTGGGAAGAGAGAGAGAAAGAAAAATATAACTTTTTTTAAAAATGTTTAATACCAAAAATAAATTTGAGAGATTTCTCTTTGTAGATAGTGGTTCCTTTGAAGTTTTTCAAGAATTAAAAAGATATATAATGTGAACAGAATTGGAATAGGGTAAAACTCATTATCTGACATATCTCAGGAAAGTCAAGGTGACTCTAAAGCAAGAAGTGAACTATTGTCCACCTTTTGTTTGATATTTTGTCATGGTTTGAGCCCAGAGGGCAACTGAGCACCATGCAGCCGCTCACTGGCACCTTCCTCCTCCATAATGAGAAGAAAATAAAGAACAAGGTTCCGGATTCAAGATAAGGACAGAGTGGGAAGAGTAACCCTTTAAGGTCACAGGCAAAATATAGGCTCTTGGGGAAGAAAAAGAACATCAGGTTAATTCAAACACTAACAGCAACAGCACTTAACAGAGAGAGTAGGACAGTCAGAGGCATTAGCACATCTTAAAAACTTCCCCACACCTCCTTTCTTCCTGGGCTCAGCTTTGCTCCTGATTTCTTTACCTCCTCCTTCCCTGTGGTGCAAGGGACAAGAAATGTGAGGATGCGGTGAGTCCTGCTGCTTCGTCCTCCTCAGAGGTGGGACTCTTCACACTCTTCCCCTGCTGTAGCATGGGATCCCTCTGATGAGAGACAGTTCTTAATGATCTTTCTCTGATGTGAATCCTTCCCACAGGTCACATCGCTTCCATGCTCTGGCATGGATCCCTCCCACCTGTTGCGATCCCCCCCAATGCTGAACTACAACAGCGGGGGCTTCTGCCCAGAGTCCCAGCCTCCTTCAGGTACAGGCACCTGCTCTGGCATGGGGTTCTCCCCCCCTTCTTCACCAGTACCCTCCATGGGCTGCGGGGGCACAGCCTGCCCTCTCACCACGGGCTGCAGGGAGTCTCTGCTCCCACGCACCTCCCCCCCATCTTCTCCTCCTTTCCTTCATTTGACCTCAGTGTTCACATAGGTGTCCTGCTCTTCGCAACTCTTTCTCACAACTGTCTCTCCTCCTCCCAGGTTCTCTTTCTTACATACGTTATCACAGAGGCGCAGCCACCATCTTTAACTGGCTCAGCCTTGGCACAGAGCCGGGTCTAATTCAGAACCAGGGGACCTTCAAGAAACTTCTCACAGGGGCCACACCGTAACACACTCCTCTGCTACCAATCCCCCCCCCCCC
>NW_020799097.1:14296383-14323452 GCF_003259725.1 Athene cunicularia
CCCCCCCAACCACAGCACATCCTTGTAAGCAACTATATTCTTGAACTGAATAATTATTTGAAGGGAGAGCTAAATATGGGGGGATTTTATGCCAAATGACAATAGAAAAAAAAAAAATCGACAAGCTTGCAGGGTTTCAAACCCTTCTTCAAGCTTTTGTATTCCCAGTGTCTTCTTGGAAAAGCCCTACACGTATTCACATTCTGAGTAGCCTTAAACACATGAATATTAGTGAAGAGTGTCAATCTTCCCATTCATAAGCATTTGCCCAACTGGAAGTTAAATTCAGTATGACAAGGGTCAGATTTTTTTTTTTTTTTCTTCAGATCCTGTCAACTGCAATTTAAAATCAGTGAAGATTAACATTTTATTTCCTGAGGTAGCCGAATATGTGTCTAACATTTAGAATGTCTTTAACCTTGAAGTCTTACAAGTGAATCTCTGCACTCTTGATGGCCTAATTAGCAACTCATCCAAAATGCCTAAAGTGACCCTTAGGGCAACAGGTTAACTTGGTGGTTGCTGTCTTTCAGCCTCTTCGGGTAAAATTTAGGAAATCTTTAGTTTATCAGTTCTGTTTGCATTACCAGTTAAACACATACTTTAGCATTGTGATTTAAAATGTCAACCAAATGGTTTGAAAATTGTGCTTGGAAGTATTAAAGTGCAGCCAGTTATTGAATTAACTGAAAGGTCAGGAAGCATTGCCTTAAATTTTTTTATTAATGAAGTCCTAGACAGTGTTAGAAGGACAGACAGATAGCAGGCAAAGTATTCTGCAGAAACCAAAATTATCCAGATTACAATCTGGAAAATAGGAATTTGGGTGCATGCTTAAAAGTTCAGCTATTTACAATCTATAACTAATGAATAAGGGACATATTACATACTACATACAGTCGATAAGGTGATCTTTATGAATTACTGTCTAAATATGTGACATTTACAGTACAGCTGTAATATCTAGTGCATATATTGTACCTACTGTGAACAGTAGGAAAAGAAACTTGTAAATATAAGATGCAGAGAAGAGATGAAAGAAGATAAAAAAAATAAAAGGGTAGGAAAGACATTTCAAACAGAGCAGGAATAAGGTCCTATCAACGCCTGCCATTAAATATAATTTGCAAAACTACAGAGTTGCAGAGTTATATCTATAATTCTAACTATCTGCACTCACTATTATTTTCCATATAAAACATGTGAGAAGTTTAGTGGAGAAGATCAAAAAAGTATGAAGTGCATTTACATTAGTATGAGCAGGAAAAACTTCAATTTCAGTCAGTAAAGTTACTCTGTTACTGGTGGAGTAATATGAATATAAAAGTATACCCCCATAATTAATTCCATAAGCATGACAGGGAAAATAAATTTAGCTTTTTAGATTAGGTTGTGATAGCACATGTGAGAATGATGCACATGTATGTGAGGAGAATGTGAGAGATGGACAGAAGTGTCAGATAAACAGAAATTTCAGATGAAGAAGAGGACAGTCATGCTGATAAAACTGAAGAACACAGAGCAGCTATGAATACATATAAAATGTCAAGAAAACACTGAATGTGAGTGAGAGAGACAAAGCTACATAGCTATAGTACAGGCAAATATTGTCCTGGGTTAGAGGCAGAGGGATGATGCTGTGTCTGATGCTATTCCTCTCCCCTTTCTATTCAGAAATAATGAAGATTAGTTTAGAACATAGGCAACTAGAACTGTTCCAGCAGCAAGCTGTATAAGCATAAATTGTGTAGTTCCACTGATCTTAAAGGACCTATCTGAGGCTTTAATCTGGGCCAATGGTTAGAAGTGTAAGATTTTCATGGCTGGAGAGGTTGTTAGAATTATTCTATTTTTCTTTTATATAGGAAAGTATTAGAAATTTTAATAAACTTGAACTCTGAATACTCATCTGATGCAAACAAATGTGACAATTTCTTGCTTGACAGTCTTCAAAAATAGACTGTAAGAACACATTAAATTATGCATCTACATTGTAAAGTTTCTGGTTTAGTGAGTAGTTACCAAAAATCTTTGAAAAATCTGAAAACAGTATCTGTCAATCCCCACTCAAAGAGTCAGCCTAAAAAATTGTGTGTAAACTTAAAAATCTTAAAAAAACAAAGGCAACAATAAAAATAACATTAATAACATAGGTGATATTTTTTAATTTAATCGATATTGGATTGTCCAGTTACTGGGGGTTTTGACATTTTTTTTTTTTTTTTTTTTTTTTTTTTTTTTTTTTTTTTTTTTTTTTTTTTTTTTTTTTTTTTTTTTTTTTTTTTTTCCTGTATGCTAGAGTCTACCACTTCAGAAGTCAAGTATTATCAATAGAATAGCTTCCTTATCTCAGTAATGGGGACAATCCTGGACACACCTTAGTGTGGTTTAATAAAAAACCACATCTAATCTGCATGGCCTAATATCTGCCCTTCCACCCATTCTCTTGGGAACTGCATGACCAGCGTCACCATAGTTATTTCTTCTTCCCTTCCTACAATCAATAATTGGATGCAGAAACTGACCTTTCCAAGAAGGTGGTAAAAACATTTCTTCCTCTAAAGTGGTTTTGACCATAAGACTGCCTCAACCATGATCCCAAATTTTCCAAATTTTCCTGCATCAATTGCGGTTCAAATGGCAGCAAGCAAGGAAAGACAAGAGGCTTCATTTTCACTTAACAGACCTATCCAATAAAAGCCCTCTTGAATGAAAGAAGAAATGCACAAGGTTACGATTGCAAGCTGAAACATTTAGCTGTAGGTTACAACTTCAGCTCAAACATTAAACTGCATAAGACAAACCCATCCCTATAATAATTCCAATTAAAGTAGAGCTCAGTTCAGCTTCATATGTGGAGCTTCTAGGCCACAAAAAAATATTATAATTTTTAGTAATTCATTTCAGGTCAATACTGTCAACAGATTTTTAAGAGCTGAATTTTCATAGAAATAGTCTTTCAATCACAGTTTTCACTACTTATGTTTAGTGTTAAACTCCACTGATTTTGCAGAATGGTAGTTAAAATTATATATCTTAGAAATAGGGTATTCATTTTTTCACACTATCTTCACAGATCATGCACACAGAAGAAGCAGCAGGCAATGAGCTGGTTACTAAATAAACAATTCACAAATAAATGTTACTGCTTTCATTCCTTTTACTTATACTTTACACTTGCTTCCAGCATGTTTGCTTTCAGCTTTGCAGTGAAAAATATGCAGGATATTGTTTGGAACAGATTATGTGTAGTTTCATCTGATTGTCTGGCTTTTTGTGTGCTGCATATACTCACAGTCTTTATAATTCATGTACAACACAATCTGTCATTAATCTTACATCACAAGATAAGAAGGAGATGCGTTAGGAGTACTGGATGAGTAAGATGCCTTAGAAGGAAATTATAATAGATGTGATAACATGCATACAAAACCATTTGCAAGGCAAAATTTTATAAGATACGGCAGTGATGAAATGGCAAAATAAAAAAAGACAAGCATCTTTAGAACAGAATGATTAATGAAGCACTACTCCATAAGATCATGGCAGTAGTATAATGTCACAATGAAAAGTCAAATAAAATCTTTGAGGTAGGAAAGAAAAGGAACTTGATAGCATCATTGGATTGGCAGTATGGACACAGCACAAACATAATTATTTGTAATATAAATATGTTAGGTAGATAATTAGTAGATATTAAGCAAACTAGAGAGATCTTTGTAGATCTAGATGCTTATCCTAATACAGGACTAGATTTTTTTCCTACTTTCTAGAGAGACACTGAGTGGACTTTAATCATTCTAGAGTATAATTAACTGATTTTATTGTATGAGCTATTTTCTCCTGCAGTGGAATGGGGAAGATAAAGTTTTCAAAATGCAGGAGGAAGAACACTTCTCTTTATTCAGAATCAGGTAAAGATAGCTGAACATTCACTCTGAATAATAATTACAAATCCATTCCTTCCATCAATTACTGAACTACTTTCAAGCAAATTCTGGATTCTAAATGGGAATCCCTACAAATTTTAAAAGTATGTGTGAGAGACGAGAAACCAAGCCTGTGAGAAACTAAGACAGCCTGGGAAAGCAAAAGTTGAGGCTGATTAAAGAAATGCCTCAAACACTCGCAAGACAAAACTCTGAGTCCCAGGGTGTATTCTGTGGAGGCCGAAGCTGATAACGCTGCCTGATGTATCTGGGGGAGAGAGCCCTGTGGAGACAGGATGGCTCTGCCTTGGGGCACCTGGGCAGATTTCAAGGGCCATGTGTCCGGTGAACGAACTTTGCTTCATTATCCACGAAATGCATATTAAAGTTGACACCCCTCAATATGCTAACGAGGGCTGTCATGATCATGCTAATTACATCATCCCATGAAGCACCTTACCCCTCCCTGTACATGGGATGCGTAGGTATGTGGGTCAGTCTAGGGGACGGACCCAAGGAAAGTGGGTATAAATCAACGGGGGGAAGAAAGGGCTCTTCCCCTCTCTGCCCCGTGGCCACCTTGAAGAGTGCAGTGAAGTGAAGAAGAGTGATGCCAGCAAAAAAGATAGCTGCCTCCTGGAACCCTCACCGGCGGGATCAGCTCAGGACCCCAGACCGCTGATCTGTATTCCCCCATTCCCTCTATCTCCCTCTTTTCCCTTTCCCATTAAGGAATGCAAGCCATATTGTATTGCTCGCCACAACTTGCTATATACTTAGCCAATTATTGTGTGTTCAATTAGTACATTGTGGATAGTTAATAAATGCTTGGACTTGGAGACTTGTTGTCCGCTCCACTGGGGATTTGTGAATCTGAGTCATTTATCCCCCTTGTCTGAGCGGGATGTGACAGTATGCTGAATGGATTTATAGAAAAATGGGTGGATTTTTAGCAAAATATTAAGACTGTTGTTTTCCGGACCAAAGTAGTTTTGGATCAGACATTTCATAGAAACATATCATCAAATGCAAAAAAACATGATTCATCTAGTATGATGTCAGATTGTGTTGCTGCACTAGAATTGTGTCAGCATAAAAGTTAGCCTTTCTGATTATCCTCATGGTATTCTTATAAGTTACTACTTCCGTGTCAGGAATGGGATACAAAAGGCAGCAAGGGATTTTAAGGTACAGAAAATCTATTATGATTCTAAATCAAAGTCAAAAATCCATATAATGTCAAGACACTCTTCTAAATTAGACATCACAGATGGAAGCACTCATAATTGATTGTCTGTCAGAGTTGAAATGAAGATACAGTTTAATTATATCTTTACAGAATATATGAGGACAGGAAATGTTACAAAAATCTATAAACCTGAAGAAAAGGTTGCTATCCCAAAACACACTAAAAAAATGGAAGTACTTATCATCTGTACTAGCAAGAATCATTTCACTTCAGCTGTGTAGGTAGCCATGAAGAAACACCATGTACACAGGCTGGCAATTTTGTGGTGTGCTAACTGCATCTGATCAAGGGGTGCCAACAGATTAATATTTACCTTTTGGTAGGCACTAGGAATTTCTAGGGTTAATATGGACTAGATCTTACTGCAGTTTTAAAGAGAAAATTTACATGACCAAAAGTGAACAAATAACTCTTGATTACAATAATACTTTTTTTTTTTTTTTTTTTTTTTTACAAATTTGAATAATCATAATTAATCCCTCATTGCTTTTAATGTCACTGATATCACTTCCATTATGGATAAGTAAGTGCCTATATTTCAAGTAAAGTAGCTGAACAGCTTGAGGTACATTAAATTCATGGGTTTTCACTTTTTAACTCCAAGACAAACACATAGTTTTTAAACACTGAAATAAAAATAAATGCAGTGGCCTCTAGGAGCTTGTTTCAGTGTTTTTTTCTTGTTAAAGAAACCTTTTCACCACACTTTAACAGTGGTCCTGTAAGATGCTGAGAATTTAGGGGTCAAATAAATCTACTGAAGTTAAAAGAGGAACCCTTGGCAATACTTCATCACCAAGTGAAGAGAAGATGACAGGCTGAGGGCCAGGGACCTACTCACATTCCCTGTCCACAGTGTTGATTACATCCCAGAAATAACTGAGGCTTTGTGGATGAAGTGAGTGCTCTAGCCCAGAAACATAATATTGATGATGTATGAGAGTTACTTGGCTAAATCCGTATCAGAAAACAACAGTACATGGTTTCCAAGTACAGGGTTTGTGATAATAGGGCTCATCTCCCCACTCTTCTGTAACACCCTGTAGTCCTGTTAAAGCTAAAGCTGCCTGTTGGGAAAGGATGTTGACTAACACTAATCATGGCTGGGCACAGGGTGGGAAGGAGTTTTCTTGTCCACACAAAACCCCAGCCTTTGTTTGATCAAAATATTCAGTGATAAGGAAAATCACATATCCGTCCTTAGCCCCGTGTCTGGCTTTTTTGTTTTCTAGAGTAGATGCAGTCCAAGAGCCTGAACATCCTCTGGAATATAGTCTGAGGAAGCATTTTAATGTGAACTTAGATGTTTACAGTGTGGATATTAGGAGAATTTTGCTGTTGAGGGAAGACTTGGACTCCAGTTTAACAGATGGCATATCCCAGTGAATTCAGTAGGTGGTTGAACAAACCTGTGGAGAAGTATAAAGGAAATGAATTCACATGAACTTGAATGTAGCTTGCACAGCAAAGGTTTGATGCAGCTATATGCAGAAGCTTTTAATGAGACATTTTAAAACTACTGAAATGTGCTATAACAGCAAATTTGTTTGTTTACCTATACAGGTATACACACTTGGAAAAAAAACAAAAGTATTTAAAATATTCGGTAAGATCAATCAGTATTATTTGAAAGCATTCGATGTGCTGGTTTATATATTTGCAATTATAATATTTTTTTATAAATACAGAATTTGGCTTTTTACCAAAGAGAAAATCTTTTCTTATAGAGGTACCCTGTCACAGCTTATAATATGAGAAATTAACATAACTGTAAAGTTAATTACTACTGCTGCATCCAATCTTCTGGAATACTTGCTGTTTCCCTCTAGGCATCTGTTATTGCATCACAGTTATTTAATTTTTTGAAACAGCAGTGTTTTTAATTTAGGTATAAATCAATTAATGTGTACTCATTTGGAAAAGAAACCTACAGTCACCTTGAAAGACAGTCAATGGATTATTTTTTTAGTTGAGAATGTAATAGCCATAACAACCTTCATGTACACTGAAACTATAAAGCAACTGAAACAACAGTTATTAGGGCTAATATCAAAATGTATCTAAGAAAAGTCTATTTAGAATTTTTGGATTCAAATATATACATAGATGGAATTAAATCTTGCAATTAAAAACAACAACAACAACAACAACAACAACAACAACAAAAACAAACCACAAAACAAAAAACAAACCAAAACCCAAAACATTTTTGATGACTTATATCTTAAAGAATGCAGATTTTTAGTGGCAAAGAAATGTAGTTAACCTGAGAGGGGAGACCCTGATGTTGTCTTGTTCGTTGATGAACAAGGTATATGTTGTAGCCATAGTATGTTGGCAGATATTTCCATATGTTGTTTGTGAAAATTCACAATGAAATTCTATAGAAACATCTGACAATGATGTGCAGATAAATAAAACAGTCCATGAACTGTGCACTTAGAATGCATTTACTCAAAGAAATAACCATTTTATAATCACCTGTTATGCAAATTGAAAGCAGATGTTCTATCAGTTGTTCATAGCCATTACAGTTATAGTCCATATTTGACAACTAGTCCTACTAGTAAAAAGTGCATGAAAGTCACTTGAATAGCTAGCTAAATTATTGTTATAAGATAGCATGACACAGTCAAAATTTGACGTTTCTATTTAAGGTGTGTTGCTTATCATGCAGGAGTAATAATGAATCATTTTGGTACCAGAGATACAATTCTTCTTTTCCTTTAGTCCCTTTTGAGCTCTTTTGCCAGCACGCTGCAATTGCAGACTTGCATCCCTCTTACAAGGCAGTACTAATAACAGAGCTTGGACATTTGGCTTTATGAAGCAACTCTTACCAAGTGTCAGTTTTGCCTGGCCCAGGCTATGACCATAATAAACAGGACATAAGCTGATCTCTTAACTAGGTTATCAACACTTTGGAGAGGGATGACTTTTTCACCCAAATGAGTTATGAACATGTGAACTGCCTGCAAGGTTGTTAAAACTAACAGTAAACATTACATGCAGTGAACATTGGTCTTCTGATAAAATGGATTTAGAAAAGATCACCAGTGATGAACTGGGAAAAGAATTTAAGAATATAATTATAATCTTCAAAGATATGAAAATTATTCTTTCAAAACAGATACTAAAAATAGTTCTTTATCTGTACCAAAGGCAGTCATACATGTTAATAAAAATATGCATATTAATAAAATATTTAATAAAAATATTCATAAATTAATTCAAAATACACTTGGTATAGACCTGGTTTAGACCCATTTGGTTATGCCTCTGAGCAGTCATCTGGACCAAATTAAAGACACTTTCAAGCCTGTGTTTTTATGACTGCTTTATGCAGCTCATTGTTTCTATTCTGAAAAATGGCAGCTTGTGTATAAACTGTGAAGAGTACTGGAACATCTATTAATATTTTTTAAAGGAATCTCTTGGAGATAGAAGTATTATCTAAAGCTTTATCTGCTACTTTGATAAGACTAAAACAGAAGGTATGTTCAGTGAAGGTAATTCTAAGCACTGTTAATTATCTGTGTTGGTGGCTTTCACTTCAATAACATTCAGTATTGCACTGAGACTATTTTTTTCCCCTTCAGAATTGGTTCTTCTCATGCTTACAGGGTGTTGGCCATTTTACTTGTTTTTTTTCTTCTTGTTTCTAGTGAGCTTCAAATTAGTTTTTCCTTAGCATTGCTATTCATTATTACTGATTGCATTTTCAGATGAAATAAAGAATTCTAAACCTTTTCATATACCCCCATAATATGATGTATTGAATGTTTTATACTTTTACTTACAAAAGATAATGATAGAACTAGTCATGTTATTGGCAATATAAAAGAAAAAAAATAATCATTCTAGAAAGGAAGGTGATTTTCTTTTGATTTGAGTAACACTAGTTATTTCTGTCTGAGATACATTCAAAGCAGCTGTGAAGGAGTTGAATTGTTTAGACTTTTGTCTTTTTTTCTCTTCTACTTTTTTCTCTTCTTTTTTTTTTTTGTCTTTTTTTCTCTTCTACTTCTTATGGGGTATTTGGTTTTTTGGGTTTTATTTGTTTGTTTGTTTTGTTTTTAAATTAGTTGGATACAGTGTAGCCACAAGCATATGACTATCATTTAAAGATACACAGATATGATGAAATCAAAATATGCACAATCTACTTTAGCATAGTGGAAGAAATACCATGTGTAGAATTAGCTCATGAATAAGTTTAATAGATGTAGATGGATCTCTGAGATACAACAGAATTGTTTTTTAAAATTTCATCAATGAGGAAAAGTAAAAAAAAAAAAAAAAAAAAAAACCAAAACACAAACACAAAAAAAAACCCAAACCCAAAACAGAACTACTGTCTCTTCATAACCATAGTCCAGCTTTTTCAAGTAGTATCATTAGTATCTGTATGAGTAATGGCTTGACTGATCTAAGGAAACATGATTTTTTGCAAGATACGTCAGTGTACTGTAGCATTGAGTCCTTAGCTCAGCAAAAGGAATGCTAATATACTCTGCATCACTATGGCTTCATCTAATATTTCTCTCAGCCCACTGCTGTATTTTAGTAATGCAGTGCTGTGCAGAGATAACTGGCCGTAAGTAAGTGAGCTTTATACTGAAAACAGTGATGGTGAATCGAGTTTCATTTCCCCCGTCTTGATAGTCCTTTAAGTTATATCAACAAAGCATATACATCAGGAAGACACATCTGACCCTCAGGTCAACCATCAGAGTGAGAAAAAGTTCAAGGGAGTCCCTCTAGTCCAAAATAAAGTGTACAAAGAAGTAGATGTCCATTTAAGTCACTTCTTATGAAGTTGAAGGTATCAAAGCTATGATGTATACTGTGAGAGTGTGCAAGGGCATTTGAAGATGCAGAGCCTGTTAAGGCAGGGTAGGAAGGTGTTACAAAGTACAGAAAGAAGTGGAGCTGGTGAAGTCTTGTCTGTGATGTCTATTGGTACATGTTCCCTCCCCTCGGCGTGAGCCAAACAAGTAGTCAGGAAATCAGGACCTAGGATTGATCTTTGAATTTAACCAGCAAGTGTGGAGGGAATCTATGATAATGAATATATCAGCTCTGCCTACTGCTTCTGTGATTAGCTCAAGAATTTCTACATGTCTTTGAATTATGTAAAAAAATTCAGTCACATTTTGTCACTGAAGAATTTTGCCTTTCCAAACCTGGAGTGTTAGGCTTGTGTATAGATTTGAAGAATGTATGTGGATTTTCAAGAAAATAAGAATTGTTCCAATTCTCATATCTGTTTTTCCCTATCCTTAGGGAATTAAGATGGATCATTGTGGAAACTTTAAGAGAAACACACCTGCACACTCAAATTTAAAGTTCAGTGGTAGAATCACAGAATATCTCAGGTTGGAGGGGACCCTTAAGGATGATTGAGCCCAACTCCCTGATCCTTGCAGGGATTACTTAAAACCAAACTTTATGACTAAAAGCATCATTCAGATGCTCCTTGAACTCTGACAGGGTTGGTGCCATGACCACTTCCCTGGGGAGCCTGTTCCAGTGACGGACCACCCTCTCAGTGGGGAACCTTTTCCTCATGTCCAGTCTGAACTTCCCCTGGTGCAGCTTCATTCCATTTCCTCATGTCCTGTCGCTGGTCACCAGAGAGAGGAGATCAGCACCTCCCCCTCTGCTGCCCCCCTTGGGGAAGATGTAGACTGAGATGAGGTCACCCCTCAGCCTGATCTTCTCCAAGCTGAACAAGCCAAATGACCTCAGCTGCTGCTCCTAAGTCTTGCCCTTGAATGATATGGGAGGTCCTGCTTCAAATCCTTCCTCTTTTTCATAGACTATTTAATGGCAAAAACTTTTGATCTGCTGTAAACACAGACCCACAGTTTTCCTTAAGCAAAGTAGTTATACTTCATCTGTTAATAAAGTTTGAACTCCAATAGGGTCAGTAATATAATTTAATTTTAAAATCTCACATTTTCCTTTATTTCATATTGTAATATTCCTGAATATGAGACTGTATGTTTTTAATGGGGAAAAAAAAAATAAATTTCTTCTTAGATTTGATTGAAAATAAGTCCATCTCTAGGGATATAAAAAGTAAGTGACAATGATAAATTTGAATTGATAGCTCTAACAGAAAAATATTCAAAACTATATACACAATGAGTAAACTTCATAATGTCTATTTTTCTAAGAAAATAAATTATTCATTCCTAAAATTATTGAGTCCTGAAATTGTTGCTTCCAGCCATAGTTTTTCTTGTTTATTATTAAATTATCTTTAATGAAAAAAAATATATGTAGTTTTAGAATCATCAGTCTCAATTTTTAAATTTAATTTATGATACTCTGTTTAGTGACTGTATATTTTTTTGAACTTACTCATTCCTCACACCCTTAATTCTTTGGACTATCTTAATGTATTTTTTTAAAATTTATTTGTTTTGATTGCAGTATTGAAGATAATGTTGTCTGTTTTCCTCAGCAACCTCTGAATTCCAGAACAAACTTATACCCCAACCTATCTGTGTTTACATAACTCCCTTGATCATGGTGTCTAAGCAACTCCCAATTTTGACTGCAATTATCCTCCTAACATATTGTCTTGTATAAAGAAGAGACTGTATCTCCTTAGGTATTTTGTAATAATTTGTTATGGTCAGTGGTTTAGAAATAATTATTTTAATAATTTAAATAGCATATTTACCCAGAAAAGTATTAATCTATGGCTTATCTAATATAGATACTCAGCATGGTTGTTTAAAACACACAAGTTGGTTTTGGGTTCCATATAAATGAAATAAATGTAATCACCCCGGTGAAACACTGCTGTCCACATTTTACTGATTGGGAAGAGCTATAAACAGAAGCTAAGAAAATAGGAATAGATCACAGAACAATCCTGCTATGAAGCAGCCATTTGTCTTAACCTTAGGCTATGGATTTAAGCATGGGATTTACTTGTCTCTAACCAGTATCTCTATGCTGCTGTCTGTTTTTTTCTGAAACTGATTGCAATCTATGTTCACAGGAACTTATATACATAATTTATATCTTCAGAAATACTTCTTACTCAAAAAAATTGCAAGATAAATGTTGTCATAATATAAGTTTTAATAACCTATGGAAATAAGCAAGGGATGACTTTAACTTTTTTTTTTTTTTTTTTTCTTTTTCGCATCTGTAAGATGATAATGAAACATTCAAGAAGCTTTCTGTCAAACAGTATATACAGCAATCTTCACTTTAATAAATTGCATATTTTTTCATTTCCCCATTTTTCTCATCTTTAATTTTATCCAGCTTTCTAGATTAAATAGTTAAGTCACATCTCAGAGGACAATCAAACCTCTATTTCACACTGATTTTGAAGAATCACTTACAACTGCATCTTTAGGTCCCAGATATAACACAGGAACTATTCACAGATGCACATAAAGAAATTTGATAGCAGAAGTGGATCCATGACACCAGAGTGGTTAGGCAATATGAGTCAGTGGCAGGTTACATTGCCCTAGTAACTCCAATAGTATTAGGATTCAAGTTAAAAAGGATTCAAAGAGCTATTTTTCTGTAAGTATTTTCTACAGATAATTCTATAATATTTGCACATCCCTGAGGTATGGTAAACAACTGATCAGCTCTAAAATTTATATTTGATATATTTCACATAGCACTTTAAAACATGAGATTCTTACCAGCTTTTTTGCTTTCTTACCATCATTTTTTAGTTCCCTCTCTCCTCTACTGACATTTTTGTATTTTGGTCATGATGAACAATATTCTTAGCACATGACTATGTATATCTTATGTCATTTGTCTTAAATGCTATGGAATCGGTGCATATACAGAGAAACCTGACTGCCACTGTAATGCCAAAAGTCAATCTGGTTGCAGTAGTAGAGAAGTTTCAGCTACATTTATAGAAATGTAGCCATACATCTCACAATTTTAAATACATTTTGAACTTTTTACTATTCCACCATAACTGGATTTCCTATCTTAACTCTTTTTTTGTTGCATTTTCTTTCTTTCTTTTTTTTTTTTTTTTTTTTTTTTTTTTTTTTTTTTCCCTTCTCATCTCTCATTTGTTTCTTAACTAAAATGTAGAATAGCAATGTTACACTGCACATTTCAGGTCTCAGGTGAAAAATAACAAAAGATGTAACTACATGTCATGCTTTAATCCCAGCTGTCAACAAGAACCGCACAGCCACTTACTCCCTCCCTTCTTGGTGGAATGGAGAAGAGAATCAGAAGTGTAAAAGTGAGAAAATTTATGGGTTGAGATAAAAACAGTTTAAAAAATGAAAAATAAAACAAAGTTGAAAAAATAAAGCAAAAAAATAAACCAAACAAAAATAAACTAATAATAATAATAAATTGTAAAAAAGGAAAATAACAAAGAGGAAGAAATAAAACCCAACAAAGACAAATGATGCAAATGAAAACAATCACTCGCCCCCAACCAACTGATATCCAGCCAGTCCCTGAGCAGTGGTGTCCCTGCCAACTAACCTCCTAGTTTTACATTGCTGAACATAACGTCATATGGTAAGGAATATCCCTTTGTTCAGCTGGGGTCAGCTGTCCCAACTGTGTCCCCTCCCCATTTTTTGTTCACTCCCAGCCTACTCTCAGGCAGGGCAGTGTGAGAAGTAGAAAAGTTCTTGACTCTGTGTAAGCACTGCTCAGCAATAATTAAAATATCCCTGTATTATCAACACTGTTTTCAACACAAATCCAAAACATAACCCCATACTAGTTATTATGCAGAAAATTATCTCAGCCAAAACCATCACCCTACAAAAGAACAAATGAATTTGAAAACAACAACTCAAAAAAATTTTAAGACATTGAACTGAATTGTTATCTCATATGTTAGATTTTAAAACCTTTGTATACAGTGTAGATCTTGGGTATGAGATAAATAAATAAAACCTTCTAGAAACAATCTTTGTGTCCAGTCTGAGAATCGATTTAAACAGGGACACTGATGTTGTACCCTATACACTTTACCTGAGTTGCACAAAATCATAGAATCAGAATCATTTAAAAATCGAGTCCAACCATTAACCTAACACTGCCAAGTCCACCACTAAATCATGTCCCTAAGCACCACATCTACACGTCTTTTAAATACCTCTAGGGATGGTGACTCATGGTGACACTGGGCAGCCTGTTCCAGTGCTTAACAACCTTTTTAGTTAATAATATCCAATCTAATATCCAATCTAAACCTCCCTTGGCACAACTTGAGGCCTGTTCCTCTCATCCTATTGCTTCTTCAGAAAGAGACCAACACCCACATGGCTACAAACTTCTGTCAGGTAGTTGAAGGTCTTCCCTGAGTCTCCTTCCTCCAGGTTAAACAAACCCAATTCCCTCAACTGCTCTTCATAAGACTTGTGCTCTAGACTCTTCATGTCTAAATTCCTTCAACAGCCAGTGAAATGATACAGTATTTTCAGAGAATAATGGTTTTCATACTAAAAAATAACTATCCAAAATAGGTTGGATGTATCATCCATTAGTATAAGCAGAGATCTTTCTTCAGGGACTAGAACAACTTTCATAAAATGATTACCTTTCAGAGGGCTTAATATAGATTAAATGACTCTCAGTACCATGAAGTTCTTCTGCAGCTGTTTACTAACAGCACCACTGATGCATATTCATTTATTTTAAATCACACAGACCTTTTATCACCTCCTTATTATCCCAGATTATTTCTGAACATTTTGCCCATTTTAGATCATAGAAAAAGTCATCCTTACAGAATCTTTGAAATCAAGTTACTTCCATTGTGAGAACCTATAATTTTCTACTCCGACTCCTGTATTTTCACTATTACTTAATTAATTTGTGATTTCTTATTCCCTAAGTACTTTCTTTTTCTTTATGTATCTTGTAAAATGCTGTTTTCTGAATCAAAGTATTTTGTACTAGATGTAGTTCTTTACTTCAAATATTTGGTCATTATTTCAAATTATTCTAATCCTCTGCAAGATATAATATCTTACTGGAAAAGATGTATTGATTTATCCCGTATTTATCTGTGTGTTGACTAACAGATTTCCATTTACCACTTCCACAAATTTGCATGATTTATGTGTCAGAACTATCACCTGGTAATTTCTGGACCATTGGTGGAGCTCTTTTTAAAAACTGGTGCTATTCTTGCAAAAAATTTGTTCTAATCCTGGACAGATTGGATGAATGAATTACATACTAATTAATTTTTTAGCAGTTTCACATCTGACTTTCCTTAGAACCTGTGGATGATTACCATCTAGTCCTGCTGTTTTATTATTCCTATCTTTAGGGGTTTATTTAAAGAACATTTAGCACTGATGTGAAATTTCCTCAGATTTTTCCTAGGAATCCACTCTAACAGAGAGTAAATCTGGTGAAGGAACCTTCCTGAAGACATCTGTCATAGCAACACTGCTAAAAAAAGAAAAAAAAAAAGTCTTAAATAATTTGTCTTTTCTACAATATATTTATAGATCTTTTATGCTGATTTTAAACTTTATTGCAGTCATGTTATTTTGCATCCATTTTCCAACCAAGATTTTCCATTCCTCTACTTTTTGCTTCTAATAAGGCCTGTTGTTGCATATTATCAAAAATATATGTGCAATATCCTGTTGAACCTTTTAATTTCTACCCATTAAATTACTTGGAATATCAATAATAAATTTTCTGGTATGTCTAGGAAGAAACCTTTCCTAGATTTATAATTAGTTCAGCAGAATAAGGTCTTGTCCAGCACAGCTGACTTTACATATTGGAAAGTAACCAAGGTAGAGTCTGATATTAGCATTACATCTTGAAAACTTATTTTAGTTCTTGCATCTTATCCTTTTTGATCTTAGGGAAACTGCATAAATATTGTAAAGACACAAGAAAATAAGCCAAGCCACCTGTCTAAAAGATGAACCACAGACTTTCTTCAGACTGTGATCTGATCTTTCCTATTCTGTGGACTGTAAATATTTCTGCTGTGCACTTATGTTTACAAGAGAAAAGTCAAATCTGCAACTACAACTCATTATAAAATTACAAAAAACAAATGACAGAATGTAGGCTTTAATTATAAATGGAATTGGGAGTTATGTTAAAGTCATCGTTGTATTTCTTATTTTGATGTCACAGTTCTTTCACAAGATTGTATACGAAGCTGTGTTCTGACAACAGTGGATAGAAAAATTTTCAAGTTACTTGCCAGTTTTTGAATACAGAATTTTTAGCATTTGTAGTATTAAGTTAGTAGATTTAGTAAACTCTTCGAAAACAATCTTTTATCACTACCTAGATGTTAGTTTGGTATATTTCTTGATAGAACCTTGAGAATTAAATTTACAAAATGAAATAGTATTACTAATTCCTTGAAATATTAAGATATCAATAACACATAGGGTAGGAAAGATTCTTCCTGTTCTTCCAGTGTGCACCATTTTGGGAGTGTAATATGTATATTAAAAGAACAGAAGCTACTACAAATTCATACAGATGTTTAGAGAGCTAAGCACAATGCAAAAGGGGTTGGAATCTCATATTTTGAAGTGTTACTGGTATATAGATTTTTATATAATCTAATTATATCATAGGGTCATAGAATCATAGAATCATTTAGGTTGGAAAAGACCATAAAATCATTAAGTAACCAACAAACTAACACTGACAAGTCCACCACTAAACCATGTCCCTAAGGGCCATATCTACATGTCTTTTAAATATCTTCAGGGATGGTGACACAACCACTTCCCTGGGCAGCCTGTTCCAGTGCTTGACAGTGCTTTCCATGAAAAAAAAAATTCCTAATATCCAATCTAAACCTCCCCCAACACAACTTGTGGCCATTTCCTCTCATCCTATCGCTTGTTAATTTGGAAAGGAGACCAACATGCACCTTGTTACAACCTCCTTTCAGGCAGTTGTAGAGAGCAAGAACATCTCCCCTGAGCCTCCTTTCTTCAGGCTAAACAATTGCAGTTCTCTCTGCTGCTCCTCATAAAACTCATACTCTAGACCCTTTACTAGTTTTGTTGCCCTTCTTTGGACACGCTGCAGCAGCTCAATGTCTTTCTTGTAGTGAGGGGCCCAAAACTGAACACAGTACTGGAGGTGTGGCCTCACCAGTGCAGAGTAGAGGTGGACAATCCCTTCCTTAGTCCTGCTGGACACACTATTTCTGATACAAGCCAGGATGGTATTGGTTTTTATGGCCACCTGGGCACACTGACAGCTCATATTCAGCCAGCATATATTCACCACACACAGGTCTTCTTCTGCCAGGAAGACTTCTAGCCAATTTTCTCCAAGCCAGTAGCATTGCATGGGGTTGTTGTGACCCAAGTGCAGGACCTGGCACCTGGTCTTGTTAAATAACATAAAATTGGCCTTGACCCATCGCTCCAGCCTGTCCAGACCCCTCTGTAGAACCTCCCTACCCTCTAGCAGATCAACAGTTCCACCCAACTTGGTGTCATCTGCAAACTTACTCAGGGTGCACCTGATCTCCTTGTCCAGATGATTGATGAAGATGTTAAACAGAACTGGCCCCAGTGCTGAGCCCTGGGGAACACCACTTGTGACCAGCTACCAACAGGACTTAACTCCATTCACTAGAACCTTTTGGGCCTGGCCATGCAGCCATTTTCTTACCCAGTGAAAGTGTATGTCTGTCCACACCATGAGCAGCCAGTTTCTCCAGAATGCTGTGGGAAATAGTGTCAATGGTTTTCCTAAAGTCTAAGTAGGCAACTTCCACAGGCTTTCCATTGTCCACTAAGTGTGTTACCTTGTCATAGGAGATCAGTTTAGTCAAGCAAGACCTACCTTTCATAAATCCTTGCTGACTGGGCTGATCACCTGGCTGTCCTGTACATGACATGTGATGTGGCACCCAAGATGATCTGCTCCATAACCTTACCCAGTGAGGTCAGGCTGACATGCCCGTAGTTCCTTTGATCCTCCTACTGGCCCTTATTGTAGATGGGCATCATGTTTGCTAACTTCCATTCAACTGGGACCTCCCTAGTTACCACTGTGATCTGTACTGATATATAAATTAATTTCCATGTATGTCTTTGTGCATGTATAAACACACAGAGATGAGAATTCATATGCAAATTATATACTCCACTAGAATTCTGTATTATATCAGAGATAGCAGGGATTCTGCTTTTAATGGAAAAAATCCTAAAAATCTGTGTGAGTTTCCCAGGGATATAATATTTTAAACAATTATTAAGTGCTAACACCAGAATGATGGCTTTTTTTATGTTTCACTGGGTATGCAGAGATGGGGGAAAAAAAGTAGAAGTTGCTACAGGACAGTGCAAAAAAAGAAGGCTCACTAATGAATGATATTTTTTATCTTTAAAGCATTTTTTTGTAAATTGTATGATATGCTTGCCTGTGCATGAAAGATTTGTATCTGTTGGGCAACATAATATCCACTAAACCACTGAAATAAAATACTTCATATTAGATCACTATTTTGTTCACTTCCCAACAGCACAGAATCACTGAATTTTGCTTCTCTACACCCAATTCAATATCAATACAAAATATCTGCAAAATTCACGGGCTTACTAAGTGTTCAGTTACTCAGAGGTTAGTATGATTTCTAACCTGGTTTTCTTTCACTACTTGTACAACAACCACCTTGTACAGCCTCACAAAGTTGCAGTAGGGCCAAATTTGACCTGGTTGTTCATAGAGAGGATTTACTGCACATATTTGACATGTTTTGGGAATATTTTAAGTGCCACAATTAAGCTATATCTGATATATATCTGTCCTTATTAGTATTCATGAATGTACATGAACTTTAACAAGTATCAGTTTCACCAGAATATATATCCAGAATATGTATCCAGATGGGTCATTTTACTGCTCTTTGTATCAAACCATAGGAAAATTATGTTCTTTGCATGTTGAATATTCTCTATAAACTTATCTGTTTAAAAAAAAAATGTTTTAAAAAAATGTTTTTAAAAAATATTAAACATAATTTCATCCACCATTTTAAAAATATGCATATTATTAAAGTTGCAGTACTGCTGAAATTTCAAAACAGGTTTCAATTCTTTAGTAGGAAATATAATAAATAACAAAACACCATTAGAAGCAGTTTGTAGTTTCAGTACAGATCGTAAGTACAGATCATAGAAATACAGAAAACCATTATAGTTTTAAAGATCAGAGATCAAGTAACAATATTACTATGAATATTTATCTATTTATTAAAAAATATTTAAAAAGAGCACAGTGTTCATGAACTAAGTGATGTATATGCAATCCCATAATTAACCTAAGGAAGTTTGTGTTCTATCCATTTTTCTGTAGCTTGTAACTTTTCCACTGCCTGAATCTTCCACTCTCCTCTTCTAGGGGAATCTAAGGAAGACTTAAATTTCTAACAACTGCCTCACCACAATAAATGCAAACAGTTCAGAATACAGGAAAAAAAATATAATCCTGAAACAAATAATACATAACTAAGAAGACAAATGCAATAATTTTCTATTTCTTATGCACTGATTACATGAGGTTCAATAATTAAAAGATAAAAAACTTATCAATAAGCTCTACTACCTGACATCATATACATAATAAACAGATTTTCTCATCAATGAAGTGCCACTCTTTCAAAATTGATACCTGACCTCACTGACTACTTACCAAGCTCTGGAGCCATGCTGGTAACTTTCCCCATCTATGGAATATTTTGCTTTGTTTCCTCACTTTCAATTTTGCAGTTTGGTGTTAGTAGACTAACTGCATTTCAGTCATATTGTACCTTAAATATCACAGACTGCATTGTTTCGTTGCCAGTGACTACTTTTTTTTTGTTTGTTTATTTGTTTTGATTTGGGTTTTTTTGAGAGTAAAATGACCTTAGAGAGAAAGAATAATTACTTCAGAATTTATCACTTCATATCCTGCATTTTATACATGTTCTGTAAAGCAGTTGTCCTCTGCATCACAACTGGTATGCAGCACATTGCCTATGAATCTCCCACTGCATGCAATCATTAGAAGAAAGCTAAAACTCAGTTAAAACTGAAAGAACACAGGGCCGCCAACACGCTGGGACTGAAATCATGGTCAACAGACCATGGATCAGCAAAAGCAACTACTTCTCTTTCCTGTAGACTTGTGAGAATATGAAGAAAATACACGTATACACTGGAATGGGGAGGGAAGGGGAATGGGAAGGGAAGGGGAAGGGGAGGGGGAAGGGGAAGGGAAGGGAAAGGGGAAGGAAAGCTGTCCATCAAGACTGTGACAGAGGTTCAAGATTTCTTTTCCCTCTTTATATTCCATAACAAATTGAATAGAACTTACAATGGGAGTGGCTAGTGTTAAAGAAAATGCCTCTTTGAAAGGAGAAAACAAACACTGGCAAGATCATGAGGATCGCACACAGCTCTGTGAATTAGGGTCACAAAAGATTGGTTGTGAAACTTCTGAAAGGGACCATAAATCATCATTAGGAATCTTGTATCTTCAATGAGATATTTTTAAGGGGAAGAGGTGAGTCTGAAAAACCCTTGCAAGTGTAGGTAACTGAAAAAAAAAATGCATGCAGAACACAAATGAATGTCTTAGATCTACAGGGGTGTACCTACACATGAAAAAGTAATATTCTGAAAGCAGTATAGTAAAACTGTATGAGACTTACTGACTAGGGAATCAGGACAGATGCAGCATAATTAGTAGTGAGAGAAGATTGCTTTTGGGAAAGGAAAACTACCTACTGTCATTTTTCCCTGAGAAAAGGGGAAATTTTACTGTTTGCAGAATAGTTAATATGTATAAATAAAAAAAAATATTCTCTATGTTTAACTCCACGGTTTTCTCCAACCTCTTAAAAAGTGTTGTGCTGACTAGAAGTGTTTAGGTGACTTTGCTACAGAGGAGAAAAAAACCCAGCTGTACCTGCTTATGGGAAATAAAGACTGTAGACTTGTGCCTCCCTTTTGTTCTGTTCAAGTGACACAGAGGGAAAAAAAAGGGTCTATCTTAACATGCTGTATTGTGGAGTAGTTGAAGTAGATGAACAAAAGGAATGAAGGTGAAGCACCTCTCAGGAGATGACAATAAATGACATTGGTCATTTATTGTTGGTTAAAATTAGGTTGATCTCTTACAATGTGAAAGTGAAGAAAAATCCAATGATCCGGGCCAAAGAACTATTTTATAGAGGCAAAACTGTCAAGTGACTTGATATTTAAAAATTTATTTTTTTTTTCAACTGCAGCTAGAGGAAAGCATATACCTCTAAATAACAGAAAATAAACAGTGGTTTAACCAACGCCTCATTATTAAGCAAATAATAACAAAAACTGGACATATTTTTCCTTCATTTTCATTTGTTGCAGTTTAACACAAGGAAGATCCAAGCATATCTGAGTGATTTCAAGAAAGACAATGCTTTTTAAATTGTACTACTTCATTGGACAGAAAAAGATACCATTTAAATTAAAATAATACTGGGAACTGCATGTGGATCATTCACCTTGCCTGTTGTGTGCTTTTTAAGGTTATCTCCTTTCACACTCTCTTCTGACCACAGAACTCAGCAGTATAAAATGTACTTACAGGTTAATTGTTTCAAAATGCATTGAAGTTTGGTTTCCATGGCTCTCCTGCTCACAGTCCAGAAACTACTAAATCTGACAGTAACTGGATTATTGTAAAAAAATTTAAAAAAAAAAAAAAAAAAAGCTTCATCTTTTAATCATTCTCTCATGATTGTTCACAGTTTCTTTTTGAATCATAAAATCAGAGAATAATTTGGGTCAGAAAGGACCTCAAGAGGTCTCTAGCCCAACCTTCTGCTCAAAGCAGGGTCTATGAGGTTAGATTAGGATGCTCAATTATTAATTTAATTGGGTCTTGAAATTGTCAAGGCTGGAGACTGCATGACTATCTGGCAAGTTCATACTACTGTAGACCACATAATAGTAGATCTCAGTAGACTTAAGTAGATCATTTAGTAGGTAAACCTCTTTCTATAGAAGCAATTTGTAGCTAGAACTAGCACAATCCAAAAAGCTACAGTTGACACTGGGATTTTAGTATTAGTCTACCTCTTCATGAAGTTACCACATGCCTGAAGATATCAGAAGGTTTTCTTTCTCTTTGATGAAAGGATAAGAAACCCTAGAATTAGCTGTAGAGTAAAACCTTGCACATGGACAGCTCCTGTGTGGGAACTTGCTCCTGGGTGAAGCTGAAGCTCCTTCTGTGTGGTATGCTTCCTTCTGTGCCTGGTCTACTCTGGGATCTGGGCTTAAAGGCCTGGGAAAGTGTGGTTAGGAGGAGAATAAAACAATGTTGAAAGGCAGGTCTATAGTATAGGAATGTGAAGAAGACAGAGTCTGGACTTGAGAGACTGTGTGGTGTCATGAACATTTACATGGAAGGCAGCTTTGCTTTTAAGACAGATTTGCTTTTATCAACTGGCTTGGGACACTGCTATAAAATCTTCCTTGACTCTCATGGTGCTGAAGTTTAACTCTTAATTTTGTTTAACCATGTCTAACATTGTGTGACCAGCCATGGAGCTGCTAAATATATTAGTTTTATGTTTGGTTTGTTTTGGTTTTTTTTTTCCACAGGAAAGGTCTTAAAGATGTATTTCCAATTATTTTCTCCATGTATTTCACTGGGCTAGAAAGTTTGTCAACCCAAAATTTAATCGATTCAGCCTACAAAGCATCCATAGAATTATGTAAGCATAGCAGGAAGGCACTGGGAAGCAGTAAGAAGAAGAAGAAAAACCTCCATTATTTCTGTTGTAGCTGATTGTGATTTTAGCACCTTTTAGTCTCCTTTTTGGGTACATAGTTTAGGAATCAATGATCTAATAGATAGACACATTAAACATTCACAATTTCTATGACAGTGTGTAGATATGTAGATGTGTACATTGATGTGTAGATGTGGCACTTAGGGACATGGTTTAGTGATAGACTTGGTAACGTTAGGTTACCAGATGATTTTAAAGGTCTTTTCCAACCTAAATAATTCTGTGATTCTATGTAGTGCTAGGTGCTTTAAAAAGTCAGGTTATAATTATTTTGTACTGAACACCCAGAGATAACATTTTTGTTAAAAGTTTTAATTGATTGTCTTCATGTGAAGGAAAACCTTCCCAAGGCCTTCTTAAGCCTTTATCTTCCCACCCCATTGATAGGAAGTTATCTTCATTCATAATAGTTGCATGCAAGTATACACGTTTACATGCACAAGTAAGGAAAGTGTTATACTGGTATTTCTAAGGATGGGCTTTATAATTCTATATTGCAAGTATGATTTGAATAGATGTCTCAAATAAGGCATACTGGCTATGCATAAAAGAGCAGATATAAAAAGAGGTGTTGAAATTACCTCCATTTAAAGGAAGCATCAAGAGAATAATGGTCCATGAAGGAGATGAGCCAGGAGCTGAGGGTGCTAGACACAGTGACCTGGGCACAGTCTGTAGGATCTCAGTAGGACCATGTTGCTGACAGTGACAAGTTCTACGTACGGTCCCAGAGAAGTCAAGAAAAAGAGTCATGTCTTGGGTCTGTCCAGTCAGGAACAGCAGAAGACAAGCCCAGGGACTGGAGAAAATGTGATCTTATAACATGGATCCAGGGTCCATCTAGGAAGATAAGTCAGGACAGCAGGAAGCTGGGCTGGGTACAGCCCAGATTACTCTACATTTTATGCCCGTTAATTTTAGGATTCCCTGTCCTTTCATTAAAGAAAAATAAAAGCTCCAAGGAGTTAGAGTTATGTGTGGCCAACTTCTAGCTCACAAGTGACAGTACTATTTGGATAGATGTGAAAGCAGTCTTACTGAAATATGTCCATGGTACTAAAGATTCTTTCAAAATTTATGAAATTATTGAGTTGAAGATAAATAGTGATGTTCATTCTGAGTACCAAAGCTGCACCAGCAATATTTATTTCCTGGCACTGATTTCTTAAGATAATATCTAAATGAAGTCAAGTTTCTTTTCCTTCTTTTTCTCTTTTTTTTTTACACCTCATTCCTCAGTTTCTCCCCCCCCCCCTTGAGTTCTGTATGCAATCAATTTTTTAAATAGAAAACAAACAAACAACAAAAAAACCCACAAAACAGCAACAACAAAAAAAAAAACAAAACCAAAAACAAAACAAAACAAAAAAAAAAAAAAAAAAAAAAAAAAAAAAAAAAAAAAAAAAAAAAAAGAGAAAGAAAATTACAGCCTCTAGAGATCAGGTGTGACCAGGTGTGATCTTCACATCATCTGGAAAAAAAGCATGAGAAATGTGTCCAAGAAGGAGACATTTGATTTTGTAAAACCTATGATTCTTGTCTTTAAAGAAATAGCTAAAAATACTAAGACAACAATTCACACCTTTATTCTGTTTTATGTGTCCCTTTACATGGGACTGAGGAGTGTCAGATGAGAGGAAAAGAACAACTTTAATCTTCAATATAGAAAAGAATATGCAGAGAAAGAGTGTAGTGGGTTGACCTTTGCTGGCTGCTCAGTGTCCATCAAGCCCGTCTATCACTCCCCCTCCTCAACAGAAGGGGCAGAAAAGTATGATGAAAAGCTTGTGGGTCAAGATAAGGACACAGAGATCATTTAGCAATTAGTGTTATGGGCAAAACAAACTCAACTTGTGTAAAGAACTTAATTTATTACTTATCAGACAGAACAAGTTTATGAGGAACAAGAACAAATATAAAAAGCACCTTCCCCCCTAGTCCCTGCGCTCTTCCTGGGCTCAACTTCCCTCTTGACTTCTTTACTGTTTCACCCCAAGCAGCACAGTGGGATGCAGAATGGAGCTATGGTCAGTTCATAACATGTCTCTGCTGCTCCTTCCTCCTCATGTTCTTCCCTTGCTCCAGCGTGGGGCCCCTCCTAAAGGAGGTTTTCTTCAGTGTGGTCCCTTCCCACATGGGCTACATTCCCAAATGGGCTACATTTTGTCAGGGACTGCTCCAGAGTGGCTCCATGGGGCCACAGGTCCTGCCAGGAGCCTGCTCCCTTGTGGGCTTCCCACACAGTCACAGCTTCCTTCAGAGGACATCCACCTGCTCCAGCATAGGGTCCTCCATCGCTGCAGGGGGATAGCCTGCCTCGCCATGGGCTTCAACACAGGCTGCAGGGGAACATCTGCTCCAGTGCTTGGACCACCTCCTCCCCCTCCTTCTTCACTGACCTTGGTGTCTGCAGAGTCATTTGTCTCACATGTTCTCACTCCTCTTTCTTGGTTGCTGTTGCACAGCTATTTAACCCTTTCTTAAATACGTTATCACATACTTACCAGTATGTGCATTATCACAGCACTACCAGTGTCACTGACTGGCTCAGCTTCGGCCATCAGCAGGTCCACCTTGTAGCCAGCTGGAACTGGGTCTGTCCAATATGGAGACAGCTTTTGGCATCTTCTCACAGAAGCCCCCCACTACCAAAACCTTGCCATATAAAGCCTAAAGAGATATTGTCCAAGAAAAATATTAATTCTGGATGACTCTTACTATTTCTGGAGAACTTTCATACCTATAAAAACAATTAACAAATATTTCACCTTCCTAAAATTAATGTTAACACTTATTTTTCCCTGTATTTTTTATTCTCCTGAAGAATCTAGTTTGACAATGGGACTAATTTATGAACCTTGCTTCCCTGTTCTTTTTTTTCAGCTTTTTCCTTTTTCAGCCTTTTCTCATATAGAGCATTCTAGGTGGCTCTTCAAAATATGTTAGACCAAGAGCAGTACCATGGATTACTATCTACACAAAGCCTAAACTGATAAAAATCTAGAACTCTACCCTTGCAAGCATTCATACTTGGTCAAATTGTGAATGGAGGAGGCTTATTTGGGCATATACAAACTATATCACTTTGGTATCACCTATAATAATTAATTTTGTCTGATATTTTGTGTATGGATAAAATAAGCAGCTGACATTTTATAGAGGAAAAGATCAAGATGCCAAGAGAACATCAGAAAAAGAACAAGATGCTGAATGAACAATATAAGGAACTTTAAAAGAGTAACAAAAAGACAAATCTCATTATTTGTTTACATGATAGTTGGAGAAATGCATCAGGAAAGCACATCAGTGTTCACTGTTCTGGTTAAACTTTTGTCAGTACCCAGAATAACATTAAAACTAGGTTAGATTTGTTTTCAAAGTTTTCCTTAGCCATCGAGCTAAGTGCCATCTGTTACAAGACAGAGTCCCATTGCTGTCTCAGCTCATGACAAAGGAGGGAGACACATCATCTTTGTCACATCCCGTTCAGATGAGGGAGACAAGTGACTTAGATTTGTAAATCCCCAACAGAGTGGAAACGCTGAGACAAGTCTCCAAGTCGACATATATTAACTTCCCACAATGTACAAATTGGGTACATGGTAATTAACTAAGTATATAATGAGTTATGGCAAGCAATACAGTATGCCTTGCATTACATAATGGTAGTGAAGGAAAAGAGGAAAAAAGAAAGGAGGGAGATAGAATTAAAAAATAGAGATCACCAGTCTGGGTTCCTGTGACAATCCTGCCAGTGAGGGTTCAAGGAGGCATCCGTCTTCTTCGCTTGACTTCACTCTCTGAACCCCCTCGCTTCTTGCCACCTCCTCAAACTTTCCTTGGGTCTGTCCCTTGGGTCAACCCACATACCTACATATCCCGTGTACAGGGAAGGGTAAGGGTTTTCATGAGATGATATAATTAGCATGATCTTTCTAGTCTTCGTTAGCATATTTGGGGTGTTAACTTTAATATGCATTTTGTGGATAATGAAGCAAAGGTCATTCACTGCACAGATGGCCCCTGAAACTTTACCACCTGCCCCAGAGCAGAGTCTCCACAGGGCTCCCCCC